>NW_024423343.1:56424312-56489639 GCF_017311325.1 Ursus maritimus | reverse complement strand
CTTTGATTTGAGAACCATTTCCATGCAAACATACTTAAGGGTAGGCTGCCAGGCCAGCCCGCAAAAGTCTATTTAATTCATAACGTCACTAAACTATATCTTCAGTTCCAAGTCTTCAGAGGAGAGGACTCAAAGGTGGCGGAGGGTGGGGGGACGAGGGGCTCACTCTGGGGGGCTCCAGCCTCAGCTTCTACTCCCTCCCTCTAGGCAGCCCTGCGATTTCCCTTGACCCCACCCAGGACCCTGAGCGGCTCTGGTCCCAAGGTCATAATTCCCTTCCCCAGGATAAGATGATCTCACCGACACACGGAAGGAGGAAATCAGGTTGTTTTGAAAGACAGACTAGCTGTTAACCCAAATGATGTTGAATTAGTGGACTTCGTGCGGAGATAAAAGAATACATTGGGCTGGAGGGAGAGACTGTAGCAGAGTCCCATTGTCTGGGGATAACTTCCTTAAGTTTCTCCTACCGTTTATAGTTTCCTTCCTTCACTTCAATGTATCTTTCTCCTTATTAAAATGTCATACATGGAAATGTTTAGAAAATATAAATAGTTTTCTAAGTGACCCATTAGTACTCAGAGAAAACCAGTTAACATTTTGGAATTTCCTTCCAGTCTTTTCTTCTTCTCTGTGTAGGTATCGAAAATGGGATCATACGGTATATATGTAGTTGTATTTCCTTTTTTTTTTACATTTCCTCATATTATTAAATATTTTCCTAATGCAATTTTAATAGTTGTATATTTCATTTTATGTGTGGTCCATTACCCATGTAACTATTTTTCATTGTTAAACATTTAAACTGCATCCAATTTCATTATTACAAATCCTACCACGTTAATAGACTTATATCTAAAGATTTATGGTCATTTCAGATTATTTCCTCAGAGTACAATTACTAGAACGGAAGATATGAAGTTTATTCTTCTAAGATCTTGATACATATTGTTAAACTGTTTTCCTCAAAGTGGTAGCATTTTTTCTCTCATTAGTACCTACTTCATTTCTTTTCAACATGTGCTACTATTAGCACTTTTCAAAATTTTTTCCAATTTGATAGACGAAAATTATATGTACGGGCAGTTTTGATTTTCATTTCTTTTATTATTAGTGAGGCTGGCAGTGTTTCATATATCTATCGTCTTCTCCATTATTAGTATGCCTTTCTCCACTGAGTGACTATTATCTGGATTTTTTTGACCACAAGGTTTTAGTCTTTTCCTTATTCCTTCCACTTTTGAACCTAAAGATTACTCAAATCTCCATGACTTTTCTTTCTTTTTTTTTTTTTAAAGATTTTATTTATTTATTTGACAGTGTTAGAGACAGCCAGTGAGAGAGGGAACACAAGCAGGGGGAGTGGGAGAGGAAGAAGCAGGCTCCCAGTGGAGGAGCCTGACGTGGGGCTCGATCCCAGAACGCCGGGATCACGCCCTGAGCCAAAGGCAGACGCCTAAAGACTGAGCCACCCAGGCGCCCCCTCCATGACTTTTCATAGACAAAAAGTCCTAATCTTTGGGGGAGTGGGTGGATAAGCAGTGATTATTTCTGTGCATTGATTAAGCAAATTTCACAAATCAAGGACGGCCTCCATTTCTGACAGATATACACTTACAAAAGAATTCTCTGAGAAGGCAACAGTGGCTAATTTTGCACAGACTGTGAGAATTTTCACCATTTCAAGAAGTGTCTCCATCCCAGGAAAGAAAGAGAGTGAGGGACGTCTGGGCCCATCTTACCACAGTTCTTCCTGCCTCCAAGGCAGAAGTAGGAATGCTCTGGTTGCTATAACACACGTGCATCCATGTGTGAACCCCTAAAGTCCGAGTATGGAAAACAATCATCATGACCCTGAGTCACCCCATTCCATCTTTCACAAGATAAATGTTCCCAGGAACTAAGGAGTAATGTAGGCTCACCCAATGAGTCTCCAAGCTTCCTTTATCTTCACTGTCTTCACTAGCTATTAAGGAAATATTTTGGAAGAAGTAAAATCTAATTTAGAATTTTTTTTAATAATTAAAAACTTTGTGATAAAAATCACTTCTGAGGGGCGCCTGGGTGGCACAGCGGTTAAGCGTCTGCCTTCGGCTCAGGGCGTGATCCCGGCGTTATGGGATCGAGCCCCACATCAGGCTCCTCTGCTATGAGCCTGCTTCTTCCTCTCCCACTCCCCCTGCTTGTGTTCCCTCTCTCTCGCTGGCTGTCTCTATCTCTGTCAAATAAATAAATAAAATATTTTTAAAAAATCACTTCTGAGCATGGGTCATTCAAAGTAAGCACCGTTCTCTCTTTGATGAATCACCTGAGGACCTGGGCTGGCACGACCTCCTCTGGCCGCCTTTCCACTAGGTCTTCCCACGTCAAAGGCGCTTCCTCCCTTCCTACAGTTCCCTCTCCTGGATGCAGAAGATGGTTGAGGCGTCTAAGTGGGAAAGGCAGCCACTCTGGGCTAAGAGGCCCGGAGCATTCTAGACACTCAACTGTGTCAGCTATCATTACCATTACTAAGTGAGCTAAACTTGTCCTCCATTACTGCTACTTGGTAAAGGAGGAAACACAGCAGGTAAAGCGGCTCTTCTTGTTTACAGAGTGATAATTCAGTACAGTGTGAGAATGAAGAGTTTACCCCATTTGATAATTGAGAAAAACCGGGTACTGGTAATTTCCAAGTCTCTGTTTGTATCATGGTACAACTCGTCTTCAAATCTACTTAGGACAATTTCAAAAAGCTGGCATTGGTCCACTCGACTTACGCTGCTCCCATTCTCATTCACGAGTACCTCAGCATTTTTGTGCAATTCCAAGTATCACCAGATTTGCTGAACACAAATTCAGAAAAAATGCCCCAGAAACTCCCTAAAAATACAGTTTTTCCTAAAAGTGAAGGAGAAGTAGGGATTACTAAATAGAATTTATGCTCTCTGCTTTGTTTTCATTCACCTGGAAAGCCTTGTTGCCAGTGCATTGGCTCATTGCCATCTATCCCGGGAGGAGGATGGGAAACCACTTATCTCAACATCCTCCCCTGCAGAGAGCAGGACTTCTCTGCAGGGCACTAAGAAGACGCCCGAAAGCCCTTTGGGGTGGTCCCACTCAACCGGGGAATGGAAGGCAGAGCTTATTTTCACGGCTGCTTTATTCTAGTGGTTAAGGAGCGAACAGTAATGGTCTGTGAATGTTGTCAGAGGGGGCACATAATGAACCAAGAGAAAACAGGCCTCGAGGCAAGATCTGATTTCTCTGAGCAAGTGAGAAAATAAACCCACGATTCCTATCATTATGCCCAAGTTCAGTCACCGCAAGATGATGGCACTCTGACGTGAAAGGCAGTCGTGCCAAGAGTCAAGGTTTCAGCAAAACTGAATACCACACAGAAAACACTCCGGGTACCCAACGCTTGTCGGCAGGGGATTCATGGAAAACCAGGAGGAAGACGAACGACGTGAAAGTTCATTTTCCAAAATACAAAGGCTTCTGTACACAGAAGTTTCTATCCATCCAAGACTAACTGGAGCAAAATGCCCTGTGGAGGCACATTTCTACTATGTTCTCCGCTAGCGGTGTCTCCTGAATTCTCTTCAACCTTGACCGCACAAATGAGGAGATAAGGTTTTCTTCTTTTGCTTTCTCCCCCCTCATATCTTGAAAATAGAGATGAGTCTCTAAAAAACGCTGAGACACACAAAAAAGATGAAGTATCTCCACATCTTTAGAGGCATAAGCAACATATACAAGTTGAAGCAATAAGAACAGAGCAACACATGTGCTACTCTGGATTCACTGAAGATTACTATCTGTGACATGTGTATTTTTAGTTTTAAAAATGCAGCTTTTAAGGGGCGCCTGGCTGGCTCAGTTGGCGGAACATGCAATTCTTAATCTCAGGGTTGTAGGTTCGAATGTAGAGATTACTTAAAGTAAAATCTTGAAAAAAAATTAAAAATTAAAATGCAGCTTTTAAAAAAGTTTTAAAATACAATATGACTCTGTTCTAAAATGCTCAAAGACAGTGCACACTATATTAACTCAGGGAAGTTACTCATTACCGCATTGCTAGAATCTGGTCTTTTACAAAAATAAAGTCCATGAAAAAAAAAAGGGAGGGGGAGTGCCTGGATGGCTCAGTAGGTTAAGCACCCGACTCTTGATTTCGGCTCAGGTCACGATCTCATGGGTCATGAGATTGAGCCCGTGGGGCTCTGTGCTCAGTGAGAAGTCTACTTGAGATTCTCTCTCCCTCTGCCCCTCCCCCCAATTTCACGCCCCCCCCCCCTTGCATTCGCATGCTCTCTCTCAAATAAATAAATCTTAGGGGCGCCTGGGTGGCTCAGTCGTTAAGCATCTGCCTTCGGCTCAGGGCGTGATCCTGGCGTTCTGGGATCGAGCCCCACATCACGCTCCTCCGCTATGAGCCTGCTTCTTCCTCTCCCACTCCCCCTGCTTGTGTTCCCTCTCTCGCTGGCTGTCTCCGTCAAATAAATAAATAAAATCTTTAAAAAAAAAATCTTAAAAAAATATATCCATGAAAGACTAGGTCAACTCCATGGTTATTTTCCTTAAGTGTAACTCCTCCTACTCCTTCAAAAGCAAGTACACTTTTAAAAATATGAAATCAGAATTTAATAAAAGTCAAACTAGTTTTTTAATGCATAAATCTGGGAATATAAAAATCACTGTAAACTTAGGTTATTAATAAGGTTATGTATTTTAATTCTCTACTTTTATTTTCCTTAACATAAATACAAAGGTACTTAAAGGTTTAGGATTTACTTGTGAGATACTATAAAATATTACTATCTTCATGATGAAAGAAATTTATGAATTTATGGAAAAGGGAATAATATTTATAAAACATGTTAGTGAAAGCATTGTATATGTATATCAACATTCAAAGGTCATTCATTAATAAAAATATTTAAAGTCTAATAAAAGGAAAGTTAAGAATGGCTTTACACAAACTTGCATTTTCCAAAATTTGTCAGGACCAGAGAATCTGGAAGTATCAAAGTTTAAGTAGAAATCCACATTCAGAAGAGTTCCATGGAATTCTCAGAAAGAGAGAGCAGGCAAAGGGTCATCTGAGGACATTCTTTTAGCCAAAACTTTGAGAATCATTCAAACGGGGGAGCCAATGGCTGATATTAACAAAGCGCAGTTTTCTACTAGTAAGTTCACAGGCCAGCCCACCCTCTCTGCCAGATTTAGCAGATGAGAAGTCATCTCACAAAGTCATGCACAAACATGAAATATGCTAGGAAAGGTCTGCTGCCATCCCCTCAATCATTGCTTCGCTTGCTTAGGCTCATGGCCAGCAGGAATATCTCCCGCCGCAGAACTATTTCAAAGTAATGACTTGGAGGAAGTGGTGTGCTGATACCATGAAAAAAAAAATCCCTCAAAGACAAAGATAGTT
Source organism: Ursus maritimus (assembly GCF_017311325.1). Classification (NCBI taxonomy): domain Eukaryota; kingdom Metazoa; phylum Chordata; class Mammalia; order Carnivora; family Ursidae; genus Ursus; species Ursus maritimus. The sequence continues at coordinate 56,484,220 of NW_024423343.1, read as the reverse complement.
CAAAAAGCATCTGTATATGGCTCAGAGGAAACAAACAGCTCAGCTAATTTCAACTCAAAATAAACCCAAGAGACCAGTTTACCTTGGCCATAGATACACACACATGCCGGAAAACTGAAGGTTGGCGATTATCTAGTGATTTTGTTTTGTGCCAAAGGGGATGAAAGGGCAGGGTTATCCATCCTGGCAGCAGGACGGAATTACAGAAGCTATCCCCCCACACAGCGCTTCAGACACAGAATGACTTGTGTATAAAAGGACTTCACACCGCTTTCTCCCTGAGACAGAGGGGCCCTGGGCCTCGGCTGGCATGACAAGTCTGATGTCCCTTCCCGAAGCCACGGGTAGATCAGAAGCTAATTCTGAGCCTCCGACACATGGTGTCTCCATCACTGAAGCCGTTTCATGGCTCTTCTTTCCACGATGCTGTCTTTGCAGAGCTAAGAGAGGAGAAGGACATCTAAAACAGTTGTTTCCTATGTTCACCTTGAGCTGAAATTCATCTACAATCTTTAAAATGACCAATACTGAATTTGAAACTTTTGGGCATTTAGAAATATTCTTCAAATTAAGTGGACACATCATCAACAAAGATCGCATTATATTTGGTTTTGAAAATCATTTGGAGTTTTCTGTAAAAGCAGCTGCTTTTCTAAGAGAATAGGTGATGACTGCTACCAAAATCTTAAAAAGATCCTTATTTCATTTTCAAATAACTTTAACTGAGAAGATCACTAGATGTGTCAGAAGTCTTAAATTGTTTTTTCAGTCCTGTTTTGTATTGCTATTTGGCCGTCTTTATTGCTAACTGGGTTAGGAAGCCCCCAAACCCCTTTGGTTTTTGGTCACTTGAGGAAATTCACCTCACAGAAGAACACCGACTTATTTTATTTCCATTTTTGTGAGGGGGAAGACAGGAAAGGGTGGCGATCTTTAATATCTGAAGTGTGCATTGTTGACCTTCAACCGGGTCCTGAGATTTTTAGTTCAAAACATTCAGTACCCAGATCACATATGGTGACAATTAAAATACTTTAAGTGATGCTTTTCCTTCTTCAAGTGTTGGCCATCGTATTCAAGCTGGGCACGGGAAGCAGAGAGTCTCTCTCCACTCAGAGGCGGGCTCACAAGGGCAGCTCCACGCCCTGCCGTTTTTGCCATTTGTCTTTTTAGGTGGTGCCCCAGTCAGCAGTCCTCTGCGGCTCATAAAACCCACCATAACCTTTTGGGCTGCTCTGGAAAAAACACATTGGGTAATAAGGGATAGAATACTTTCTGTTCCATGTTTCCAGTGTTATTTTCTGGCCCAAAGAAATCCCAAATCATAGGCATCTAGAAACGAGAGATGGCCCAGTAAGAACAAGGATCTTACGCAGTCTGTGGGACTGACTCCCCACCACCCACCAAGGGTTCAACTACCTGTTTCCTGCCGAGTGCTTCACGCAGAGCTATACAGGCATTGGAACAAACAGCCATTTTGGCCTGACTTGACTCAAGTGCTAGGGTGGGTGTTAAAATGAAAGTAAAAGTGCCTAGAATGATCCCTAGCACATAGTAACGGCACAATAAACGTCAGCTATAATTATTGCTCCAGGAACTGAAATGTTGCTGTTCTGATCACCTTGAGGACGCGGGCCGGGGTGAAGACATGCAGATCCGTGGCAGTGACCGTGAAAGAAATATGGTCTCTGAGAACACACAGCATGTGGCAGCAATGTCCTCCATACGAGCTTGCCCAAAGGGACTGTGCAGCTATAGGAAATAATCAGAAGGCCCATCGGCCTCTCTATGGGTCGTTTACACACCATCTTAGGTTTGCTGGTCCCTGGCGCGGAAAGGCTCGAATAAGATACCACGAAGTAGACAGGCCGCCACACGAGGTGCTGTGGAGGTGGAAAGGTCGTGGCTGAGAAAGGCAGAGGTTCCATTAAGGCCTCTGAGGTCTCAGCTCGTTTTCACAGTGCTTGGTCACATGATGTCCTTTGTGGCTCTGAATGGTAACGATGGCCCTTAGAAAATGAATCGGCATGCCAGGTGGAAAATGCCAGAAGTCATCTTGTCTCTCCAAAAGTGTTATGTTGCTTTTGTTTTTGTTTTTTTTTTTACCCTTTCTTTATTCTCTGAGTCCTCTTTGCAGAATCATTTAAAACTCCATGATCACAAAAGCTTCCTTTGTGCCTACGTTTCCCTTCTGAGATCAGCAGCAGCTGAACCCACCCCAGCCAAGGCCGACTGGACAAGCGCAGGCCCCTGGCCCAAGAGGGGCCAGTCTTCCTGCTGGAGAGCACACTGTGAGCTGGCCGCGCACGCCAAACTCTGCTCAGACAAGGCAGTCTCAGAAGTATGAACTGGGCATCACGGGGACAGGTAGTCAGTCAGTCACACCAGAGAAATGAGAGGAGGCAGAACAGCTGGGCCAGTTAACTGGTGGACATAAGAGAGATGATTCATCTCCCAGGCCTGAGGGCACATCGTGGTTTTTCCAGGTACCTGCAGTGTTCAGTAATTCTAACGGGAGCAACGGTAACCGTAAGAACAAGAATAGCTAACATTTGCTGTGCCCTTACTATGTGCTAAGGATCATTTTAGGTGCTTTTACAAGTATTCATTCATTCAATTTTCACAATAACTCTATTAAGTAGATGATGAAGATGATGGCACCGAAGCACAGAGAAGTTAAGTAACTTCACCAAGGCCACACAGCTCGCAAGTGGGAGAGACACAATCCGGACTGAAATGGCTAGGCTCCAGAGCTCAGGCTTCTAACCAGTGTGCGCCTCCCTGTGGGGCAGTCCTGGGGTTCCTGTGTTCTTTACTGCCCATCCTTACAATAAAGACCCCCTATTAAGGAGGCCTGACAGGGGGTCTATTTATTGTTCCCCTACTGTCTCACAGTTAGCATTTTTCTTGGCTCCACTTATGAATCTTAGTAACTTAAGTATATATTTATTAATTGAAGAATTATGTAATGCTTACTGTGTGCCAGGAACTACTAGGAGCTTTGGAAGCGAAAGAATCAGCCCTGTTCCAGCTCTCAGGAACCTTATACTTGGTAGAGAAAGACTGGGTCTGCACACAGCCCCACACCAGAAAGTGCTGCCAGAATTTAAAGTGTAAGGTCATACTTCCATGACCTTATGCATCATATATATTACTGACTATCTTTGAACACATTGTGTCCCATTTCTGCATAATAATATATTGACTGTATCCTAAGCTCATCGTTAAAGTAATGCCTAAAAAGCACGTTTTAAAAATCACCAAAACAATGACAGACATGGTAAAAATGGCTTCCTTGAAGGTCCTCCTTCCTAGGATTCGGCGTCAGTCAGGCTAAGGGGATGGCAGCAAGTCATGCTCAGGCTGGCTGGAAACAGCGCTGAACAACTGTCTGCCTACAGGCGGTACTGCAGTGCTCCCCCAGCCCGACGGCATCGCAGAAACAGCAACTAGGGCCTCTTCCTCCATTCCACCATGTTTCACCGTTGGCAACTTGTCCGTGGCATGGACCCTCACTCCCGCCACACAGGTATTATTTATGTCTATAGCACTTGCAAGATGGCGCTCCCAGACACTGGGCGTCACATCTGTCATCTTTCCAAACCTACAGCACCAGAACCCTGCTTTGCATCTGACAGGCTTTTAATAGGTTTTAAATGATTGTTTTATGACAGTATTACAATAGTACCAGGCTATCGTGGGAAATGGTGAACTCAAGTCTAAAGAAGATAAATTACCTGGGGTACCTGGGTGGCTCAGTCGTTAAGCATCTGCCTTCGGCTCAGGGCGTGATCCCGGAGTTCTGGGATCGAGCCCCGCATCAGGCTCCTCCACTGGGAGCCTGCTTCTTCCTCTCCCACTCCCCCTGCTTGTGCTCCCTCTCTCGCTGGCTGTCTCTCTCTCTCAAATAAATAAATAAAAAATCTTAAAAAAAAAAAAAAGAAGATAAATTACCTATAATCCTACTAGGTAGAAATAGATATTGTTAACTTTTCGGAATACTTCCTTCTAGTCATGATACATATAAAATGTTTTAAAATTAGGAATATAATGTATGTAGCTTTGAATCCACTTTTGGTGATCCTTTCATGCCACGAAATACTCTTTGAAAACTCGGTTTTTAATGACTGCATGATTTCCTACACCAAAATTTATTGAACATTCTCCTCTTGCTGGTCATTTAGTTATCCCTCACTTTGCTTTTATAAATGTGCTAATATCAATATCCTTACATACAAATTCTTATGATCAACTAGGATTATGCAAAAGAAAATTTATAGAAAAAGAAGTACTGGGTCAGAGTTTGAACAATTTAAACTCTCTTGATACACAGTGCAAATGGTCCACAGGGAAGGCTTATAGCACTTGCCCAGCATGGAGCCCACTGTGGGGCTTGATCCCAGGACCCTGGGATCATGACCTGAGCCGAGGCAGACACTTAACCGACTGAGCCACCCAGGTGCCCCTAGTTTTAAAATATCTTTATCAGGGCACCTGCGTGGTGCAGTCAGTTAAGCTCTGACTCTTGATTTTGGCTCAGGTCCCAATCTCAGAGCCGTGAGATTGAGCCCCGTGTTGGGCTCCAAGCTCAGTGTGGAATCTGCTTGAGTTTCTCTCTTGTTCATGCTCTCTCTCTCTCTCTCAAATAAATACATATTTTAAAAAAGGAAATCTTTATCTTAATGTGGTTTCTTCCGTGGGTCAGAACAGAGCCTATATTTACATGGTGAGTCCTCAGTAAAATTTCAGGTGGGCCACTCGCAAACAAGAGCAAACCAAGCCCGTGATCAACAGTCCCCATCTTCATGCCCTTGAAGCCTTAAAATACCTCAGAATTTTAGAAATGGAAAGTACTTTAGAGATCACTGAGCAAACTGTTTCAGTTTATAAATAAGGTAACCAAACCTCAGAGAGGTTAAGTGACCCGGATAATGTATTCGACTCTGAACTAGAACTAGTTGTCTTGATCCATAAGCCATTTCTTTAGAATGGGCTGATAACCTAATGGAAGCAACAAACCATTGTTATCAGAGTGAAAAAAATACAGGGAAAAATAGCATAAGAATACATTTGGAAAAGAAACCATTAGTGTTCTAAATTCTGTTTTATCTTCATGACACAAGTGAGAACAAAGGCAAAAACTCACATGTGAGTACTGCTCTATTAAGATCCCTGCTCCAATCAGAACAGATATTTCTTCCTGGAACCATTAACATACTCAGCATTGATCGATTACCCTCCCATCCAGCCAGCATTCACTGAGAATATACTGTGGCCAGGCACCGTGCCAGGCGCTGGGGTGGCAGAGGGAAGAGAACCAAGGTGAGAAAGGAGGGATTCATTCTGGGGGGAGGTGGGCAGGAAGGCGTGACTGCGCGGCTAGGGGGCGCACAAGGAGCCGTGGCAGTGGCAGGGCCGTGGACACAGAGGACTTCACAGAGGAGTGACGCACGAGCTGTGCCTGTGCTTGAAAGCAGTCTACTGGGCAGAGTGGGGAGGACAGCATCGCAGGCCGGGAGAGAGCAAGGCTGCGCGTCCGACGGGGCTGAAACGTGGTGGCCGCACACGACACTCATTGAAGCCCCACGCTCCTGCGAGCGTGTTTTCTCGGCTGGCATTTATTCTGACTGGTTAGCACTATGTGCTCACCAGCCGTTAGATATCTTCAATATCAGCCCTGCCTATAAGGATGCTATTATCTTCACTTAAATTTTCTAGAGGTCCTAGAGCTGATAAGTTTGGGTTTTGAAAGCTTTTGACTATCAACAGCACAAGGCAGAAACAACTTATAACGCCTAGCATGGGGCCCTCCTAAGAGGTGTTACATTTCTTGTTAACCGGTTAATTTTCGATTATGAACTATTTGAAAATCCTAATGACTTTAAGAGATAAGAACTACCGATTGGGATGCATGGCATTAATATGGCTAAAATGAATTTATTATAAATTAATAGATACTTTTGTTTATTAATGCATTAAACAGTAAGATCTAGTGGCCAGTCTAATAACTACTATAATTTTGAAGTAATAATGAGAGTAAACAATATTTGGAGATATCTGAAATTAAACTGTATATAAATTATTTCTTCTTTTTGAATTGAATGGTATTTGACATATAACTGTGTAAATTTAAGGTGTACAATATGCTAATTTATATATTGTAATATGACTGCCATTATAGCAATAATTAGTACATCTATCACATTACATAATTATCCTTTCTTTTTAGTAGTTGGAATAATTAAGTTATAGTCTCTAGCAAGTTTGATAATTATAATACATTATTGTTGTCTACATTCACCATACTGAGTATTAGATCTCTAGGATTATTTACTAGTCCTAGTATAAGTTATCTATTCTTATGCAACAAATTACCCCAGAACTAAGTAGTTTAAACCAACAAATATATTATGTCACAGTTTCTGTGGGTCAGGAGTCTGGGCATAGATTAGCTGAGTGTCTCTGGCTCAAGGTCTATTACAAGACTGCAATTAAAGTGGAAACTGGGGCTGTGTTCTCATCTGAAGTTTCAGCTAGGGGAGACTCTGCTGCTTCTAGGCTTACGTATGTGTTGATAAGACTCAGTTCCTTGCTGGCTGTTGGTCAAACGCCTCCCTCAGGTCCTTGCCTTGTGGGTCTCTCTCAGGGCAGCTCATCACATGGTAGTTGGCTTCCCTCGGAGTAAACGAGAGAGTGCCAGAAAGCCCCCAAGATGGATACCAGTCTTTTTATAACTAAATCTCAGAAGGGACAGCTTATCCCTTCTGCTGCGTCTTGTTCACTATAAGTGAATCACTAAAACTAGCCCACATTTAAAGGGAGGGATTTAAATACAAGTGTGGATTCCAGGGGCTGGGGACCATCGGGGGCCGTCTTAGAAGCAGCCCACAACCTAACGACATGAAGTATCTAGGACTTTCATTGGTGATGATACCTCAAGTGCTGCTAACACTACTGCAGTTTGTGGGCTACACCCTCAATTGAAGGAAATGCAAAATTTAGGTTAGAGGTTGGGGAAAATAAAGATGTGCTATTTTCCCCATCCAACTCACAGACTTTAGGTTAAAAACTCCCGCGTTAAAGGATGCACATATCTTGCACCATCTAAAAATCAGTTTGATGCTTTGTAGATGGGTACAAGGATTCCTCACATACCCCTGGAATCCACCACGTGTGGGCATTTACTGTGTTTACAAAAGATTCCATTTTTGTTTGTTTGTTTTTAAACCATGAGGTACTGTTAGTCCAGCTCGGAAATAAATTGACTTTAAAAACCGTTCCCACAGCTGCAAAAGGCAAGTGTTTGGCACTAATAAATCAGGATTAGTGGAGTTTGGCTTATAATGAACCTTTCACCTCCTCTGGGCAGGTGGTCACCAACTGATCTATGGGAACAAACAAGCTATGTTTTGAAGTAATCACCATTTTCCCAATGATAGGTAGGACTGGAGTAGAAAGCAAGTAGAGGGAGATACTTGTTCCTGCAAAATTTAATCTTCTTAAACGTGGGGCCCTCTGAAAACATGAATCAAAATTATGTTTCCAGGGCCACTTTCTTGACCTCTGCTTATTATTACCAATCCATCCATAACCACTGCAGGGATTCTCCTTCTAGATAGTGAAGAATAGCCTGGATGCTATCAACAGGCCCACATCCTAGAACCAGTGACCACAGTTATAGGCTTAAATTTTGCCCTTTTGGACCCCAAATGAAATTTGGCATCACCTCCACAATGAAATGCCTTCAGTGTTCCATTTTATTGGGGAGGGGACAGGGGTTATATTAAAAATATCTAACAACCAATAAGACACAGTCATTAACCAGGTGGAACGATGTCTCACAGTCCTGGGGCACCCCATGCTGTGCTAGACACTAAACCTTAGTTGTTGAATTATGAGACAGGGCTTAGGGGTCTGGGGGTGCACTCAGGTATCTGAGGCTGGTGATGATTCACCAGCTGGTGTTGGAGCTTCTCAATATTTTAGTGACCAGCATGGCTGTTACCAGTGCAAACAGACTGGATATCAATGGCTGACGTGGGAACTGCTCCTCCCCAGGGTCCCCGTGGAGGGTGACTGGTGTAGGAGCTGACTTGGTGACCCTTCAGCACTGCACGTCGCCTGTACTGTGGGGACAAAGCTCAGCCTTCCTTCCTGACCTTGAGCTGAGGTCTTAGAGGCTCTTGGAATCCCGCACTCAGGCCTCCTCAAGGCTGGCTGCGGCCTCCTGGCTCACAGGCACCGTCCAGGGGCAGCCTGGGGCAGCTGCTGCCGGCTGGTACCAACAGACTTTTATGCAAGACAGGGTTGGGTGTCTCCCTGTGGGTTTGATAGAGGGGGATATTCTCTGTCTCTAGGTGTCATACCACCCAAGAAGCCCCACCACTGCATGGGGTATAGGACAAAAAAGAGACTTTTTTTCATGTATCCTCCATTTTAAGGATAGGTTTAGCAACTACCTGAAATTCCTGAATGGAGCCCTATGTTTTAGGTGCATCCAAAAGAGGTCATTCTGCATTGTCTCTTGGTCTACATTATTTTACTAAAATGCTCTGGTTGGTTTTACTTTGCTCCATGCTTCTGGAAAGTAGATTAGGAGAGGCTCTGCATACAGACAGTCCCGGGTCTAAATCCGGGCTCTGTGGGTTGTGGGCCAGTCACTTCACCTCTCTGAGTCGGCCTCATACAGTGCCTCCCTCACTGGCTGGTCAAGGGACGAGTGAGACGAAGACATGTTTGATGGATACTCTTCTTATACACTGAGCACAAGATCAAGAAGAAAAACTTTTAGTCTCTGGGTTAGGAATTGCCAGTGTTATTCCCGTGTACCGATTTAGGATATTTTTAAAAAAGATCCTTTTTGTTCACTCAAGCTGACTAAAAAATAGACAAAAAGTGAATTCAGAGGTCAAGATGTAAGCTCTGCACAGACTTAGAGCCAACTCATAAGAACTCAGAATTCTCCTTATTGAATGCAGAAAACATACCTCCTTTCCCCAGGAAAATAGCTAGCATAGATTAATTCATTAATATTTACCTTTAGGATTATTTATTTATTTATTTATTTGGGAGATAGGGAGAGCATGCACAGGCCAGGGGAGGGACAGGGAGAGGGAGAAGCAGATTCCCCGTTGAGCAGGACTCAATCCCAGGACCCTGAGATCATGACCTGAGCTGAAGTCAGACACTTACTCGACTGAGCCACCCAGGCTAACTAGCTAATATCTGTCTCAATTACAATAAATGCAATTTCAATGATCAAGATAATATTTACATAAACATTAAAAGATGAAAACAACCATAATATTTTCTCCAATTGCCTTGACATATAGGCAAAGAAAAGCTTGATTTGTTTAGATATCGAGCATTTGAAAAAATAAACCTCACTTTTGCCCACTTTGCTAACTTTTTTTCTTTAAAATAATTACAGAATCACTGGGGCTTAAGCAGTGAAAGACAAGGCCTAAAACAAAACTCCTGGCCCTTCCACTCTTGTTTACGCAAGTGAACATTCTCTGATTTCAGTCCCAGAAATCAATCAAGGAATAAGTCCTTACGCAGAGTCCCATTCTGATTTTCAGGAGGAGTTTTAGAAGCCACAGACGCCTTCAGGAGTACTAGGAAACCATTAAGACCATTAAGAAAGACATATTCTTCCAGGATTCTAACTCCTACGTTTATACATGTTTATCCAACTGCCTGCTTAACATGTCCACGTGATGTCTGTCTAGCAGACAGCTCAGACCCAACAAATGCCAACTAAACTCTCTCTCTCTCCCCCCTACGTCCGCCTGCTCTACTTACAGCCTTCCAGGTGGATGCCATTTCCATTCTGCCCTTGCTTCTTTGGAGTCTTCCTTGACTCCTCTCTATAATGCTTATTATTGTCCAATCCAACAGTTCTCTTGCGGTTCTACCTTCAAAATAACCAGACTCTACTGCCCACCGTAGCCTTGTGCTGCCACCCCGGTCCAGGGTGCCATCGCCTCCTACCTGGTCTGTACCTTCTACTCTTATTCGCCTACAGTTTATCCTCCATACAGTAGCCTGAGCGTAAAGCCAGATCATCGCTTCTCCTCTGCTGAGGGCCTCCCAAAGCTCCCTCCTATAAAGGCCACAAGGCCCTTCAGAATCTCACCTTCCCCTTGTCTCCTCCTCACTTATTCTGTCCTCATCACACTGGCTCCTGTTACTCCTTGAATATGCCAGGCATGCTCCTGCCTCAAGGCCCTTGTGCTTTCCCCCAGGTATCTATCTGCAAGGCCAAGTCTCTCACTCCGGCCAAGTCTTCACTCAAGCGCCACCGTCTCCACGACAGCCCCCCTGACCACCACACTTAGACCCACACGCACCACGGCATTGCTGCGCTCCCTCACCCCGTGCACTTCTTTCCCCACAGAACTCAGTACTTTCTAACCTTGCAGTCTACCACATTACAGACTATTTTATGAAATGTTATTGCACATCCCCAACTAGAATGAAAGATCCACAGGGAAGGTGCTCAGTAATATTTCTGAATGAAGGGAAAATGCCCTCCCCACAAAAAGGGCAAAACCCCCCAAAACACCATAAACAACCAGTATCCAAAAAGGGCCTTATAATGTCCAATAGGACCCACATATTAGATATCATTTTCTTCTTTTTATAATGCTTACGGCTTTAGGAGGAGTGACAAAGAAGTAGGACCGACACTGAGGAGAGGCTGCTGTTTGCCCAGGAACGACCCATAAGAGTGGCATTATAGGGGAGCGGGAGATCACCACACTCTGAGCACAGGGACTTTGTCACAAAAGCCCTAAAACCTCCCTTTTATCTGGGAGCCAGAGGGAACAGACTCAGAATGACTGACCCACATTACAAATTCACAAAAGGCTGCTGGGGACACTGGAATTCACAAATAATGTCATTTCTTTCCAGGGCTATGTCCACTCTCCAGAATATACTCTTCTGAAGTAATGGTACTCAGGAAGCTGATTTAGTGTGCAGAAGGCGGTGTAGGGATCTTGGAATCAGGCTAAGGATGGGTACGCCTCTTGAGGGCTCCTTAATTTGGGCCACGGTAAGCCCTGGTCTTCATCCACACTTCACAACAGACAACCCCTCTCCATCTATATTCACGTCCTCACGCTTCAGGCTCCCTCTACCTGCCCAATCCTGGGCCACCACTGGGAAGTTTTCCTTTCTGGATTTTGCTCTATGGGGACTGTCACGCTTCACTGTGCAGAAACTTTCTCCAGGTAGGGTGGATTAGGTGTTTACTTATCTATACTATCCGTGCTATACTACGTTATACTTATCTAGACACTATCTGAATTCCTGTGCTGTTTTCCAGGAATTACACAAAGGTCACTTAGTTGGAGTTTGGGGAGTTCATAAGGTCCTTCGTTTCTTGATCTACTCTCACTGAGCATGACTCTGGCCCCTGTGGAGGGTGCCCCAGAGGGGCACCTACCTCCAGATTTCCAGTCCTTGGGCCTCTCAACATTGCAGCAGGACCCTTGGTCTATGCTCACTACACTCGCTAATTAGCTATTTTGACAAAGACAAGTCGCCTCCAACCTTTCTGAGCCTCAGCTTCCAAATCTATAAATGAGAAGACTGGACTCTTGAAGGTCCCTTCTATTTGGAAAAACCTAGAATTCTATTCCTTACCTACCTCTTTAAGTTTTAAATAACGACAACAGCATCTGAAAGCCTCTTTGCCTAAACTTTTCCCAAGGCCAGATGTTCCTGGCACTGAATTAGGAGAAAAAAATAGTTTTTGAATAACCCAGCATTTTTGTCTTTCAGAGCAATTTATCCTCTGGCCTTTTCAATTCCTTTTCCCCTACTGTTACCTCCTTATGAATTCTTAAAAGTTTTTAAAAAGTAAACTATCGACTCTTCCTGATTTGTCAGGATTTATCTTGTAACAACACTCCCTTTTTTTCCCCCCAAGTTATTATTCCCGTATAAAACCTCTCCCACATTTTTATTCTGGGAACTGTGCTCCTCAGCCTTGATTTGTCCCTGTTTTGCGGGAGGGTTCTCGACTGCTCAGGGGAAGAGGAACGAATGCGGAGGCGGGGCTGGAGGAGGCAGCATGCTGTCCACACAGGGGAGCGGTGGTCGCACCTCTCCCAGGGTGATGGGCGAGGACTGGCAGGGGACAGAACAGCGGAGGGAGAGGAAATGCAGAGGGAAGGAGAGAAAGAGTGAAGGCACACGTTGGCTCTCAAAGAGGTTTTAGGCGAAGCCCTGGTGGCAGTTCATCAAGAATGTTCGTTTAGTGAAATGACTTCTGGAACTGGGACTTTCCTAAGGAGCCACACCGCAGTGAGAAGGCGGAGTTGGAACACGATTCCGCTCCCTGAACAGCGCCCTGTGCAGCCCTCTGCCCAGCACGCTGGCGAGGGACCGAGCAGCCCCTCTCCTGCTCCCCATGCCCGGGCTTCAGGACTCGGGAGGATCATGCTACAGGTCTTTAAAGCCTTTGAGGAAGGCAACCTTTCTACAGCTGGCCTGGGAATCAAAAAAAATCACCATTTAATAAATCAGCAATTTACTGAAAGAGTAGTGTTTCACTAACAAACCGTCCAAATGAATCTATAGGTATAAAATACGCACGACCTCCGAGCCTAGAGTTTGCTGCGTATTCCAAAACATTGTAGGTTCCAAGGTATCATTTAATGACTTTTAGTTGAGAAAATATATGCCCTAGAGAATTTTTACCCTATTAAAATATATATATATGTGTGTGTGTGTATGTGTACGTGCACGTGTGTGTGCGAACATCTATCCTACTACAAAAAACAAACTCTTTGTTTTTAAGCCACACTAGGATTACAAAACAATACAATGCGTGAGCTTAAAATATGACATGTTATTAAAATCCAGACACAAACAAAAGTAGAAAGGAAGCCTAATTCATACCAGAAAGTATCAAAACAGATCAGACTCTGGTAAGTATCTAGCTCGTTACTGTCAAAGCAGCAACTTCTAATTAGTATTGAGAAATTACAGTGTCAGTGATGTATGAATACCTCCTAGCGGCACTGGCATTGTCACGTAAGCCAGGAATAGGGGCCCCTTCAGTTGTGCACCATATAACATTCCATTCAAGGACTCATCTCTTCCCAGCTTACTATTTTTGAGGGAAAGTCTTCTCTGTCCTTTCATAAACAAATAAATGCAACCATTCTTGTCATTTTCTTGTCTAAATACCTTTTTGGTGGGGAGGGAGACCCTAAGAGGCCTTTTTGGGGGAAACAGCACCAACTTTCTGGATGAAGAAAACGGGGGGAAAGTGAAAGGGCAGAGTGAGGGGTGCCTAGGTGGCTCAGTCGGTTAAGCAGCCGACTCTGGGTTTCGGCTCAGGTCATGACCTCGGGGTCATCCCCCCCTCAAATAAATAAATAAATAAAATCCTTAAAAAAAAAAGGAAGGAAGGAAGGAAGGAAGGAGAGAAAGAAAGAAAGAAAGAAAGAAAGAAAAGAAAAGAAAGGAAAAGAAAAGAAATGAAAAGAAAAGAAATGAAAAGAAAAGAAAAAGAAAAGAAAGAAAAGCAGAGTGAAAAATCCATCAAACATACAGGCAATCCCTTCCTCGGAAGTGTCAGAGTACACATGAGCATTAATGATATTTTATTTAGAAGACAGCAGCTCCAGTCAAAGAAGACCCACACAGCACTGTGTCAGGCTGTCCATCACATCTTCCTAGCATTTCCTTCCAGAAAATCTGTAATCTAAACAAACAGCAGAATAGTCTCACTGCTCTTATTCCTTTTCCAGCACAGCAGCCCAAGTCCTCTTTGAGTCCTTAGTACTCAGATGAAAAATACAACATTTTGTTTGAAGCATTCGTGAAGGAAAATGATAATGAACTTATAGTCTGAGGAACCTTCAAGTCTGGGTTTGGAGGGAGGGCGGTATAAGAAGACATAATTACCGGATGATTCTCAGAAAGTGTGTTTATTCCCGCATGAAGTCTGGTTTTAGTCATCAGAATTGAGGCGGCTTTTTCCTGAAGATTACGTAGCCGAAGAGTACAAACCCTGGAAGGAACGAACTGCACTACCCCACGCTATCTCTTCTCTTCCCTTTCTTCTCCTTGCCTTCATCCTTGTGAGCTCATAAAAACTGAACAGCTTATCAGTCGAAAATGACTTGAGATTTTGTGAAGCATTTCAGAGTCAAGATAAAAATCATATTGTTGAAGAAAAACCATATTATTGAAACTCATGGTCTTTTCCAAGGGTGTGCGTCACAGGAGGCAACTGGCTCACAGCAGATGATGCGGACATCAGAACCTGCACATACAATCCCTGAAAAATCTACGCTCCTCTGATAGCTGTAATATATAACACCTCGAAAACAAAACCCAAACAACCTCATTAAGAAAATGGACAAGGGACTTGAACAAACATTTCTTCAAAGAAGATATACAAATGGTCAACAAGCATATAAAAAGAGGCTCGACATCACTAATTGTTAGGGAAATGCAAGTCAGAACGATGAGATATCATCTTACACCCGCTAGGATGGCTGCTATGAAAAAACAAACCAACCAGAAAGTGACAAGTATTGACTAGGATGTGGAGAAAGGGGAGCCCTCACGCACTGCTGGTGGGAATGTAAAAGGGTGTAGCTGCTACGGAAAACCGCATGGCAGTTCATCAAAAAATTTAAAACAGAATTACCATATGATCCCTCCATATCCCTTTTGGGTATGTGCACCAAAAAAACTGAAAGCAGGGTCTCAAAGAGATATTTGCTTATCTAATTCACAGCAGCATGATTCACAACAGCCCAAGGTAGAAGCAAACCAAATGCCACCTACAGATGAACAGGTAAAGAAAACGTGGTCTACCCACAGACTAGAATATTAGTCTCCTAAAGGAAGGAAATTCTGACACCTGCTACAACATGGGTGAGCCTTGAGGGCTTGATGCTCAGTGAAATAAAGCAGTCACAAGACAGATACTGTATGACTCCACTTACCGGAGGTACTTAGAACTGTCAAACTCAGAAACAGAAAGTAGAATGGTGGTTGCCAGGGGCTGGTGTGGGGAGGGAAATAGGGAGGAGTTGCCTAATGGGTACAGAGTTCCCATCTACTGAACTACATACACACTCAATGGTTAAGATGGCAAATTTTATGTTATGTCTATTTTAATGCAATTAAAAAAAAAACGACAACCTGTGGCTCCCAGTATTTCCCAGTAGGATGGTGATGACAACTGTAAGACCTTGCACATGCCCAGACACATCTCTCTGAGAAGTCCAGAAAGCTGGGCCTCCAGATTTGGTGATGACAACCCAAGAAGATGACCAGTGATGAATCCAACTATAAAAGCTGCACTCATCAAAGTTTCATGTTTTATTTTCTTTTTTCCTACCAGCATGCATGTTTTGTATATCTCCCCACTGCATCCTTCTGAAGCCCAAGGAACCCCATGATCTGTGGATGCCGCCTCTGAAGTATTACTTGACTACCTGGGATTCTGGGGACAAGAGGCCTGCCTCTATGTCAGGGTCCGAGAAGAGGACTTTGCAAGGTCAGCCTCCTTCCTCTTACTTCGAGAACTCGGTAACATGCCCACACAGTCCTCCTTCCCCCTAAAAGTCACAATGTTCTCTCCAGAGAAAAGGTAACCACTTATCTCTCTCTGCTCTTGACCTTCAAACTGAACTCAGTGCAACTTGGCAGTGATTCCTGTCTAAAAATTAGAAGCTAGATTAATATTCAAGGTGCCCTCCACCATCCATCACGATCGACCACCCTGTGCCAGCCCATGTCCTTTGTTTTCCAGATATACTTCCAGGTTCAGGGCCCAGAGGCACCACAAAATAACGACACTTTATAAACCTTCTCTTGTTTCTCAAACACAAAGGACCACAGTGAAGGTGGAAAGCTGGGAAAGGGGATGAGAAATGGCGAGGGAGAAAACAGATGCCCCAGAATAAATGGAAACAGCTTTTGGAAGGATGCATTAATGCAGGAGACATCAGGTCCATCTGGAAAGTATTCTAACAAAATAAAAAGCCCTTCTCTACTACGTGCGGCAGATTACAAAACTCCCAGAACAACAAAGCTCTATGACCAACTAAAAAAGCAAAACAAAACCGAAAGAAGAGCTCCTTCTAGGGATGTCCAGCCACCACGAAGTCGGGGGCCTCTTTCCGGCGTCAGGGGCGCGCCTAGTGCCACGTGCAAGAGCTCCCTGCTGCTGCCCCGCGTGTGTGCGTCCCCTCCAGGCAGCGATCTGTGCCGAGGGCTCGAAACACCAATGAAGTCCAACCTCTCCTCCGCCACCCCTGGGCAAATGCCGCCGCCTCTCCCGGAGCCAGTGCAGGGCTTCTGAAACCGCTCGGCCTGACATCTCCCACTTGGAAGCCATCCTTACTCTGTCAGCTTCCCCTCCATTTTCTTGCACAACATGGTCATAAAAAGTGGAAAAAATGTGGCCATCTGAGGATCTAATCAACAACGATTTTCCTCTTTCATCACTGCCCTGGTTATTTTGCATGGCTGGGGTATAAACAACACGTGAGCCCACTCACCCCTCGCCCCTTGGTCATTTGTTCAGCGCAGACACTTTGGAGAACGCTGGGCAGGCAGGAGGAGAGGGAACAAGAAGCCCCCAGTCTCCACCTCTCCTCATTTCTCCCCCCACCACCTCTAACAACACCGGAACACAGCCACAGAAGAAATCCAGTGTGTCTGCAAAAACATCCAGAAAGAGATTGAGCCACCTCTCTGGCTACCTGTTCTAGTGCTCGCTAACGGTCCGAGAAAGTAGTAACCCCCTCCCTCTAACTCAGATTTGAGACCTTCTCCTTTTCATACAGGTCTGAAAGTAGCAGGCCGTTGTAAAAACCTTATTATGGACTTGAAGTTCTTTATCAAACTGTCCCTCGCTGGCCAGAGGATGAATAGACTTGGAGCATTTAGCCGTTTCTGGGCTCTAATTTCCAACACTTGAACCATCCCTCTGGTTCTGCTGTAGACTCTTCAAATCTTCCTTCACACAGGAAACAGAGGCTGAAGACCCAAGGCTCGAGTGATGGTCCCACCACATGGCTTCTTCAGGTCCTGCGCCCCTGGAGCCCAGGGCCCCCTTGCTCAGCCTACACTAGGGTGCAGGTGGGGGACTTCCTCATCTCACGTTCAAGCTGCCCCTGACCCCCTCTTCTCTACTCCTCTTTTATGTTAGTAGAAGAAGGGAAGGGGAAAAAAGGGAAGGAAGAAAGGAAGAGGGCAGAAAAAATGCGAAAGGGAACTAAGAGTTTATAAAAATAAGAGAAATTATTTTAACAGAAAATACAAGCCAAAAGATTGGTTTTACCAGGTGAAAAGTATACAAAACCAACAACTTGCATCCAGACTTGCAGCACGTTTTCACGCACAATATTTCAGCATTTTCTACCGCCCTTTGCGCCACGAACGCCTGCGAACACAAGCTGATTTGTCCTGTTTCACAGATTTGTGCTAATAGGTAAACATGAGGAGAGGCTTAGCTGAATTCCATGAAATAAGTTATTTCATGAACATCTGAAGGTTTGTTTTTTAAAGGCTAAGAGGGAAGCAAGAGATTCTGAGAATTTCATTTTCACAATAATGGCTCGGTGTTTGTTCCTCTAACGAAGTATGGTTCCCAGCGATGGCCCGGCTCTCACATCCAAAGCCAGAGCCAATTTCTTCACATTAGAAAAAGAGACAGCTTCAGGAAAGAGAACCAGTTAGGTATTTTAGAGTGGTATGAAAGATTTTTCAGGGGGAAAAGAAGGCACTAACCTGTTGTTTTAATCCGCCAAAAACGACAAGTTCTCAAGTTCCCCTGCAGTCTTCTGGCGGGTTTCCTGTAAGTGTCGCATGTGACATTATACTTCCTCACTGCACCGTCTCTGACGGCCTCTCTAAGCGGTCACATGTGATAAGATCTTCTTGTTGCTTGCTTCACACTGGGGTAACCCTGCTTCTTCTTTTTTTTTTTTTTAAAGATTTTATTTATTTATTCGACAGAGATAGAGACAGCCAGCGAGAGAGGGAACACAAGCAGGGGGAGTGGGAGAGGAAGAAGCAGGCTCCCAGTGGAGGAACCTGACGTGGGGCTCGATCCCAGAACGCTGGGATCACGCCCTGAGCTGAAGGCAGACGCTTAATCGCTGTGCCAGGCAGACGCTTAATCGCTGTGCCACCCAGGTGCCCCCACACTGGGGTAACCCTGCTTCTAAAAGAGATTTTGTCACCCCGCAGGGGTCCCCCAGCTTGTGTTAGGCATCCCTAGGACACAGGTAAAGAACCGATCAGCTGGGGAGAAAGGCAGGGAAAAATAAGGTCTGGACTCCTGGCACCTGGAACCCTGCAGGGGTCAGGGGGTAAGGGAGAGATGGGGACTCTGGAGCCCCAGGGTCCCTCATCAAGGGGCTGGGCAGAGCTGAGAAGGGGCAGATTGCGCAGCCCCGGTGCCCTGCTCTCGTCTGGACAGGTCCCGACACTGTCCAGGAGAGACCGGCCTTGGGCCACGACCCTGCACCCAGGAGGTCCCCAGGCTCCTCTCTGGAGGGCACCACCATGGAGGAGCTCGCATTTCTGGGTCCTGCAGTGACAAGAGCCCTTACCCTGAATTTCCCCGCCAGTCTCAAGTTCACATCCAGTCTATTCAGTCCTGCTGCCAGACGGGGTGCCCTCATTCTTGGTTCAGCAAACAAAGCCACGGTACTCTCTGCCTCCTGGGCTAAATAACGGGCAGACTCCCCCCCCCCCAGCCCCGCAATGATCTCCAAAATATGCCAGGTTTTGGTTTCCCCGTGGGATGGTGGTGGGTTCATGGAGGTATGCGAAGCCTGACAGTGGGGGGCCTTGATCCTGGCCTGGCAGGAGCACAGGGGAGTGCCCCGGCATGTCCCTCTGTGCCCGCTGCCGCAGGGGGGGAGGTCAGAAGAGCTGAGGCAGGGTGCTGTTCCCAGCTTCTTGTTCCTGTGGTCAGTGCCTTCCTCTCTCCTTTCACGATTCCGCCAGCTCTCTGGAGGTCCACACATACGGAATTTGTGGAAGTAGGAAGTGGTGTGTGGGAGTAAAACCATGTCCTGGACCGAGGGGAATATTCTGCAATTTGTACAACCTGACTCAGTGCAGAAACCCCAAAGTTGTTTCTATTTGGTTACCCTAGCCTAATTCTTTTCTTAAAAATGCTTTTAAAGGGATTTTTGTTTGTTTGTTTTTCAGAAAGGTAATTGTAGACAGCCTCTCACTGTTCCAAGTCTTGAAAATATTACCCTGTAATTCCCCCATGAAGTTTTCCATGTGAGAACACCAGTAAGGAAAGGAGCCCTGAGATCAGGACTCTGGACAACAGTGGAGCTCGGAAGTCTCAGCACAGGACTGCATTTCTGGCTCTGTAAACATGCAGAACCATTTCACCAGCCTGACAGCTGACGGCTGGTCTTCTGATTGACCTGTACATTTAGATTAGTCAGTTGAGTCAAGATGGCTAGAAGCATGACATTAGCTTTGAAATAGAATAATGGTAAAATTTTGTTATCTTGGAAAAACAAAATACCACACAGATGATAAATAATCATGACTCCATTTGAATGTATTTAGAAGGGTCATAGTTCGGGTTAAACTGCCAGTTCCAGTTTTTAACCACGTGGCGACGTCTGTCCTACTTAAGCCACGTTCTGTGTGGAATTTTTAACAAAATGCTTTATAATTTTCCTTTAAAATCCCTAACCTGGCCTGTGAATTTTTTTTCCCATTTGTTTTGGCATTTAAAAAATTTTAACAGACTTTATTTTTTAGTACAGGTGTGGATTCATAGAAAAATCCAGAAGACAGCGGAGTTCCCACCCATCTGCACCCAGTCTCCCCACTACTAAAATCTTCTCTTAGTGTGATATATAAGTAACAATGAATCGGCCAATATTGATACAGTGTTATTAACTGAAGTCCACAGTTTATTTAGATTTCCTTAGTTTCTTCTCTAATGTCCTTTGTCTGTTCCAGGATCCCATCCAGGACATCACACTACATTTACTCATCATTAGGCTCCTCTTGGTTGAGACAGTTTCTTAGACTTCCTTTATTTTTGATGACCTTGACAGTTTTGAGGAGTACTGGTTTTTTTGTAGAACATTCCACAATTGGGATTTCTCTGATGTTTTTCTCACAATGAGACTGGAGTAATGGGTTATTTGTTAGGTTTCTCCTTCCTTACTGTCTACTCTGGAAGGAAAGTCTTGAGGGTGAAGTTATCTATACAAATTATTTGGAGTTCTTCGGCATAGATGATTTGTCTCTTCTCCCCATTTACTAATTTATTCAGTCATTTATTTATATCGATACGGCCTCATAGATATTTAGTGCATACTTTGGGTTACAATTCAACCCTACTGGACTTATTTTGTTGTTGCAAGTGTTTCACCTTTGACTATTGCGAGCTCTTTCTGTTGGTTCCTGTGCTCCTGTGACACACTCCTATTAATATTTTTTGAATTTTGTTTTTGAGCTGTCTTACTTGCTGGCATCACAAGATGCTCTGGGCTCATCGTGTATCGTACCCCTCCAATTGTCCACGATTTATTTTTTTCTGTCTTGACAAGAGAATGAAAGAAGATAAATCTATGGACCTGAAAAACATTTTTTGCCTTCAATTCTCATTAGTTCTGCCCTGTGTATTCATAAAAATCTTTTTTTAAAATTGCTTTCATAAAATTAGTCTTAGCCTCTACCAGCAAGAAAACACCAAAACGCCAACTGAGTGAAAATCTACATTTCCTTAATCCCAAAAATGCATGTTTGTGTTGGTTGTGTTTTTCTCCTTCATTTTTTAACATTCCTGGAATCAGGTGTACATTTAGTATCATGTCTTTCCCCCCTCTTTCCCTGTCATTAATTTGATCGTACACTTTACAGTTGATGGCGTCTTGGGAATGGAGGCAGTAGAGCCACCAATTAGTTCTTGTTTGGACCACAGACATCATTTAACTACTTCCACTGATTTTTTTCCCCCACTGAACAAATATTTTGATGAAAATGGTTTGATATGTAACATCTACAGACATTAAAAAAACCCCAAGATTTCTACCTACTCCTGGATACATTCTTACTTTACCTCAAACCACAAATTCTCATCAAGGCCTAAATAGAGGCAAAAGGTGGGGGGGGGGGTGTTCAATTGTTTCCATTTTGTTCTGGGTTTACTCTGACTCCTTTGATGTTTACTGTGTCACGCTTTCAAGGTCTCCCGAATCCATCGTCATCCCTGAGGAGCCAGTGCTGATGCTGAGGGGTCGTGAGGATGAGGTTTCCCTCGGGTTGATGAGGAGTAGTGGTGGTACTGATCAGAGGCAGGTCAGGAAGGACTCTGTGATTCTGCCTTCCCTACTCCGCGAAGCCAGCCGACTGCAGCCTGGCAGAACTGACCATTCCTTCTCCGTGCCCAGGATCTTGTCTCCAGCTCATGAAGCACGCCTGCTTTGGCAGCGTCATGCTTTACAGATTTTTCCTTTTAATGGATGGAGACTTGTTCTAACTTTCCACCATGGACATATTTCACAAAGTCACAGATGAAATGCCCAATCTTTTCGTCTAGGTAGGCACAACTTGGCTATTCTAAACACTCTTTTCTTCCCACTCCTGTGTAAGATGTACTAAGATACTGAGAGTGCCCTAATGATCTCAGCAGCATCCAGATGAGACTGGAAGAGAGGCTACACTGACTTTTTTAGGCAGCCATTGACGAAGCCCTTCCCACCTACCACTTTACAGATCCCCACTCCACAGACAAGCTAACCAAGTGGAAGAGGCTAATAACGCATCCAGAGACCCTTGATAGGTTTGAGGCCACCATGCAAATTCAGCTCTGCCTGATGCCAGAGATTCAGGGACTAAGGCTACTCCTGATGCGGACAGGTGTACCGTCTATACCTTATAAACAGGCACTTCACTGAACACAATTCTGTTCCCTAGTTATTTTCTGCACGTGCTTTTCACCTTGACCAAACCTAAGTGGCAATGAGGGCAGGGACAGTGTCTTCTATCCCATTAACTCAGCTTTCCAGCCTCATCCCACCAGCTTTCCTGTTAACGCTGTACTTTTGCCTACTGCCAAACTTATTTATTTCTAATTTATTAGAAAATTCACACTTTTAAAAAAAAGATTTATTTGAGTGAGCACGAGAGAGAGCACGAGTGGGGGGAGGATGGAGAGGATGGAGAGGATCTTCAAGCAGACTCTCTGCAGAGCAGGCAGCCCAACACGGGGCTCAATCTCACGACCCACAAGATCACGAGCTGAGCCGAAACCAAGAGTTGGATGCTTAATTAACCAACTGAGCCACCCAGGCGCCCCAGAAAATTCAGACTTTTTCTAATAAGGTAAATAATTTCCCTTCACTATTTCCCTCCTGCTACTTTGTTTTACTTTCTTTTTCATTCATTAGCTTCTTAAAATACAAGCTTTATTTCCAGTCCTTTTAAATAAAACCCTTAATTTTTAATCTAAGTATACTTTTAATCTTATCTCACACATTTAAATGCATCATATTCTTTTTTTTCTTTTTAGTAGGCCCCATACCCAGCATAGAGCCCAATGTGGGGCTTGAACTCATGATCCTGAGATCAAGACCTGAGCTGAGATCAAGAGTTGGACACTTAACCAACTGAACCACCCAGGAGGCCCTGGGTGCTTATTCTTACTGTTAATTTTAGAGTAGTCTATAATTTCAGTAGTAATATCCTTTTTGACCCAAGAACTAGTTAAAAGGATCATATTTTAGTTTCCAATTGCTTGGATGAAGGTGGAGGCAGGAGCCATCTTTGTGTTAATTTTCAATGCTATGTTATTTTTATATGTGGCTAATATGTCTACTTCTTTGTTAAAAAGTTTCTTTGTGGTGTGGTATTTCAACAATTTTTGTAAATGGTTCATGTTCTCTAAAAAATTTGTGTGTATTTAAAAAAAAAGATTAGGAGAAAAACCCCACTGGATGTGGAAACTAAAAAAAAAATGTGTGTATTTCCCATTTGTTGGGTTAAGTCAATAATGATAATCTTCTGTTCTTGGGGTGCCTGGGTGGCTCAGTCAGTTAAGTGTCTGACTCTTAGTTTCGGCTTAGGTCATGATCTCAGGGTCGTGAGATCCAGCCTCATGTTGGGCTCTGTGCAGGTCATGGAGCCTGCTTAAGATTCTCTCTCTCTCTCTCTCTCTCTCTCTCTCGCCCCTGCCCCTCCCCCACCCCACTTGGGCAGGCACATCTGTACTCTCTAAAAAAAACAGTCTTCTTGTTTCTATGTGTTTTTGCCTACATGATTAAATTCTGAAAGCATTTTGTTAAAGTCTCCCACTATGATTATGAAAAACTTTGTGTTCTGAAATGTTTATCTCTTTAAATTTTTGTTTTATTTGTATTTTTTAACATTGTTTTATCTAACTCAGTGCTAAAATGTTCAGTGCATAAAGGTTCATTATTATTGACTCTTTTTTATTTATATCTCTTATTCTTCTATGTCTTGTTAAATAGTTTTTATATTTAATCCTACACTTTTTTTAAAAAGATAAAGATTTATTTACTTTAGAGAGAGAGTGTGTGAGCAGGGCAAGGGGCAGCGGGAGAGGGAGAAGGAGAGAAGCAGACAAGCACAGAGCCGCTGGGCTCAAGAGCCAGATGCGGGGCCCAATCCCATGACCCCAAGATCGCAACCCGAGCTAAAACCAAGAGTCGGATGCCGAGCTGATTGAGCCACCCAGGCACCCCAATCCTACACTTTTTAATATTAATATTATCATTCCTACTTTTGTTTTATTAGTTAGCATTCACCAGCTTATCCCTTTAATTTTGGTATACATATGACTCCTGGAGACAGCATATAGCTTGATTATCTTTTTAATCAATCTTTGAGTCACTGACAGGAATTTAAGCTAGGCACATTTATTATTATATGTTTGTCTTATTATTGCCATCTTATCATTTATCTTGTTATACTGTTTTCTTCTTTTTCCCCCTTTTCTTGACTTTTGCTGATTGACCATGATTTTATTACTGTAGTACCCTCTACCCCTGGCTACATGTGTGTGTTTTCATATGTAACAGTTTAGAAATCCTACTTACACTTTGTTCTAAAAATCAAGTACCGGTGACTTTTCCTGATAAACATCACAAAGCTTCATAGTAGGACCCTGTTATTGGTAAGGTCAGTTCATTGTTCTGGGAAATTTCATGGTAGGTTCAAGTTAATAATAATAAATTGTATCTATGCGGGGAGGATAATAACATTACACAGATATCAGAAACCCTTCCGAAAGAGTATGCTGCCAGGTCTCCATTCATTTCCCTCCCACCTTTCCTGTAAGAAGGACTCAGGTCACAAATCATGTGGGTAAATGTGGGGTAGAGGGGCAGCCAAGAACCCAGGGTCTGAGAGACAGCTAGGAACATCCGGGAATGCTTCTGCAAATGCCAGCCTCTGAGACATGCAGGCACTCTGCAGATCTGTAGAAGTATCTGCAGAAGGGAGGCTGTCAGGGAGGGTTTCCAGCGACCTCACTTCCAGCCGCTGGACTTCATCATTCTATTCGATCTATTCTATCTTCATCATTTAACCTATTCTAGAATTAGGAATTAGGTAAGAGCTCAACAGTAAGATCACAAGAATGCAAACATATCCTCTAAAGAATTGAGGAATTCAAATGAGAAAATAATGTTACCAGACCCACTTAGAGGCTAGAATGCTCAGTTTCCTAAGGTCTAGTTAAAAAGCATAGTAATCAACAAGAATCTACTTTTTTTCCCCTAAAAACTAGGTAGTTTCCACTTTTTTAAAGCTTTGATATCAGTGCAGGGCTGATGGGGAAATTCTGGCCAAAGAATTTCTAAGCAGGTATTGTTTGTGTGTATTTGCATATGTGTATGTGTTTGAGTGAAAGTTAACATTACAATTCCACATTAATTTTTCATGGAGAATCCTAGGACAGTATGAAGGAGGGAATAGGGATAAAAGTGTTAGCAACTGTTTGAAAACCTGCCGGTAACTCTCAATTAACTGGACTAAGAGCCTGGTTTGGACTACAAAAAAGTGATAAAACACCTAAAAAAAAATGTTTCTGTCCTAACATAACATATTCTTAAAAATTAATTTAGCTTCATAAGCATTTTATGAATTAAATATTATTTTTAGTTGTTTTCATAACACAAAAGGAGAAACCACATTTCTAAGAATTGAAAGGATTTGTTCAAACAAGTAAGTGATAGAACTGGGATTTAGACCCAAAGCGTATGACTGCAAGTCCAGTGTCATTTCTAGTATCCACCAAAACTGTCTCCTTGCTGTTCTGTCTCCGAGAGAAACTCAAACCCATGCACAGCACGTGTGTGTTGTTCAGGGAGGAACTGCGGTGAGGCACACCCTTGGCAGTCACTGCTTCACAATGTAGGTCAAACAGTCCAGCCAGACCCCAGAGCAATTGTTTCTACACTGACCCTGGGGGGTTTGGGGAGCATTATGTCATGCCAAAGGCTTTCCTCATTCGCAATCATGCAAAAAGACCCCATGCATCACGTTTCTGAGCCATTGGAGCAGCTAAAGGAAGATGAAAGGTCAAGAAAGTTCTCTTGCTGGTGTGCTGCACTTGGGTTTGTTTGTTTATGCCATTGTAACGTAATCTGAGCCAGAATGATCAAGACCCCTGGCCGGCTGTCTTCAAAGCCAGAGCCATACCTAGCACAGTGATCGTTCTTTGGCACAATTCAGGGCCTGATGCCAACAACGAAACTGGCCCTTTTCAGCATCATGCAGTTGAATTCCAAATAACCTTCACTTATCTTTGTTGTTGTTCAAAACACTGAAAGGATCTGGCAAATTCCCTCTTTCATAAAAAGACTGGCTAGGGACACATAGAAAGCCTTGCCATTCACCCAGAATGAGTTTTAAGAAGCCTCCTAGATACAGAACCCCAGAGGTAATAGACACAACCAAGATACTCTTGCACATTCGTTGCTCCTTTCTTTCGGGCTGAATAGAAACTAGAAGAATACAAGGCAGTATAAACAATTCAGATGCGTACCAGGGGTGTTGGGAGAGATCATGAACAGGTACAATACAGATTTGTGGCTTTGATTCAGCATCTGTGTTTTCCCCACATACACACACAACATGGGACCAAGAGAACACCTAGTTAATTGCCTATTTGCACAATCTTCCTATTCAGAGGCATCCCCCCCCCTTCTACAGTTAAGAGCGCACAGAATAGGGCAGAATTGGTAAACAAGCTCATGTCACTCATTAAAGAAGGGATTCTGGACTCAAACTACCTGGGTTCAAATCCTAGATCTATTACTTACTAGCTGCAGTGAATTATGTTTTTGGGTCCCAGTTTTCTCATCTATAATGTGGGGAGAATTTAATGAGTGTTGAATGTGATGCCACATTCACAGAGCTTAGCCAGTGCAGTGCATAAATGGTGGCTACTATTACTGTTGGTAGGTGGAAATTTTACTACTAGGAAATTGTATATTAGAATTTATCATAAGGGGGGCACCTGGGTGGCTCAGTCGTTAAGCGTCTGCCTTCAGCTCAGGTCATGATCCCAGCGTTCTGGGATCGAGTCCCACATCGGGCTCCCTGCTCAGTGGGAAGCCTGTTTCTCCCTCTCCCACTTTCCCTGCTTATGTTCCCTCTCTCGCTGCCTCTCTCTCTCTGTCAAATAAATAAATAAAATCTAAAAAAAAAAAAAAATTTATCATCAGGAATGCAGTTGGAGTCAAGCAACAAGTTTTATTTCTGAGGGTGCTGTGAGGCAGGAAATAAAATTCAGGATTCAGGGACAGTGGAGCTACAGGTCATCCAGGCATCCTAGAGAGGCACAGTCTATACAGGAAGTAGAACAGAAAATCTATACGATTATTTTGAGCCTGGATTCCTGATGTAGCATTTATGCTTCTAAATTTGAAAGGGTTGGATGTATTTGTGCTCTGATCAAAAATAAGAAGGACACTAGAATGTGAATTTTATCTCCATAATTAAAAAAAAAAATGAGGCCAGTTTCATGGTCAGTGAAAAACCATGTGGATGAGAGAGACAAAGAGAGGTTTCACAGCAGCCACGAATGAGTGCAGGTAAAGGAACAGATGTCTACATGGAATGTTGGAGAAGCTGTTTATACGGTGTGAAGTATAAAACCTTTAAGTTGTGCCTTTTAGAAAAAATTCAGTTAAAGAGATTTGTTATTCTTCAAGGCTTTCTGACTTTCTGATGCTTTCTTTGAATAAGACTCCAAGCAGAATCTGGACCAAGCAGGGTCTTGAGATTTACTCAGGTTACAATTAGAGTGTTGGTAATACCCAGCTGAGCAACATCAGACTCAACCACACGTGTTTATCACGTATTTGCTGGATTATGATTTGGATTCTGAAATGCCTGCACACAGGCTGAATTACATGATTCTGAAAGCAGGTAAACTTTCGAAAGATGAACATCTCCCAAGATTTTATTAATTACTTTACTCACAGTCATTCTGAACAAGTAACACTACATTTTGTATTTCAGTATCTATTATTTTCTTTGCCTTTGAGCAACTTCTAGAAATAAAGTTGGTGGTCTGGGAAGTACCTAATGTAAAATAAGTTGCTATTTACTAAATTACCATTGCATATCTTCCAATCATATACTTACTCATGGTGCTAAAAGCAACGTAATATCCCCTGATTAACTTCCAAGACACATTTATGCACAAAAACGATCAAATCTCTTTGTATTTAATAACACGAGTGTGTTTACTGAACTATGTTTCCTTCACATTTTATATAAACTGCATTTTAACCTTGGGGCACTGTGGATCATTAATAACACTAATGGAAGTGTAGGCAAAATAGGACTAAATGGTATATTACAATGAGCTGATTTTTTAAAAACAAATTGTATTTCCCTTTTTATTGAAAAATTACCACCATAACTGTAATATTCATCAAAGCATGCTGAAATTCTCAGTAACTAGATTTTCTAGGTGTGAAGCCTTCCCATGCAAGACGGCTTCTGCAGGGGGAAGAGAAGTTGTGACAAGTGGTGTGCCACTTACTGTACAACTGAATATATAAATTCAGCTTTAAAAAAAATCACCTAGCTTGATTAAAGACAAGGATTTAGGGTTACCAAAACAAAAACAAGCAAGCAAAGCAGAGCAACACCACCACCGCCCTGCGTTGTCATTAATGATAAATTGCCTGATGCTATCCAAACTGTAAAAAAAACACCACCAAACTCCAGGAACTCCCCACCAAACTGTGCGAACTGTGGCCTGACACACCTTGGGATTCCGGGTCTCATTTGTGCGGTTGTAGAGCAATATATTTTACTCTCCTAAAGCCAACTCTTTACTCTTGAAGGAGAAACACTTAGAAAATAATTTACACAGTGACAGCCCTTTCATTCCCCATTCCACATGAGTGCGCCCCCCGGGGTATCCAGGATGAGAGATGTGATTCTGTGGTTGTCCCCAGCATGTCACAGTGGGTGTGAGTCCAGTCTTTAAAAACACATATTCTTCACACGCCAGGGCCCATAAACGGCAGGCAGCCACTTCATCTGAAGGTCAAGCAAGGAAACCGTGATCAAGAGTAATTCCAAGCAGATGCCATTTCTACCTTAGCCACCCCTGTAAACCCGGCCTTCTCCCAACTGCACTGTGCCAGAGAAGTCTTTATCTCCACATGGGTCCTCCGGTTCGACAATGGGAGAGCGGAGTTGCTGCTGTTGCAGTGACTTTAAGACTCAGTTATAAACACCACTCCTTCTGGGCAGTCCCTCCCCCATGTCCTCCTGCCAAGGTGATGAAGTCAAGATGTGAGACAGATTTTTCCTTTTTTTTTTTTTTTTTTTTTTGGAATAAAACCCTTTTGTGGTTGTCCAGCACCTGTGAGAGTTTCATATCTCTCTCTAAAGGAGACAGGAAGTTTGGGGCATTATTGGCACAGAGTTTAGCAGCATTATTGGGCTACCCCAACAACCAAACCCACACCTGACGCACTCCCCACCACAGTCAGCTTCATCATGTCTTTTTAAAAAGTATGGAACAATATGTAGCAAAATAAATAAACTACACTCTCCCTCTCAGGACATCTCTGCAGGCAAGACTGACACTTATGGCACTGTCTCCTGTGATGCCAATCTTGGCCTTGGGTCAGGTGTCAGCCTCTTTCTTCCAGACCCTCCCAGGTAGAGCCATGCCCCCCTCACTCTGCGGTACCAGTTGCCTATTACATACTCCTTTCACACGCCTATCTCCTCCTGGGAGGGAGAAAGGGGTATTGTACCTTATAGATGTTAACTGAATGAATGAGAGGTTACTGCCTCCCAACGATCAAGAGCAAAGGAGTCCCTCGGTCTCAAATCCACGGTCCAGCTCACCAGCTTTATAAAGGTTCACTCTGTATGCACAAAGCAGAAGAGCTTCAAAATGAAATAATTCAACTCTAAATTAACTAGTCTAGCAATTTATAGATCTTAAGGCTGAAACTCGATCTAAAACTCCCGTTGTCCCTCCTTCCTCCATCTTCTGTATATGGAGGTGTTTCCCGGCCCTTCTACTTCCACTGAATTGTAACGTCATCCTGATCGCTCTTCTCAAAAAGGATGGACTCTTTAGCTTTTTTCTGTGTGTGTTTTTTTTAGGATTAAACATAAACAGTACATTTCCTGACAATATTTTTAACAGAGAGACAGGTATCCAAACAAGAGAGAAAGTGTGACAAATAGAAAGTACCCAATCTCTCTTCAGTCACACCTGTGTTAGGGGCTTCCGTTCTGGTTCAACGTGCCCATGGGCTCTTCAGAAGGAGGGGTCAGTGAGAAACGCCCAAGCAGGTGCCTGCCATGGGAACCTGTGTGTGACAGCCACATAGCTTGGAAGAACCCAAACCTTGATGAACTTATGTGTACAGAGACAACCTAATTAACTGGTGTCACATGTGCAGTGGATTCGTCACCCTCGACCTAGGAACTTGACTTTTGACCACAGGAAGCTGGCTTTCTATGTGGCTGGCTGGGCTGAAAAGGCAGCAATTGGGAAGAATAAAGATTTCTCCACACAGCCTCTTAGAAGAGATCTGCCTTGTGAACTGCCACACCTTGATTTTCAAAATTCAGATTGAACTATCTGTTCATGAGAAGACCACTGAACTGCTTCCAGATGGAAGTACGAAGACTACTGTTACAGTTCCGTTGCCGCTGAAGTACTCGCTACCTCAGGCCCTCATAATCCCTCTTCCCGTATTTGCTCAGATTGCTTTGTAAATGTTCTTAATCGCACAAACTATTAGTGTTATCCATTAACCTAAAGTAATTATTATATTAAGTGTTTGTGTATCAGCAGTGTAATCTTAAAAAAAGCTTACGTGCTTTTTAATGCATTGTCTAATTCATCATCATCATGGAGGAAAGCTGTTATTTCTATTTTCGAGGTGATGACAGGAATTACTGCTAAATGAAAAACAACAGGAATACACTCTTCCAAGCTAATATGAAATCATAGAAGAGCTTGGTTTGTCACCTTTCACCGTGAGTCAATAAGTATCTGTTAAATGATTAGCTAACTCTCCCATGTTTATGTTGTATGGAAAAAAACCTAGCAGTAATATGGCACATTTTGATGGGAACAGGTGGTTCTTTACAGTCAAGATCTTACAAACACCATGATGTGTTATATGGTAATTACCCAAGATATAAAACCCGGTGACCCTGTTGGGTGAGTACAATAGTTATCCATTGCTGTGTAACAAATGACTCTAAAATTCAGCAGCATGAAACAACCATTTCATTATCCTCACAGATTCTGTAGGTCAAGAATTAGAAATGTCATGATGGAGACAACCCTTCTCTGTTCTATAACACCTGTGGTCTTAGCTGGGATCACTGATAAACTAGAGGCTGGAATACTGGGGCTGGAGAATCTACTTCCAAGATGGTGTCTTCATTTATTTCTGATACAAGGCTGGGAAGGCTAACGGAAAGGCTCAACCAAGACAGTCAACCAGAACACTTACATGCGGCCTTTCCAGCGTCTAGCTGGACTTCTTACTTGGTGGCTCAAGCCTCTAAAAGCAAGGATTCCCAATGAACGAGTCAGAGGTATGGCCTTTTAGGACCTAGCCTTGGAAGTTACATGGGGTCACTTCTGTCATAGCCTCTTGGTCAGATTAGTCACAGCCCCCTACTCCTACCGGATTCAAAGGAAAAGGACACAGATTCACCTCTCGCTGGGAGAAGTGTCAATGTATTTACAGCCATGTTTTCAAACACCTACAGTAGGTCTTCAGTTTCCCACTGTCTGGTGCACCAACATTTTGAACTTGAACTTTAATTGATAAGCATGTGTGTTTATAGACTGTCAACCATAAATGGCTGCAATTGTATCTGTAGATAATCAGCTTCTGAATTGGGAGAGGTCATAGTTCCAAGGCACTATAATGCCTACATGGGTGTTAGATAAATATTAATTTGGAATAACAACAAAATAAACAACTGGTGGAAGATCTGTTGGCATGTTTGGCCCTTAATCTTACGAAAATTATTCAGTGGTATAAAAAAAAGATTTTTTCCCCTATCTCCATTAAGGCTACATAGCAATCAAATGCTCTAGTTAAATTAAAACATTTAAGGAGCTAGGAAACTTAGGGGGAAACAATTTAACTTTATGGAACTAACTATTCAGTGGCTCAGTCGTTAAGCATCTGCCTTCGGCTCAGGGCGTGATCCTGGCGTCCTGGGATCAAGCCCCACATCGGGCTCCTCCGCTGGGAGCCTGCTTCTCCCTCTCCCACTCCCCCTGCTTGTGTTCCCTCTCTCGCTGGCTGTCCCTCTCTCTGTCAAATAAATAAATAAAATCTTTAAAAAAAACAAACTAACTAACTATTCAGCTTAAGGTGATAAACTCCTATCAGAGCAGGTAGAGAAGTAAAAGCAGGCTGGTATAAGCCAATGGAAATACTGGGGACTGGGGTTCACTGGAGTACATATGCCCTTGCCTTAAGGTACCTGAATTCAATTTTTAAAAAATACTTAACTTTTCAGAATCAGCACTTAGACCACAGCTTATGATCTTTGATTTAGATTCGGTGGGGACTATTTCCCAGGTCTATGGGTTTTTGCCCTGGTCCTACTGGCTGATTTTGCACTCCTCTGAGACTGGAAAATAAACACTCAATATATAAGTCTGCAGTTAATAATAAACATTTACTGAGCATTTACTATATTCCAAACACTGAACTAAGGTATTAACACTTGTATCTTATTTAACGCTCAAAAGTTCTTTGGGGTATTACTGAACACATTTCACCAGTAAGGAAATTGAGCGTCAGGCACAAAGGTGGTAAAGCTAGTGAATGTTAGAAAGTGGGTTCATATAAGAAATAGCAGGGAGATCGGTAGGAGAAGGAAGGGAAGAATGAAGGGGGGATAAACAGAAGGGGTAATGAACCATGAGAGACTATGGACTCTGGGAAACAAACTGAGGGTTTCAGAGGGAAGGGGGGGTGGGGGATTGGGATAGGCCGGTGATGGGTATTAAGGAGGGCACATATCACATGGAGCACTGGTGTTATATGCAAACAATGAATCATGGAACACTACATCAAAAACTAATGACGTACTGTATGGTGACTAACATAATAAAAAATTTTTAAAAAGAGAGGAAAAAACAAAGAAAGTGGGTTCATACCTACATAGGTTTGACCCCAACGCCTATGCTTTTAGCCACTGCATATTAAAATATGCTGCTTTTGATGAATGTGGCTCCTCTCAACCAAAGGGGGGTGGCCCACGAGGAGGAGGAATGTCTTTGCGGGTGCCTCTTTGGTTGTAACTCACCCAGTTACTCTAATTTGGGGATAGAAATAGAAGTTTAGCTGAGGCAATGGATGTGCAGGGATAGTACTTCTTACCCAGGAATCCGGGAAGATTAAGACTATACAGAAGCAGAGATCACTGTACTCCTGCACCCGGACAAAGTTTCTCTGGATACCTGAAAAGAGATCCCGAGTCTCAGCCTTCTAGATGGGCAGTACCTTCACCACTGATGGCCTGATAGGCTATCATCTCCCAGCAAGGCACTATGCACGCATTTATCAGAGAAGCACGACATACAGGGTCGGGGTAGTCAGCATTTCTGTGCTCAACAATCTCTCCTGGAAGACCACTGCATGATTTTCTCCTTCAAAATCTGTTTTAATGGGCGCCTGGGTGGCACAGTCGGTTAAGCATCTGACTCTTGGTTTCAGCTCGGGTCATAATCTCAGGGTCCTGGGATCGAGCCCCACACCAGGCTCCACACTCAGTGGGGAGTCTTCTTGGGGTTCTCTCTCCCTCTCCCTCTGCCCCTTCCCTGTGCTCACTCGCTCTCTTTCTAAAATAAATAATCTCAAAAAAATAGTTTGTCAAATGAACCAGTAAAGGAGTAGTGAAAAATAAAATCTTAAAAAAAAATGTTTTGAAAAATTCCCTTTAAAAAAATCCTCCATTTCCTTGAAGAGAAAATTCACACAGCGTTCTCAAACATCAAACATATGACAGAGGCAGTTTTTAATCATTTAAATTATTTATCCTTCATTGTTTAATGCTTTATACCATTCCTCCATGCATAATTTATTATACCATTTATGTTTATTAAAAATTGATCATGGAGACATGCTCTCTCTCCATTCTCTTAGGCTATAGATATTTCTCTGTCAGTACATTTGGGAATAGCCAATTTTTTAAAAAATTCACTTTAACAGTCTGAATATCCCTTCCTTTTCTTAGGGTTCCTTTTCTTTTTCTTTTTTTTTTTTTTTAAGATTTTATTTATTTATTTGACAGAGATAGAGACAGCCAGCGAGAGAGGGAACACAAGCAGGGGAGTGGGAGAGGAAGACGCAGGCTCACAGCGGAGGAGCCCGATGTGGGGCCCGATCCCACAATGCCAGGATCATGCCCTGAGCCTAAGGCAGACGCCCAACCGCTGTGCCACCCAGGCGCCCCGTTAGGGTTCCTTTTCTTACACAAAAGGACTAGAGGTTACCTTAGTGTATTAACTGCTCATTTCCTTTTTTATATAAAGCTTATATAAAAAAGCTTATCCAAAGATCCACTAAGGTTTTCATAAAAAAGGCTTACTTTACTTTTCTAACTTGTAGAATGCAGATGTAAAAAGGAGGCATGAGATAAAAAGATTCTAGAGTTTTCCATGGTAGAGATCAGCCTGTGGAGCCATCTCTCTCTCTTCGCCTTTTCTTTTTTTGCCTTTTTTACTCCTCAGATGACTCATTTTCCTTGCTCTTATTATGTTGTTAGTCACTTCTTAACTTTCTTTAACTGGTCTGAGTCTTTCTCTCTTCTCCTTTTCCCAGTTTCTTCTCAAATCTGCTTGCCTTTGCAGTTCTCAACCCTATAATCAGAATTGCTCTCTGCAAGCCCCCAACCCCAAATCCTGTAACTTTCCATCACCACTGTCTCCCACCATCACCCTCAAAGTAAAAGGTTCAAGAAGATGACATTCCTGGACACTCCTGCCCTAGACCAGGCCTGTGGGAGGCAGGGGAGAAATCGAAAGGAACAAAGCATGTCCGAGAGGTGTGGAAGTTGGATATCATAATATATTAGTCTGAGAAAGGTTTGCAGTGGACCAGGACCCAATGGAATCAAACTTGGTACCCTCCAATTGGTACTTCCTGCCCACCCCAAGGGGTCCAACCCTGCCCCTCTTCCAGGGTTTCCCGCTGGAGTGGAGACCATCACCAGCTGCCCAAGCCAGAATCCTGAGGGATTTTTACCTTACCTTTTTCCTCCCACTCACTCCAATAACCAACCCATCACCAAGATGTGGAGAGTCTTCCTTCTAGCATCTCTGGAATCCATGCCCTGAGCTCTATTCCTTTGCCCACCCACCATTCTTGCTTGCCTGGCACCAAAACAGTTCCCTGGGGGTCTCCAGCCCAGGTACTTCTATTCTTAGCCTGCTGTGGTTGCGATCTCTCTGAAACGCAGATATGCTCAAAATCCTCTTCCCATCATGACTGAGATCAAGTCTAATCGTCTTAACATGGCTTACCAGGCCTTCAATATGTGATGAGGTTCCTGCTTAATTCCCAGGCCTTTTATTTTGTAAACCTTAGGTGTGACTCCCCCTCTGCCCTACGCAGCAAACACACCCATGCAGCTCTGCTGTCTACACTACTCTCCAACCATACAGAACTTCTTTCAGCTCCATGGAAGAACCACGTTTCCTCCTGTCTCTTGGCCTGGGAGCATGCTGTTCTCTCGCCAGCAACCCTCTTCACCCATCTTCAGGATGACTCCTCTATCCTTCAAAACATACTCCCAAGGCGCCCAGCACTCCTCCCATCCCAGCACTCATGACTCTGCATGGTATTTTTATGATGCTTGCTTTCCTGTGCTCCCCACAGACTATAAACTCCATAAGGGCCAGTGCCTGCTTTGCTTGGTCACCACTGTATACTCCCCGCCTGGAGCATCACATGCACTTGGTAAGTATCATTTGACTGAAGAATGACTGGTGTAGTCTGCTCTGCTGGTGGCCTCCAATGAAGCATGCTTCCTGGTATTCACACCTTGTATGGTCTCCTCCCCTGGAGTTGGGCTGTACCTGTGACTTGCTTTAACCAAGAAAAAAAAAAAAAAAGCCACGGAAGTGACACCCTGCTAGTTCTGGGCCTGAGCCTTAAGAAGGTCTGGAAGCTTCTACTTCTGTGATCCTAACCACCATATAAAAAGTCCAGTGACCCTGCTGAAGAGACCATGGGGAAAGAGGCCCCCTGGAGAGTGAAAGGTTTTGATACTACATGGAGAAAAAGAGAAGCCCAGCCATCCCTGCTTTCCAGCCAAGCCCTGACCCAGCTAACCTACCATCTGAAAGCAGTCCCCGTCTGACCACAGCCAACAGCAGCAGAAAAGCTGCCCAGCTGAGCTCAGCCCACATTGCAGCCTTGTAAGCAATTAAATGGTTATTGTTTTAAGGCACTATGTTTGGGAGCGGTTTATTACATAACAACATGCAATTATAATAAACTAAATATATAAGTAAAAGGGAATAAGGAATTATTTCACAAATACATTTCAAGGCAAGTCAATCTTTCTAACAGACAGACCCAGGAAAACAGCAATAGAATTTAAAGGACATAGAGGAACTCATACCACTAGCTCCATTTAGAGCACATCACAATTTTCCTCTGCCATTTTCTTTGGTTTTAAGATATTTTCCAATGAAAAGACTTTCCTATTTTTTTTTTTTTTTAAAGGATTCCTGGTCTGACATTAAAGTTAAGGAGTCCCACCAAGGATGCAATGTGAACATTACCACATGAATGGAAACTAGCCCATGGCCAACCCATCCTGCTGTTTCACTTCCTCTTACTCACCAGCAGTGTAGATCCACAGCTGTGATGAGTAAGGGGGGCTGCTGTGTTTAGGGGGGACTGGAATGTTGTGGGGGCTCCTGGCTTAGCTGGACTGGGCATCAAATGTTTGTAAACATTTGTGTGAAATGTGTGAAAAATCACCCAAAGGACAGAATGGCCAATTTGGACTAGTAGGCTAATACAATTAGCAGAAATAAACAGCTACTCACTCATGCCTTTAGCCTAGGCATCTAATCAATTACACACACACAGAATATTGATGCCCCATGGAGACAGCTGACATATGCTGGTACATAATCCAGGATATGGCTAGATTATTAAAAAACAACACAAAAAACCCCGCACATTTGCAGAATGAGGGAAAAGACCGCTAAATGTACAATAGCTCGGTGGAAGTTTGGATTGCTACTTCAAATAATTGCTGCTCTTCCAGAAAGAAAAAGGATCACTATATAAGAACTATGGCCTAAGCAAAGTATGTCTCTTGTAAAAAAAAAAAAAACACACACACACACACAAAAATAAAAAACAAAAAACACAGAATGCCAGGAATATTTCCTAACAGTCTATACTGCACTACTACTTTGAATTTTCTGAGTGATCTCTGGTCAGTAAAACTGTTAAAGTACTTTTTCGGAATGTATCACGTGTTTTAAAACTATCTCTAATTAACAATTCTTACGTGATGGAGATTAAAGAAGGGGATTTAGAAAATCTGGCAGCGTGAATATCGTGTGTTTAGAAAGAGAAGGATCAGTTTCCAGCGTTTGCAGAACTCCAGACACTAAGTGAGAGAAACAAAACCCGAAGTGTAAACATCAATGTCCTGTCAGCTGGTGAGATTGACCATGAACCCCTTGTAAACAGTGCTGAGAGAGAACAAAATCAAGAACTAAAAAATGGGAGATATTTCCCATTCTTTTTTTTTTCTTCCCTAGATAAGAGTGCTCTTCCAACAGGTGCTGCCCACGGCTCGCTGGGACCCAGCGCCCCTGGAGAATGGGAAATCTTGTTCTCCAACCTTTCCTTGTCCATGGAGAAACTTCTGGGGAGGCACTGGACTGAGTTTTGGTTGTGGGAGAGAGGACAGGATACACAGGCAGTGAAAATTAGCCGAGCAACCCATTTCTACCTTCTAGGGAAGAGAAAAGTCTGGCCATAGGATTCTGCAACAGAAGGATCCTGGGAGATTATCTTGATGAAGCCAACCATCTCAGACACGAGGAAGTGAAGGGGCACTGTGGTCTGTAGGAAAGATGGGGCTCATCAGTCACTAGGCCGGGCCTGTTCACATGATTTTCTTTAATAGGTATTTAGTGAGGGTTTATTGCGTAGTGGGGTGAATGGCGAATGATGAAGGCAGCCAAGCAACGTCCAGAAAGGACACGTGAGATTCTGTTAGTAGTCCAGGTGGGGCTGGGATGCATCAGGGCAGGTAAGAAGACAGGGTGGAGAGGGTCCTAACAAGTCTCAGAGGTTAGGGGAGAGAAGAGTGAAGGAGGGAGATAACGCAGCCAGCAGGGACTGGGTTCCTGCCACTGACACAAGACCCGTGATGGCTTGACCAAGTGACTCAGAATCACAATGAACTTTATTAAATGCAACAAGCACATGCAGAACGAAACTGTGCAGAATCCTACGAGCATCCTGTATCCTTGAAACGGGCAAAGCAGTGTGAGGCACCTTGGAAAGATGCACGGTTGTTCAAACCACGCAAGCCCCTCACAGAGCACTCCGTAAGGTGGCACACGCCATGTCACCTAGAAAAGCTCTGCTTCTGTTTGAAAAAAAAAAAAAATGAGCCCTATGCTTAAAAAACACAAACAAACTGAAAACTACTGGTACAGCACAAAGATGCTTGGCTAAGGACCCTGCAGACCCCAGTCTGAGCTCAGTCCCACTGCTACCTAGCTGTAGGTCCTCAGACAAGCCCATTCGTCTCCTTGCGCCTCTGTTTCAGTATCTGGAAGGTGAAGATAATACCCATCTTACATGGCCATTTTGAGGATTTAACGCGATAGATGAGGTGAAAATACCTCGAAATTATTTCACAGATACAGGTTTTAGGAAACGTAATAAGTAAATTTTTTTTAAAAAAAGAAATTTCTCACTAAGTCAACAAGTACTCTTAATGGGGGCCATTTCCTGTGTTTGTACTGACAGAATCCAGGGCTGTCTCAGAAGAAAATCATTGTTTAAAGAAGATTCTTAGTGCGTGGAAGATTTCACTGACACCCCAAAAGTAGGCTAGATGAGGGCATCTTGCTGGCACTCTGAAAATGTACCTCTAGGGTTTGGCAAATAATGCTGGTAGGAGAGCAGCTAGACTGACAGAGAAGGGATGAAAAACCTCGTCTTCCACTTCATGGCTTTAAAGGAGGATGGAGACCATTGCTTGGATCAGGAAGGCTGTCACGGGATCAGAGGCTCGGAACTGGAAGGGACTTCCAGAGGATCAACCTCTAGTTACAGACACGAAAGCTGAGAACTTGGGAGGGGAGGTCACATTAGCAGTTATGGGACTCAACCTGACATCCAGCACTTTTCCACTGCAGGAAGTCTGACTAATGACAGACTCCTGAAACCTAATCTCTCATCGATAACATGTCTGTGATCGTTAGCTCAACTTTCCCATAATCCACTTGGACAGGCTTCAGAAGGCATTCAAGTGGTGGCATCTCTGCCGTGCCCGAGGGGTAGGGTGAACCACATCCTGGTTGGCCCAGGACAGTCCCCATTGATGCTGTTGTCCCGGCATCATTATTAATAGTGTTCTCTTGCCTCTCGCAAGTGTCTGGATTTGGATGGAAAATTATAAAGCACTCTTTGTGCTTTTCTGGGAGGAAGAGGGAGACCCAGGCGAGAACTGCTCCCTGAGAGTCTGGTGTGATGCTTTGCAACCAAGAGAGATGTGATAACTGTCTTCAAATATTACAGGTCTGTCTGTCCTATGTTAATAAAAGTAGGTCATTCTGTAGCTATGGATTAGGACATGAACCACCATGTGGAAGCCACAAGGGCAGACTTCTTCTTCAGTATAAAGAAGTATACTCTAGGGAGCCTGGGTGGCTCAGTCGGTTAAGTGCCTGCCTTGGGCTCAGGTCATGATCCCAGGGTCCTGGGATGGAGCCCTATACCAGGGCGCCTGCTTCTCCCTCTCCTTCTGTCCCTCCTCCCCACACTCGTGTTCTTGCTCACTCTACTCTCTTTCTGTCTCAAACAAACAATAATCCTAAAAAAAAAAAAAATAGTATACTATAAACGGTCTCCAGAGTCAGACTGCCTGGGTTCAAATCCTGGCTCTGTGATGTCAGGGTTGTCTAACCTTTTGTGCTTTCATTTCTTCATTGGTAAAATAAGAATAATAAAAAGAGAGCCAGGTCCACAGTAAATGCTCCATAAACATTCACTCCTACTATTATTACTGACTGCTATTTGGCAGGTAGTGGATGCTCCCAGAGTGCAGGTTTTCACATTTGGACAGGTTGCAAGGGAGTGAGGCTTGGGGCAATTGCGCTGGAGGGGTGGGTTCAACCCTCCTGGTCAGTGGGAGCCTGGTGTGTGGGTGGGGCTGGGGGTGACAGGAATGGGCTTCCTCGTGTCCTCAGCAGAGCCGGGAGCTGTACCCCCCTGGCAGGGCACCCAGCCTGGCCCCGAGCTGATCCGGCACATGCCCGTGGCAGGAACAGGCCCGCGGTCAGTAACTCGTCTCCTGCACTGGTGCTTCAGACTGTTAGCATCTAGCAAACAGGAGGCAGGTGAGCTGCACTTTCTTTGGCCAGCACTGAAGGAAATCTAGCACACAGTCCTGCAGAGATGGGGCTGAGACATTCCTGATGATGGTGCTGCAGACTTGAGCTACTTTACATCAGGCAGAAGCCCATGGGGGGACATCTGTGTATGGAATTACAACCATATTCGTAGCCAAGCGGAGCTAATCTGAGTGTCCTGAAATAGGGCAAGCAGATATGCGAGGTTCCGATAAGGGTTTCTATCTCCGTGCCCTGTTTGATGTCTAGCCCTCCGCGCCGGCAAACCCCCGTGAGGCAAACCAGTCGTAAACACGCCCTCTGAGGGAATGAGAGGGCTGCTTTAACCAGAAGGCGCTGCACCGGAGACCCAGCAACAAAACAGAAAGAAAATGGGGTCCCTGCTAAGAGTCTTGTGGCATTCCGCAGCCTACTGTCTCGATTTTGAGAGATTTTTCTGGCAACTGTGTGGAAGGGATACCTCGGATGTTTATAAGGACACTGACACAACAGCTTTAACAAGGGTGGGTATTTACGTTCATAGATCCCTAATCAGTCAGACCTCATTTCTAGGAAGAGTATCTCTGCTTTACAAACTAATTTTTAAATGTTCACGTCAGTCGGGGGTTAGGCAGTAGAAGTTAGGGACAGACTGAAAGGGGAACAAAAAGCATTTCTCTATAAACATGTCCTTTTCAGTAATCTCCTTCCCCAAGAATTAAGGTCAGGAGTGAAAAGCAGGAGGGAGGAAACAAGGGCCACAGATGAGGCTTTGTGAGTAAGGTCATGCTCCAGGAAAAGTCACTTTCCTGACCTGAATTTAGGAGGCAATGCCCCAGTGCCTCCAGTTTACAAGAGTTACTACTCAACCAATACGAAAACCCCCAAGAGTTAGAAGAGGAACGTTAGTTAGCAACGGGTTCGCTTAGGCAGAGAAGGAACTAATAAAACATTTTCCCTTTCAAAGCACTTGGCTAATGTTTCCCAATTCAACTTCACAAAGAACCTTGAAGGCAGCCATTAATAGTCCTCATTTTAACAGACCAGAGAGAAAGATTACAATAAATGTGGGAACAAAATTCAGGAATTCATGCTCCTCCCAGCCCCCAGCCTTAAAGCTTCCCGGGGAGAAAGAGCGGCCTTTGGCCTCAGAGGAGAAGCTGTGAGCTCAGCTCTCATTTTGTTCCCATCAGGATTTTATGGGTGAAATTCCCCAAGCCCCCCTGGCACAGCCCTGAGATAGCCCAGGAAGGCAGACTGCATGGCCCGCTGCAGATAGGAAAGCACGCGGTGGTATGAAAACAGGGGCAGGTTTTTTCTTTTTTCCACTTTCCACCACCGAGCTCCTCTGTTTCGGTTGAGCTCAGCAGCACAAGTGCCTTGGATAATCTAGAAATTGCTTCCATATGTGGGCACAGGAAAGAATGTACTCACTGGCTGCCTGAGAAGGCAGCTCTGGGCAGCCTCTCTTTCCTGCCAGAAAATGTTTCTCAGGCTGAAGAGAGTCATAGGGTGTTGGAGCTGAAGGTCAGAGGGACCATCTCCAACCTCCCCCAAATTACGGAAGAGGAAACCAAGGCCCAAGGTTATAGAGACAATGATGGAACTGAAACCAGAACCTAGGGCTCCCTGCCTGCCCTTTTATTCGGAATGCTCTTTTACATTTAGACTTGGCCTTATCCATGAGTTCCTTCACCTTAAATCGGTGTAAAGAGCATGTATTAAAAACACAGAGTCTGCTAGGTGGGCCCACCATCCTGTGAGGGCCCTCGCAAACCCAAGGTCCCAATGCCCACGTCCATGCTCCAGAGGCAAACAGCTACCTGCTCTTTATGGCAGAATCCCAGGCGATCTTTTGAAGCGTGCAAATTATCCTCAGTTGCCAGTCACTCCTAGCTGTTTCCTCTGGGGTTGGGCCATGTGAAACTTGAACCCATGTCTCAAAGTGACAGCAATTGGGGCACCTAGGTGGCTCAGTGAGTTGAGGGTCTGACTCTTGGTTTCTGCTCAATTCATAATCTAAGTCATGGGATCGAGCCCGATGTTGGGCTCTGCGCTCAGTGTGGAGTCTGCTTGTCCCTCCCCCTTTGCTCCTCCCCCTGCTCTCTCTCTCTCCATCAGATAAATAAATAAAATCTTTAAAAATAAATTTAAAAAATTGACAGCAATCGTCTTGAGATTACATTTGGTATATCCGTCTACTTTCAGGAGGAAAGCCAATCTACTGGAATATCTTTGTCAAATCCCGTGATGTCTTTGCCTGTCCTCTCTTTAAATTCCTGCTTCCTTGCCTACTTCCCCTCCCCTCCCAGAACTGCTTGATAGAAGGACCTGTAGCAGATTTCGGGTAGCCGCAGGGTGGCAAGTTGGGATCCGGACAGCCAGGCTCCGGTACCGAAGGCCACCACGTGGGGCTGGACGCTTAGAGGAAACCCAGCTCAGGGGGCTCCTGACACTGTCTGCACCAGGGCCCACTAGCGTTGCCACGGCCCCAGAACACCTGTCAGCTCTGTGCTCCATTAGTGCTGGGTGAGTCCAGAACTGAGAACACACACTGGTCCCCACCTTCCTCTCTACAGAAACTCGGGTGACTTAGGCGTAAGTCACATGGTCTTGAACTGCCCAAGCTGGGTGGGTAAACTGAGTGCAGGCAGTGGAAACGCTTGTGCTCCCTGATCAGCCAGGGTCCGCTTGCCTCACATCACCCGACTTCTCCTCTCAAAGTGAAGGGCTGGAGCAACTCGTCCCCAGGCCTGATTCAAAGGCAAACCAGACAAACCTCAACTGTTTAAAGGCTTGCTGTGTAGAGGACCTAAAACTACGATGGGGTTTAGCAGTTCTGCTATATAACCCAAACTTTCCTGGGCCTTTCTTCTCTTTCCTGTCCCATTTATGTGACATTATGACTC
Organism: Ursus maritimus; assembly: GCF_017311325.1. Taxonomy (NCBI): domain Eukaryota; kingdom Metazoa; phylum Chordata; class Mammalia; order Carnivora; family Ursidae; genus Ursus; species Ursus maritimus. Next base: position 56,441,176 of record NW_024423343.1, on the reverse strand, counting down.
AAGTGTGGCAAAGTGCCTTTCAAGTAATGCTTCCTTAATACCACCATGTATAATTAGGGTTCTTACTAGTCTAGTCACAAGCACTAACTAGATAACATGGTCTTTCAATAAACATTTCTCAACTACTTAATATAAGTGAGACACAGAACGAGGGGAGTCACAATGAACCCAGTCCTGTACCATGCTTCCCTCATTTACGGAACGCACAGTGAAGGGGGCTCAAGCCCCCCGTGTGCCATTTCACTACAAACTGTAGTGGATGGCAATCCTTACGCGCTCACTCGACTGTGAGCACCCTTGCACTGTGGGCAGGGTCTGTGTTCTCTGCGCCAGGACGCATCACGGACACGCAAGTGTTTCTGTGTGAACAGGATGGAACTCAGCCTCAGCCACAGCCTCCTCTCCCTCCTTGATGCACGAGCTTCTAGTGATTAGAAGAGTGAGGAGAACCTCTTCTGGGACCATGAAGCCTGGTTCTGCAGAATCTGCCAGAGCTGCAACGAGACTACATATCTGACACGTTTCTGTTCAAATCAGTCTTTTTCAAACTGCAAGTTGTTGCCTATTCTCTGACCGTCAAGTCAATTTAGGGGGTTGAATCAGCTTTTTAAAAAATATATAGATATAATATACTACATTTGGTAAGAATGTGGGAATTGTTTTAGAAAACTTGTGTTTCTATTATGTATCTATCCATCCATCCACCCTAGATCTCAATAAGAAATATATTTCTTACTGTGAGTCATCATCAAGAAAGGTCTCAGAGCACTGGTTTAGACAATGCTTCCTTATGTGCTGTACTCACTATTCACAGGGAGATTCCTTTTCAAATACTGCCCAGATGCCATGTCCCCTTCCCACCTATGATTCAAGTAGAACAGGGCTACCCTCTGAGCATGATTCTTTTTGCTGTTTTTTAAACTCAACACCACTCGTTGCCTCTTCAATTTTATCTCTTAAAAATATTTTGAGTCTGGGAAAAAGGGACGCACCATGCTCTGTCTTCCCAGCCCCCAGGATCTATACGGGCCACGGTTTCTTGCCTGTGGCTTCTAGGTCAGAACCGAGTGTATTTGTGCAGTTCTTCTGCTTGGGGCCCTGCTGGTATATCTTGCGGGGGACAAAAGGAGGAACTCCCTGGGCTGACTTATGCAATGGGACTAGTTACAGTACACTCTGCCCCCTAGTTCCTCCAAGCAAGCAGGCCATTCCTGGTCTCATGAGAGTGTATCAGTTTACACTGGAGCTGGGACAGTAAGCTCAGGAGAGAGTGGGGCCTGTTCTGCATCTGGTCCAGCACTGCCCCCAGCAGCCCTCTCGCTACTCCTGACCACACAGAGGGAGAGCTGGAAGCTACCTTCTGCAACATCTAGGCTTAAGGAGGGGAAGGAGCAGCCACACGGAGGAGTAGCCCAAGGAGTCTGGCATCACAGCCTGCTGGCTGACTCGGGCACAGCATAAAAGCAGGCCATGTCACCAAAGCTGTCACTCTAATCAAGCGCAAGGTAGGGCGACCCCAGACATGGGAGTCAGAAATGTCTAACTTGGAATCCTATCTCTGCCCAGTTTCTTGCTGAATTCTAGCCAGGTCATACCAGATAAACAAAGAGATCCTGATGCCCTCTGACCGAGAACAATGACCTATAGATCTGAGGCTGGAAAGGCTCTATGGCGCTGGTGAGCGGTGTTCCTCCCTGAAAACCTTCCAGATCAGATCTAGCTCAAGGATGAATTTGGTTTTGTTTTACCTTCTGTTCCCGGGATAGCTTTTTTAATTTTGTCTTTTTCTGGGCTTGAAAAGATGGCCAGATAAATTGCCAGAGAAATCCCCAAGGGGGCTCACAGAGCTGCAACGCTTGAAGGGAGGGAAGGAATAAATCGCCCCTCACCCCTTGGCTGTCCACCGAGAGGGTGCTTTTGGGGACCACTGGTCAAGGTCTCTGCAGGGGCTGTAGTGAATGCTCCTCAAGCTTTTTTTTTCGTTTTAATTCCCCTCAAATGCTCTTGCTGTGGAGGGATCACACAAGACCAGGGCTGAAGTCAGGCCCAGACCAAGTTATTTTACAGCCCCCTCTGGGCCCATTTTGAGGCAGTAGAGCCCAGAATGCCCTCCCAGTCTTACATGTCTGTTTCTTCCCCACGCAGAGCTGACTTCCTTCCCGTTCCTGCCTGCGGAGGTTCCCAGGCCACCGTTCTGCAGGTACAAAACTGACCTGCAGTTGTCCTTGTCAGCAACAACGTCTGTTGGGCCTCCGTGGTTCTGAGCCCGGACACCAGCAGTCCTGCCAGCTTGCCGGTGATGCAGAGGTTGCCAGGGAGGCCTCCACAGGCTGCCCGAGCCTCTACCAGGAAGGGCTTAAAATTCTCCATCCCAGCAATCTAGCAAGAACCCTGCAGCCTGCAGGCCTCTTGCACTACAGCTTGAGGGAGGGCTGGCTGCCTGGCAGTTACCTCAGGAGCAGGGTTTTCAGATATGTTTTTCTTTATGGTAGAGAAGTGACCACTACCCCTCACTGAACTCTGCTATACCTTGAGCCAGCTTAATTTCTTCACCTTCAAAACAATGACTTGAGTGAGGGTGCTGGGGACAGATCACTGCTCTCCTGGCCAGGACCGTCTAGAAGGCAGAGGCTTGGCTCCACCAACTCCACAGGAGTACTGCATCTGAACACTGCTTGCCTCTTCCTCACGCCGACTTGCTGGGTCTGTCCCTGAAGGAGGTTTCCAGCTGTGCTCCTCACATCTTTAGGGCAATGCTGGCCTCCATCTTGCCCAGTAAAGACACAGACCATTCTACGCTTCACTTGCAGTTTAATAAGAAAATCACTTATGGGCTATTTTATGCAACCTTGGGCAGGGAAAAGAGCTGGACTGGAACTCAGCAGGCCTGCGTTCAACTCTGCTATGTGTCAACTTGTGTCAACTCTGCTACCAAGTAGCACTGGCCTTGGGAAAGTCACTTAACCTCCCTGGGGTTCTGTTTCTTCACCTGTGAAATGGGAAGATGGGCAAAATAATCTTCCTCTTCACTCTGCTTCCCAGCTCCGACATTCTAGGATTCTACAAGAGGTTCTATGTTTTATAGTTGAATATTACACTCCTTACCCACCAGCTAAATATAACTTGTGTTATTCATTTACTCTTGAGAACATCATGTGACACTAGTCAATGACACCAGTCTCCGGAAGCACTTGTGACCCTCCAGGAAGGTCTTTTTCCTTGTCAGAGACACTAAAATCTTAGAGGGTCACTTAGACCGTGTGTCTGTCGTGAAAGTGGATGATTCAGAGCAAAGCTCATACTGGACCCAAAACACCACCAAGGAGCAGGCTGGTCTTCACTGTCCCAGGCTGTCCTTTCCCAGTGGGCTGGTGACCCTACCCCAGATGCATGAGGCAAACAGAGGAACGGAAAGCCCGGGTTATTTCCACAGAACACTGTACTGGTGACTAGTCATCTGCTTAAAAAAGCTGGGGCCACTTAGGTCCTTTCCAGTTTTATGCCCCTCACTGAAGAGCCGGCGGGGAGGAGGGGGGCATCACGGTTCAGAGTGAGCTCAGAAACCATACAGCCTGGACTGAATCTTGACTCTGCCACGTTGATCGTGTGACCTTGGACAAGTTTATTAACCTCAAATTCCTCATTTGCAAAATGAAGGTAATAGTGCCTGCCTCATAGGGCATTCTATGGATTCAGGGAGTTAACTTAGAGCATTTAGGACATTACTTGGTATGCAGTAAGCAATAGCTATGTTAGATGCTATTAGGATTATTACTTGTCCAAAAATGACTACCGGAAATCTGGAGGAATAATTCATTCCTGACTTCTACAGGTAAGCATGAGAAGAGCAGGTATCCTCTTATTTCTGTCTCCTAATGAGTTCTTTCTAAGGGCAGACCACAGCTTAGGCCATCTCAACAAGCTTCCCTGCACCTCCAGCACCCTGCATAGCAACCTCATGAGCACGGGGCTTCCTGGGTGCAGGGCAGGATAAGGATCTCACTCCCTTCACTGCCTGCCTCCCTATCCCCCTGCTGGGCCTTCTCCCTGCAGCTCAGAACCACCAGATTTTTTTCCCCTGCTGTCTCTGCTGACCTCCACACTCTCTCCACCACCAGAAACCCCCTCCCTTTACCCTCCCCTCCATGGTGCTGGGGCCAGAGCTGAAGGGGAGCCCCGGGGAACTTTCTATCAGGGCTTCATCCTCTCTTGGGCATCTGGGGTGGAACTCGAAAGCATTTTCTCCTTGTCACAACCTTATCTAATGGTGGTTGGGCTCTCTTGGACACCAGTCCTAAGGTTCCGCTTCCCAGGTAGACAAGTTTGTGTAACCTCTCTGTAAAGCAGAAAGTCCACAGGGACACCATTTACTAGCCTGCTGGCCCAGCATCTCTCCGTGCATAACTGGAGGTCCTGTAATGTTAGCACCAATCTCAAGAAGCAAAAGCAGCACACAGTTTCTTGGAAGACATCCAAGATGGTCTGCCTCTGAGCCAAAAGAGCAACGTGTTGTTCCTCAGAGCACGAGTAAGAAATACAAACCGGAGACTCGGCCGGCAGTGGTCACAGCCACCAACCAATGATCGTGGCAGAACTCTGGAGGTGAAGCCCCATGTGGGTATTTTTAACCATTCCCAGGAATCACCAGCAGCACAGTGAACACCCGCTGGAGCACGCACTTACAGGACCCACACATGGTGTTTTGTCTGAGACCGCACATAAAGCACTTCAGTAGGCAACGGCCTCCGCCTTCTAGAGAGCCGTGAAGGCTGATGTAGAAAACTCCAGCAACAGACTTTCCCAGTGAAGTGTGGAACTGGTGCTTCCTGGTCACATCTGAAGGGGGAAGCAAATGATGTATGCGCACATGTGTGTGTGCGCTCGTGCGTGTGTGTGTGTGTGCACATGCATGCCTCGTGTGTGGGAGATGGTGAGGACAGGAGGTTTCAGGGTTATGACCATGCGTGTACCAACAGAGAATAAGGGTCAGTATAATGGGTGTATGTAGCATCTAGCAACGTGTGATTTTCAGCGAATATAAATAAACAAGATCTGCCAGGCATACCTGGACAGCATCTAGCTCAAATCCCATCCCCGCAAATAACACTACAAAGAAAACCTCAGGGGAACAGCTAATGCTCTTTCTTCAGCAAGAATACAATGAGATTCGAGGATAAAGAACTCAATGAGTTTGCTGAAATAGAATTTGATTTTATACACTACACAAACGCACGGATCCTATTTTAGCTAAATGAGAGATGTGACAGACATATATTTCTCTCATTTATTTATCAAATACTTAGTCCAAAACAGGCAAGGTGAAATTTCAGAGTCATCAGCTCTCTGATTGATACATTCAGATGTTAACAACTGCACCGTTTAGTCAGTGCCCGACTGGGAGATGCCGTGTGCCCCATCAGACAGGCATCGCAGACGTCCTCCTAGCCGCAAGCTCCCCATGCCTACTGACTTCTCCACTCTCCTTTCACACAGTGTTTTACTGTTGTCAAGGTCACATGACTACCTGCAGCAAAGCCCGAACTGGATTACATGTGTGGAGTTCCTACCCTTCTGCTCTCTCCACTTTCCCACTCCACTTTTAGCAGAAGATTCAATGCAAAAGGCATTAAATAAACAAGCTGATTGATATCAGGACTTAACCTGAAAGTGACTTAATTTTCAAGAGTCCACACTATCTCTGAGAACTGATGGGCATCTAAATGCAGGGGCAGTGTGAAAGGGAAGGTAGAGCGGAGGGGCCGTGTGCCCTCAGGTACCAGCATAGGGGGTCCCCAAGAAGATGGGAACATTTGCAAATCCCAGTGCTAAGGCTATGGTATATAGCAAGAGAAAAACCTGCCAATTTCCCCGGGGCACTATTCTCTCTCACTATTCACCACTCACTGGCTAAAACCTAATGCAGCTGCCCACCCAGGTTAGCCCTACAGAAGGCCAACCATGCACTAGGAACCCAGTTCCACCTTAGGATTGTGGCTAGTTGGGGCCAGTGGATTTCTGACCTTGAGAATGACTTGTATTTTTAAGGGGTGGAGAGTTCAGGGTCCCTCAGGGCTGCGCCACACACACAGAGACTTGGGGTCTAGAGATTTCCCCATTCTTATCAGACCTCCTGAGTAAGACTGACTTCAAGAACCAGACGAACAGGGCTGCGTTCTGTGAGCCCGCTCAACTCTTGTGGACCTCTGGGGCTCTGCACAAGGACACAGCACCCCAAGAAGCTACTCTGGCTGTGTCAGATTAGGACTGCAGCCCTGGTCTCTCTTGGGAACTCATGTCCTCTGCCCAATTTAGCTCCCGCTAGTCAGACATGTCAGTTTGCCTCTCTGGTCCATGGCGTTTTCCCAGCACGGGGCCCTTGGCTTATTGCAGCTCTGGAAGTTTGGCAGAACACACGAACTTATCTTTCGGGAGACTCTGATCTGGACAATTCAGCCTCATTCAGGAGACTCCGTCCTTCGAGGGTATGACGCTGATGTGCCCTTTTTTAAAAACAGGACACCCTTTTCTGAAGCATCTGAGCCTTTAAAACACTAACATTAAAAACAGAGTAAAAATTAAGGCAGATATCAAGGACTCACAGGACTCCTTCATTTTCAGTTCCAACTTCTGCTGCCCAGACAGTCTTTTTGCCATCTGTGTCAGGTTAGCTACAAAGCACTGTTATTATTCCGGGCTACACAATGTTGGCCCGACGCAGCCAAATACAAGAAATTCTGCTGATTGATTTAGTTATTCTGTTCATATAAACGAATCCAGTTGTACAGATGTTTCTGATTAACCAATGTACTGTTGGAGTTATATACAAATAATTTTATAATGAACTCAGCAACTATAAGAACAGGAGAAGTGGAATCTAGTCCCACCTCCCAGGAAAACAAGCAGGAACAACTGTGCAGGGCATTCAACAACGCTCCAGGTTTAAATTCCTATCTGCTGTGATTCACTTTTTCCTCTCGATGTAACCCAGTAGAACTTACAACTAACGCTCTCAAAGAACCTTTGTCTTCAGGCTTCTGGACTCAAGAGGGAAACCCAGTTAGCTCTGCAAGCTTAGAGGTCCTTTAAAATTTCACATCTTTGTGTTTTATAAATTTCTGTTTTTATTAAAACTTTTGTATTTCCTGAGACAATTTCTTAAATAATATACTTTCAGAAGGAGAAAACTGGGACTGAGAAGTCTCTATTATAAAGAGAAATCAAGTGTTTTGTTTCATTTCAATACAGAACGATTAAGTTCAATGAGCTTAGGCGCAAGGTTTTCTCTTCTAGCCCTAGAAGACAACTCGTATGAACTTTGGAAAATGAAGGAAAAGGCAAGACATGAATAATTCAAATGAATGTGTTTTTTTTTAAGTAAAGATAGTGACAAGTACTCCCTAATGAAATCATGTGAAACAAAACAGGAAAAAGGATTAGAAAGTTTATACTTCTAAAACAAATTATGCTGGCAAGGATATGGGGAAACAGATATTTTCAAATACTGTTAGTGAAACCGTGAATTACTACAACTTTTGGAAAGTAACACCACTTTGGGGACTCTGACAGACAAAAATAAAAGCTTCTGTATGTGAGCATGTTGAAATTAATGTACGTGGATGTTCAGAGAAAAACGTTGCTGTAGCACAAAACTTGAAACAACCTGAATGGTTAAATTACGCAACACTAAGCAGCCATGATATAAATGAGTTTATTATTTTTTAACCTTTTAGTTTTTTTTAAATGAGGTTTTTAATTTGGAGAGAATGTCTATGATGTCTTATTTTGTTAAAAAAAAAATCTGTGGATCTCGAAAAGATATCTGCACTCCCATGTTCATTCACAATTGTCCAGATAAGGAAACAAGCTAAGTGTCCATTGGTAGGTGAATGGATAATGATGTGGTGTTTATACACAATGGAGTATTTATTATTCAGCCAAGAGAAAGAAGGACATCCTACCATTTGTGACAACACGGATGGACCTTGAAGGCATTATGCTAAGTGAAATAAATCAAACCGAGAAAGACAAATGCCATTACAATCTTGCTTATATGTGGAATCTAAAAAAGCCAAACTTGTAGAAACAGAGAGTAGAGTGGTGGTTACCAGGAACTGGGGATGGGGGAAGTGGGGAGATGTTGGTCAAAGGGTACAAACCTAAAATTAGATGAGTAAGTTCTAGGAATCTAATGCATAGCATTGTAACTATAGCTAACAATAGTGGAATTATAACACCTGAAATTATATACTTGAAATCTTAAATGTTCTCGCTATAAAAGAGCAATGATAATAACATAACAGTGTTGGAGGTGTTAAAGCTACGGTGGTAATCATATTACAACGTATAACTGTATCGAACAGCACACTGCATACCTTACATTAACACAGTGTTATATCTCAACTGCATCTCAAAAAATCTTGTGGCCTAATGTGTATGTTTCTCTTTTTAATAGAAAAAAATATGGGCATTTGTGTTTGTATATAGTTATATAAGCAAAGAGAAAGCTGAGGAAGGGTGCAGCCTGAGCTGAGAATACTGACTACCTTCAAGAGTTGGAATTTGAGAGTGATAAGAGAAAAATTATTAACTTTTTCTTTACACCCTTCTCCCTTTTTTGTCTTCTTTATAGCAACCACATAATACTTTTGTAATCTGAACAAGGTGAAAACTACAATTTAATTTTTAAAAAGTGATAGAGTCATATTTTCAACAAAAATAAAGAGGCAAAGACTGAATTACAAAGACTAATATTTGGTCTGGTGGGTTCTTCTTAGCTCTATGAGACATAAGGTTTCATCACAGCAAAGTAGAGATGATACACACAGAACCTCCAAACGAAAAGGAATTTTATGGTTAAAATAATACCATAATAACTATCACACAGACCTTTAATCGACTGAGAATTTTTTCCCTTTACTTCTCCCAGTTCCTCATCAAAAAAGAAGAATTAAGGGGGAGAGATGTTTATTTAATTCATGAGGTTCTAGCTCCAACATTTTAAAAAATGTCACTCATGACTTGCCTTAATTTTAACAATAATCTAATTTCTGAATTTATCTCAAATAAAATGTGAGGCTTTTTTTTTTTTAAACAGAGCTAAAACTCTCGGGAAAAAAACAGTGTGAAATTTTACTCACAAAACCTGATTTTTAAACTGATGCTTTGGGTTATTTCCAAACCCACACATGGTAAATTCTGGCTCTAATACATAAGAATAGAAACTGCTTAAAGTAAACTGCTATACTACTTTTTAAAAAGGTTTTAAAAGGCCTTCCACTACTTTGCCTTTTTCTCAGCCCTCAAAAACTGAATTAGAATTTCAGTATCATCTGAAATCTTGTCTTAGTGTCCCTCCACCTGCCTTCTGGGATCTGGGAAAGCAAAGGGCTTACTTGGTCTTCTCTCATTCTCCCTCCCCACCCCTTTGTCTCTCAAATGCATCACCAGGGTCCTTCCTGAAAGTCCCTCCCTCAGCACATACATGTGCTGTTTATGACAGGGCTGTTCAAGAACAGCCCATTTTTTTCCTCTTCCATCTCAGGCCGATCTGACTGTCTCCATTATCTAAATATCCATCCCCCATAACACAAGACTACTGTGGTTAAGACACTGATCTCACTGTTTACATTTTCAGAGAAAAAATAGCTAGGGTACATGTTTTCTTAAGATCTTCTCTAACGTCTGAAGGTTCTCTACTTTCAAAATCTACTCTGCTGGGGGAGGGGAGGGTTTCCTAAAATATTACTTGGTAACATGTTCAACATTTCAACATTGCATCACTCTAAGATGCGGCCAGATTTCTCTCTCGGTCCTTCTCAGGCCTAAATTCTTCAGCCAACAGACACAATCTCCTGCATATGTCTACAGAAAAATGCATGGAAGGTTTCAGAAATGGGCTGGGGAGATACAAGTGGTTGAAAAGCAAGAAATTCAACCAACTGCCCATTTGGTCTGTGTATGTCAACTTAATGACTATATTTATTCTGTCAGTGAATGACTGGTTGTTTGACTTGACTCAAGGGATTAATTGTTTGGGCATCATTAGCAAGAGCCAACAGGTGAGCTGATGGTCAATGAACTGGCAGTACAAACCCTAATGGGTGACTGTGGACAACCAACAATGTACCAATCGTGTTATATATATCTTGCTACAGCAGAATGCTGTGCAGCTGTTAAGAATATAGTAGTATTGGATCTCTTGGCTGACTCAGTCTGAAGACTGTGTGATTCTTGATCTCAGGGCTATGAGTTCAAGCCCCACGTTGGGTGTAGAGATTATGTAAAAATAAAATATTAAAAAAAAGAATATAGTACTAGTATGTCCAAGAAATACCAAAAGGTAAAACAAGCAAAATGCAAACAATATCCACATAACACAGTCTTAAATATGTAAGTAGATGGTGGGAGGTAGAAGAAGGAGAATAGGAGAAATGTAAACAGCTGTGTTTCGCTGTTATAATGAGGTAAGGTGTACATATTACACATATATAAAGTAATCAAGTATTGCTTATGAGAGAAAAAATATATATACTTAAATAATGTAAACATATATAGATATATATTAAATGGAGTATGTATTGCCTATGTAAGAAAACAGAAAATAAACAAAAATAAATTTTTAGGTTGTAATGGACTCCACTGGCCCAGGAAACTAGATGGCTCTAAATTTTCCATTTTATTCACCATTTCCTTTCTCTTGCAGACACCTCTTATCTGAGAGGACTATTTATCCCCCAAATAAAAAGAAATTTGTGGTAGTTTACAGGGAGGTTGGCAGCCTGTGATTTTGCTTAAACTTCTTTATCAGGTTGTGTATCACCTCTTAGTCCAAAGACAAAGACAGAAAATCCGTGGGTGGGAGAATACCAACGCTCATTGATGTGGAAGTGACCCAGATACAGGTATTAGACCAGCAAATGTCACTTCTTAGGTTTTACAGTAATTCCCACCTTCCCCATGAGAATTTAAAATTCTATTCCTTTATTACTGGATTATTATTACTGTTCAATTCAGAAGACATAAAAACATAACAGCATTTAAAGCTAATTATGTATATGAATAAAAAATAATGTCATAGGATACATACCAATCATGGTGAAGGACTACTCTTAAGACGAAATTTGTTTCTTAGCATCTTCAGAAAACAGATAATCTTCAGTAAAACATCAAGGTCTACTTTTCCTCCATGAAAAATTTACTCATCTCAAATCTTACAACCAGAGTGGCAGAAATAAACCACCATTCAACAAACATTAACTGAAAACCTACTATGCCAGAACCTACTATTTCTGAGAGAATAGAAAATGATTTTTTTAAGAGTTACGCCCTGAAAGTTTACAGTCTAGTGGGGGAAGAGAGACACATGTGTGACTGCAATACAGGACGGAGTGGATTCCAAGCCACAGGTGAGGCCCAAACAAACAGCTACAGGAATTCACTAGAAGAGGCAGGAATCAGCTCATGGCTTGTGTTAAGAAAAATGTTTTCACAATGTGAACCATGTTTATCGAAGCTATTAAACCAGTGAAATTTGTAGGTGATTGGGTCTCTTCATTATTTTAGGATTGTCTCCTTTTATTGACTGTTAGCAAAGTTTATTATTTTTCTTGGTAACAACTATTTGTGGCCAACTTGAGAAATCTATAGGATTCAACATCAGGTGAAGAGACGGGGCAGTGTGGAGAAGAGATGGTAATGCAAAAGCATACTGCTGGGAATGGAAAAGAATAGTTAAGCTGGAGCCCACAACATGCAAAGTAGTATATAATCAATGAAGGTGAAATTAAGGGTCAAAAGTGCAGAGTTTGGAATCAGAATTGTGTAGGTCTGAATACACGCTCTGTCACTAGCTGTATGACCTTGGGCAAGTTACCTAACTTCTCTCAGTCCCAGTTCCACATATCTAAGCAGAACCTACCTCACAGGGTTGTGATTCAATTAAATGACACATAATAAGTGGTAACATTAAAGAAAGCAAGTGAAAGAGGGAGGGAGAAGGGAAAGAAGACAGGAAGGAAGAAAGGAAGGAAGGAGAGATTTTTTTAAAGTCTGGGCCAGATCATAGAAAGCTTTGAATAATTTGATTCCCTTAATATAAGTAAGCGATAAAAGAAAATTAAAAAGAAGAAATTGTGTTATACTGGAAAGATGGCTTACTAGAAAAGAAAAAAATATATCCATAGCAAGTAATGCTAAAATGTTCTATAACAGCACAGCAACATGTTTTTACAATATGAACTATGTTTACTGAAGCTTCTAAACTAATGAAAATTGTAGGTAATTGTGTCTCCTGTCTTGTATTAGCTAAGTTCCTCTTTTACTGAGTATTGGCAAAGCCTATTTTTGACTTCTCAGCAAGTATTTATGACTGATCTGAAGACTAATGCTGAGCACGCTTCCCAGGAATCAGTTTCCTGATCCTGGGCCAAAGGAAAACACAAAAGCAGGGGCACCCCCACTCCATGGGCTTAGGTGCTATACCTGTGACCAAAGCAGCCGAGCCTGGGCAGGCAGTCAATCCACTGGTCAGCCCCACACTGGGGCTGGCCACCATGACTGTCACAACATGCCACTTCTTGGTGCCAAGGGGCCATGGTACAGTTTGTCTTGTGTTCGCTTTTCCACCCTTTCTCTGCCCTGATAACCTCAGCAGAGTAGGCCTGATTGTGTGAGTAGATCACAGGCTGGTCGCCTCCAAATACTGAGGTTCTTCTCTGAGATTCCTCCTTCTCCAGCTGTTAAGAGAATACACCTGGTGATGGGGCGAAACACTCCAGACCCAGATCGCTAAGGGATTATCATATGTTAATTTATACAAAAGGCTGTTCCTAAATTTAGGCTCTTCTTGAATTTCCATTTGAAAAGACGAATACCAACAATGTTTGGTATATACTAACTTTGATAAGAGGAATAATAATGGCCCACAAACACCAAGCAGCAGCACCGTCCTGGATATTCTGCTAAGCATCCATGACTTCATCGGACCCTCACAACCCTGCAGCAAGAGGTAGTTACTCTCATTTTAAAGGCAAAGAAACAGAGGTCAAAGAACTTGCACAAGACAGAAATGGGACAGGAAGCAAGATCTGCCCAACTTCCTGACCCATGTTTTCACGTTTAGGGGACTCTGCACCTGGTAGCACATCAGTAATCCCTGGGGGGGGGGGGGGGGCATGGTTCTCAGGTAATAGATTTCTGGGCCTCACACAGAATTATAGAACCAAGCCTTTATAAGCTTCTAGTCACAGCCATGGCTAAGGACCAGCATACTTCACTACGAGTCAAAGTGTGTTAAACAGAACAGCATTACTCAACTAACTGAAGGTATTCTGGGGGCTTCGGTGTGACCAGAGTTTTTAACTTTTCCAAAGTACTCAAGAGCCAGAATTATTTTGACCTGACAGTAACCCCTACAGGGTGAGGAACAATTGACAAATGTTGGGCTGGGTGATATAATGAGGCCGAGGGAGGAAGTATCCATCGCTGGCAGGCAGCTGGGACCAGAACTGTTCCTCACTGGAGCAGGGAAGGTGGGACGCAGCGTGAACGGGCCTATTACTCCTATGCCTCGCCCCTAGTGCATACCTCATAAATACTTGTTAAATGGACAAATGAGTGAAGGACTGACTCCCTCCAGCTGGAAGTAATTTTACTCTCCTCTAAATTCCTTGCATTTGATCTGTATCTTTTTTACTTTTCTTACCATTTTCTGCCTTACATTCCACTGTTTGAAACTTGTCTCATCCCTACCAAAAGGTAAGTGATCAGGGGCAAACTCCCATCTCTTTCTGAGCAACGCCTCCCACTCTGCCACAGCACAGGGCACAGCAGCGACCCCTGGCCGGGACCCTCCATGTCAAATGAGTATCTGGCTGGAGTCCAACTGAGACCTGCTTCACAGATGCGGGCCCTGGCTATTCTCAAGGCTACGCCTACCAACTTTCCAACACTTGGCCTAACTGCGGACTGCTGGGACGCAGGGGCAGAGAGACCTCTGCATGGAAATCATAACAGAATTTGGTAGACCTCTTTGCAGGGCAGGTTTCAGGAAGACCATGGCTCCGGGAGATAGAATCCTGAATATGAGATACTTAAAAACAAACGGGTTATAGCAGCAAATAAAAGGTGCTTTAGTTTTGTTCTCCTGATGCGCACTGCAGAAACCATCTATTTCCTAAAATTACAACCATAGTGAGGAACACCCTAAAATATCAGACACAGTGACACAGACTCAGGAATGAACTCTTCCCACAAAAGGAAGCTCAGTCCTGGCCAGAGCACCTGAGACAGGCAATCTGATAAGGGCAGACCAACTTCTCTTCACTCACCACCTCCTCCCCCTCCCCACTTCAGCCCTTTATTGCTCTTTTATCTGGATGCTACACATTGCATGGTATCTGGGTGGCCCTCTGATGCCTTATGCTGTGCTGCTTTTTGCTGTTTTGAACTCCATCACCCCACCTGATCCTCACACCATGTGATGGTCAAAAAGCAAACGTTGTCGACCCCATTTCTTGCATGAGATAAATGAGTCTCAAGTTCTATGATATGCCTAACGGCACAAGAAAGTGGTTGAGGGGCACCTGGGTGGCTCAGTCGTTAAGCGTCTGCCTTCGGCTCAGGTCATGATCCCAGGGGCCTGGGATCGAGCCCTGCATCGGGCTCCCTATTCAGCGGGAAGCCTGCTTCTCCCTCTCCCTCTGCCCCTGCTTGTGTTCCCTTTCTTGCTGTCTCTCTCTCTTCAAACAAATAAATAAATAAATCTTTAAAAAAAAAAAAAAGAAAAGTGATTGAACACCCACTAGAGACTTAGAAAGTGGTTGAATGCCCACTAGAGACTTATCTTAATTAATGTGAACCAACAAATAGAGGAAGGCATGAATCTCTCTAGTTGGAAGTAATCTCATTGTAAATATCCCACAATTTGATCTTACCTTGCTTACAAATCCGTTTGCTCTACATCACACAAACCCAAAACTGCTGTTTTGTTTTTTAATTAGGCTCTGTGCCCAGTGTGGAGCCCCACACAGGGCTCGAACTCAGGACCTCAGGATGGTGAGATCCAGACCTGAGCCAATATCAAGAGTTGGACACTGAACTTCATGAATGAGCCACCCAGGTGCCCCACAAACCCCAAAGAGTTCCTAGAGAGTCAAAGTGATGGCATGGTTGGGTAGGTCCCAAGAAGAAGGTGACGGGGCTAAAATGTTTAATAACATCTGCAGAGTCTAGTCTGCACGCTTTCATTAACAGGTAATGGGCTCCTACAGATGGGCGGGGGGTTGGTTCCTAAGAAACTCAACCTTACGGGGATGACAGGCAGGAAAAAAGATACACAGCAAGAGTGGAAGGCAGCGTTGTAAGCACTGTAAGGAGGGGTTAAGATGCAACATGCTCATGGCATATGGAGCTCTCTCATCTCAAAAAGTCAAAAGGTGATTTATACAAACTAAAGCAAAAAGCAAAAAACGTCCCTATAGTTCTTTTATCCGTTATAAGAAAAGGCATTTTTGAGGAGGAAAAATATGCCAATGACTCCAAGTGAAGCTACAGTATTGTTTTGAAATTGCCTTGGGAAACTGGCAAAAGAAAACCTACCCAGGGCGGGACTGTGTCCAGGGGCTCCGCGGCTGAATCGCCTGGAGTCTGGGGCTGTACAGGGCCAGAGATTAGGGGTGGGGTCCAGTAATTATCCAGGGGACAGCAGTGACACGTAATTTTCAGAAGAAGGGACTAAGTCCACCCAGTAACTGCTAACAACTTGAGAGGCTTCCCGGAGAACTGAGATAAGACCAGGAGCCCGTGGCCCAAGAGGGAATATTCCTCTGGGATAACGCAGGACCAGAAGACCCAGCAGACAGACACACCCTTTGTCAATCTCAAAGAGTTGAAACTCTAACTAAGCACCGGTTGAAGACTTGGGTCGCCTCGACTGGGTCAGCTGCTTTCTTTTAAGCTTGCAACTTTCTTCAACAGTTCTTTTTTGGAAAAAAAAAAAATGTGTTAGTAGAAAAAGGTAGGGGGAATGAGACTGAAGTGAGGCTGCCCGGAAAGTTCGGGAAAGGCCCTGGGGTGGGGGGAAAAGCGCTGACGGGGACTGGAAGTGCCTCGAAGGTCAACGCGCACATCTATCGCGCGCGTCTACACCACAGAGCGAGCAGCAATCTGCAGGCGGGAGCCTAGTTTGGGAAGCCGAGCTGCGGGATGGGCTCGATTCCTCCAGCGAAGAAAGCGAGTCGGTTACTGGGCAAGAACTGCCCCGGGGATGCCCAAAAGTCCCCATCCGTCCGAGCTAGGGGGTGTAGACGCGGCTCCAGAGCATACCCGCGAAGCCCCTGCTCCGGGGAACTACGGCGGCAGCGGGTCCCGAGTCTCCCGCGCGGCCCCGGGGTCCGCAGAGCCCAGGCGGGAGGCGCCCGCGTCCGGAGCCCCGCGGTCCGCGGCCCCTTCCCCCCACTCCGCCCCTCCCGAGGCCGCGCGTTCGCGCCCACCGCCCGCCGCCGACGCAGCCCCGACGTCCCCGGGCGCCCCCGCCCGCGGCCGCACGTCGCTCCCCACCCCGCATTCGAGCCCTGCCCCTCCCCGGCGGCCGCGGGGGTCTCCCCGGGCGCCGCCCTGAGCCCCCGGGCCCCGGTCGCGCCCGAAGCGGCGGCGGCGCCCCGTCTCTTACCGCGCAGCGGCTCCGGGCGACTCCAGGGCCCCGCGGCGCGCCGGGCATTTTTTTCTGGGAAACTTCTCCCGGGTCTGTGGGGCTGAGCCGGCCGGGCAGGAAAAGCGCTCAGCGCCGGGAGGCTGCGACCATCCGGGAACTTCGCGGAGATGTAAACCCTCCCCCTCGGCTCCCCGTCCCCCCCCCCCCCCCCCC
>NW_024423343.1:56318678-56424302 GCF_017311325.1 Ursus maritimus | reverse complement strand
CCCCCCCCCCCCCCCCCCCCCCCCGCCCTGCGGCCCCGCCACATGTGGACGCGCCGCGAGGCCGCCGCCGGCCCTTCGCCCTCTCCTCCGGGCGCTGCGCCCGCCCCGCCTGCCTCCGAGGCTCTGCGCCCCGCCGCCTCGGGTCCCCCAGGGGAGCGTGGCGAGAGTGGAGTGCTGGGAGGCTGGGGCTCGTGGGTTCCTCCGTCCCCTTCCTTGCGCGGTGAAGGCACGCGGCCGTGGGGTCCAGGACGAGCGTCTGCAGAGGAGCGGGATCTGGAAGGTGTGTACACCCGAGGGCCCTTCCCCAAACTGCATCCTCTGCAGCTTGCCGCCGCTGGGGCGCCTGCTCCCCCAGCCGAGGGAAAGCCTTTTCCCATCGCCCTCTCTTCTGTTCTCAAAAGAGGGAGTCCAGCTTTGAGACACCTTTAATTCAAATTCGTTTTTAAAATGAACTTCCGAGTGGAGTGGAACCCACGGAAGCCCACGTGCATGGCATCTGTTTCCCCGTCCACTGTGTGGGGACAACAGTGCCGCCCTTCCCGGGGGGAGATGCCATTCCTCCCTACAAAAGGGGTGGGGTTCTTTGAGTAGTTTTGCCTCTAGTGGGGACGGATCTGTCAGCCACCCACGTCCTCAGATACCACACGATCACAGCAAACATTTGGAGAAAGGGAAGGTTCTACTCCATTGCCAAAGCTAACTCTCATTACCAGGCTCGGACCAGCTCTGAAAGCCCCAGGACCCAAAGAAAAGTTAACACTCACCAAGACGACACAGATACTAGAACGTATGCGTTTGAAAACAACAGCAAGGTATGATATAATAACCACTAAATCATATGCTAAACTTCTAAGGTTATCTGTCCCTTTGAACAAAAGCAGAAAAGGCTGAATGTGTGCACTAGAGCATTGATGTCCTAGGCTGAGGAGATAGTTCATCCGTGACTTCAAGTTGTCTCTTCCTGTATCATTCCCGTGTGCACATTGATATCCTGAGGTACTCACAACAGGAACAACAGCCCTTCTGGAAAAAGGTTAAGTAATGTGTAAACCGTTCCAGTCGACAAACTTTTGTTAGATGCACCCATCTTTTTAAGGTTTATTATATAGTTGCTTTTTTAAAAAGCCATTTTATGGTAGTATGCCCATGTTGTGTTTTATATAAAACGAAGACAAGCGATTTCACATGTCAACATATTATTCCAGACTTGATAACATATTGATAGCTCTTATCACAGTGTGGTGTGGAAGTTAAGCTTAGGAGCTGCCCGGTTTCCTTGCTAGGTGTCTGAGCCTTATTTTTTGCTTCTAACAGGCATAACAGTAGTTCTTACCTCCTAGGAGTGTTGTAAAGATTAAACGTGATAATCCCTCTGAAGGTGAGCGGAGTAGTGGCACACAGGCAGAACAGGAGTCTGGTCTTTGGTTCCCCAAAGTTCAGCAGAGTTCCTGGGACCTTGTAGGGAATAGATTAAATACTTGCTGGGAAAGAACCCTCTTGAGTTTATGTCTTTAAAAAATCCACACATGTTTTAGCATTTGTATACACAAAAGGAAATGAGGAAGATAATATACATGCTCCCGCCCATCATTTCATCATTGGAAGCCCAAAATAAACGGGAAGCTGAATTGTCCGCTGTTTTAAATCACCCATGAGGCCAGTGATCAGCTGTACACAATGCCTCTGGCTCTCTCTCCTCAGACCCCAACATGTCTCTCAATAAAGTCAAAACCTAATATTTTATCAATGGTAATTTTCTAGTTTCAATAAGTGGGCTGTAGTTATGTAAAATGGTAACATTTGGGGAAGATGAGTAAAGAGTATCTGGAAACATTTTTTACAGTTTTTGCAAATTACTTGTAAATTTGAAATAATTTGAAGCTGAAAAAGTTTTTAAAAATTTTTTAATTAAAAAAACGAAAACCTAGGGGCGCCTGGGTGGCACAGCGGTTAAGCATCTGCCTTCGGCTCAGGGCGTGATCCCGGCGTTATGGGATCGAGCCCCACATCAGGCTCCTCCGCTATGAGCCTGCTTCTTCCTCTCCCACTCCCCCTGCTTGTGTTCCCTCTCTGGCTGGCTGTCTCTATCTCTGTCGAATGAATAAATAAAATCTTTAAAAAAAAAAATGAAAACCTAAAATTCTATCACAGATAAACTCTTCCCTTGGATAATGCCAAATTATAGCTTAAAATGAAGGTACTGAAGTTACTAGCAGGCTGAGGTACTATGCTAAACCTTTGCCGTCGTGTGCACTTGATTTAATGAGTTAATAAGAAAAAATGGTTCATTGAATGCTGTTTGAAGATGAAGGTAGGCTAGAAATGTTGCCGTGATACTGGGAAATAAGGAGAAGGGAGAGGAGGAGGACATTGAGATTGACAAAGACAAGTTTACCAGAGCAGGATATTATTAAATACATATATTTGCTTACCATTTCATAAGCTACCATTTTAGGAACTCTAAACTAGGCTGTGGTGACTTAGAACTTCTCCTATAGCAGTTACTTGTGTGCTGTACTTGTTTGATGCTTGTCTTCCCTCATAGACGGTAGCGCCAGTCTGGGGGGAGTGGCACGCAGAGCGAGCGGTCTGCCTGGTTCACCACAGTGTTGCCAGCACCTGGCATGTTCTTCGTCTCATTGCCACTTCATAAATGAATGCCATGACAAGGTTAGCTCCTTGTACATAGAGAATCTCATTTAATTCTCACAGCAACTTTGTGAAATAGCTATTTTTCCCCGTCTTACAGAGGAGGGAACTGAGAGCTTAGGAAACCAGCTGAAGTTCACTCAGCTTGTGAACCCAGACTATTTTGACACTGACACCCTTGCTCTAACATTATGCATACTGTCTCTTGACTTTATTCCACTTCTGCTGGTGTGAATGGCTTGAATTGACTAGCATCCTTGGCGCCAGATATCAAAAGAAGAAAATATTATATTTATTTTTGTAAAGAATTATTGAGGTTCAGGTAGATCTGGTTAAAGGCTCTATATTACCTTGAATGTTTGGGGTTCTCTCCTGAGTTAATGCAGGGAGGAAATGGAATGCTATATGGAGCAAAAGCTCCATGATAGGGCAGGGGAAGGTACTGAGAATTAGGGTGTGCATGGGGAAGAAAAAGTCTTGCCCACTGCTTTGCACCCAGTGGGTGCTCAGTACATATCTAATGGATTTACTGGACTAAGTAATGAGTCTAATGGACTCAGCTCTCAAAAGCTGAATATTTTGCTTATTTGTACCATACCTTATTCCAAAAAAACTTTAAAAAGAGTTGAATATGATGAAATTTAAATCTTAGTTTGGGCAGCAAATTTACTAGTTATTTTCAATCTTATTTTATTTATTAATTTTTATTTTTTAAAGATTTTATTTGAGAGAGAGAGAGAGAGACAGAGAGTGCAAGCGGATGGGGGGAGAAATAGAGGGGAAAGGAGAGGGACAAACAGACTCTGTGCTGAGCACTGAGCTCTACACAGTGCTCGATCCCAGGATCCTGAGATCATGACCTGAGCTGAAGGCAGACTCTTAATTGCCTGAGGCCCCCAGGCGCCCCTTTATTTTATTTTTAATTGAAATATAGTTGACATAGAATATTAGATTAGCTTCAGGCGTACAAATAGTGATTTGACTTACACATTACAAAATGATCACGGTAAGTATAGTTACCAT
Organism: Ursus maritimus; assembly: GCF_017311325.1. Lineage (NCBI taxonomy): Eukaryota > Metazoa > Chordata > Mammalia > Carnivora > Ursidae > Ursus > Ursus maritimus. The sequence goes on along the minus strand of NW_024423343.1, from coordinate 56,420,630 downwards.
CTGTCACCATATGAAGTTATTACAATATTATCAACTATATTCTCTGTGTTGTATTTTACATCCCTGTCACTTACTTATTTTAAAACTGGAAGTATGTACCTCTTAATCCCCTTCACCTATTTTGCCTGTCCCCCTACCGCTCTACTCTCTGGCAACCACCCTCTTGTTTTTCGTATTTACGAATCTGCTTCTGTTTTGTTTGTTTGTTTTGTTTTTTAGAATCCACATATAAGTGAAATTATATGGTATGTGTCTTTCTGTTTGACTTATTTTACTTGGCATAATTCTTTCTAGGTCCATCCATGTTGTCACAAATAGCAAGATACATTATTCTTTTCTATGACTGAATGATATTCGTGTGTGTGTAACACAACTTCTTTATCTGTTCATCTCTCAATGGACATTTAGGTTGCTTCCATATCTTAGCTATTGTAAATAATGCTACATGAAGATAGGAATGCATATATCTTTTTTAATTAGTGTTTTTGTTTTCTTTGGATAAATATCCAGAAGTGGAATTGCTGGATCGTACCATAGTTCTCAGTTTTTATTAAGATTTTATTTTTAAGTAGTCTCTACATGGGGCTTGAACTTACAACCCTGAGATCAAGAGTCACGTGCTCTACTGACTGAGCCATCCAGGAGCCACCGTAGTTCTATTTTTAATTTTTCGAGGAACCTTCATACTGTTTTCACAGTGGCTGTACCAATTTATATTCTCACCAGTGGTGCACAAGGGTTCCCTTTTATCCACATCCTTGTCAACACTTACTATTTCTTATCTTTTTAAATAATAGCCATTCTGATGGGTGTGAAGTGATACTTCATTGTGGTTCTGATGTGCATTTCCCCGATGATTAGCTATGTGGAGCAACTTTTCATGTGTCTCTTGGCCATCTGGATGTCTTCTTTGGAAAAATGTCTATTCAGGTCCTCTGCCCATTTTTTTAATTGAATTGTTTGTTTTTTTAGTGTTGAGTTGTGTAAGTTCTTCATATACTAATCCCTTATCAGATATATCATTTGCAAATACCTTCTTCCGTTCGGTAGGTGACCTTTTCGTTCTGTTGGTGGTTTCCTTTGTTGTGCAGAAGCTCTTTAGCTTGATGTAGTCCCATTTGTTATTTCTGCTGTTGTTGCCCTTGCCTGGAGAGACAGACTGAAAAAAATATTGCTAATACTGATGTCTAAGAGTGTACTGCCATGTTTTCTTTTAGGAGTTTTACGGTTTCAGGTCTAGCATTTAGCTCTATAATCCATTTTGAGTTCATTTTTTTGTATGGTGTGAGAAAAGGGCCCAGTTTTCCCAGCACCATTTATTGATGATACTGTCTTTTCCCCATTGTATATTCTTGTCTCCTTTGTTGTAGAGTAATTGACCATATAATTGTGGGTTTATTTCTGAGCTCTCTGTTTTGTTGTATTGATCTATGTATCTGTTTTTGGGTTAATACCATACTGTTGTGATTACTGTAGCTTAGTAATATAGTTTAAAATCTGGGATTGTGGTGTGCCTGGGGGGCTCAGTCAGTTGAGCATCCAACTCTTTATTTTCGGCTCAGGTTATGATCTCAGGGTCATGGGATCAAGCTGCCTCCAGGCTCAGCCCAGAGTCTGCTTGTCCCTCCCCCTTCCCCTCACTCCCCCACCCCCGATGGTGCGTGCATTCTCTCTCTCTCTCAAATAAATAAAATTTGGGATTGTGATACCTCAGCTTTGTTCTTCTTTCTCAGTTTGCCTTGGCTATTTAGGATTATTTGTGGCTCCATATACATTTTAGTATTATTTGTTCTAGTTCTATGAAAAATGCCATTGGTATTTTGATAGGGATTGCATTGAATCTGTAGATTGCTTCCTTTGGGCGGTATGGACATTTTAATAATATTAATTCTTCCCAATCCATGAACACGGTATGTCTTTCCATTTGTTTGCGTCATCTTCCATTTCTTTTATTAGTGTCTTGTATTTTTCATAGCATAGGTCTTTCATTTCCTTGGTTAAATTTATTCCTAAGTATTTTATTCTTACTGATGCAACTGTAAATAGGATTGTTTTCTTCATTTCCCTTTGTTCTAGTACATTATTAGTGTACAGAAATGCAGCTGGTTTCTGTATATTCACTGGTTTGTATCCTGCAACTTTACTGAATTCATTTATTAGTTCTGATAGTTTTTTTGGTGAAGTCTTTAGGGTTTTCTATATATAGTGTTTATCATTTGCAGTTATTGACAGTTTTACTTCTTCCTTAGTAATTTGGATCCCTTTTTCTTTTCTGCGTCTGATTGCAGTGGCTAGGACTTTCAGTACTGTGTTGAATAAGAGTGACCAGGGTGGGCATCCTTATCTTGTTCCCAATCTTAGAGGAAAAGCTTCTAGCTTTTCACCATTGAGTATGATGTTAGCTTCCGTTTGTCATAAATGGCCTTTAATGATGTTGAGGTGGTATACCATCATTTTGCCATATTCTAATCATTAGAAACAAGTCGCTAAATCCAGTCCACACTTAGTGCGAGGGTGTTAACAGGGTGTTAATATCAGTAGGCAGTGGCCACTTCGAATCATTTTCACCTACGGGTCTGCTCATGGAGGTGTTGTAGGTTGAAGTGAATTAACTTGTGTAAAGTAATACACATGGTTTCAGACTCTTAGCACGAAAGCAGAGCTGATTATCATTATTGTTCTCAGCGGCATCTGTTACTCACATCCATTTTTCTCTTTGACTTAGTGTCATATCAAGAACCAAAGAACGGCATTTACACCAAAGCTGCTGGCTGGCCAGTGTAGCAGGCAGTCGCCATCAGGAAATAGGTATCTTCTCAAATGAGATAATATAGGAGAGCCTAATAAAGGAATTATTTACAGAGGTGTTTAGGAAGAGGAACAAGGGATGGTACCATGCTCCAGGGCTGAAAGAACAGGGAGCCATTACTACTCCTAAGCCTGAAGGGGAGGGAATATTAACCAGAGCCAGGAGAGGGAAGCTGCAGTTCCAGGAGAGAGCCCCTGGCAGGAGCTGTGACCTTCGGAAGAACAAGGTGCCAAGTCACAGTGACCCAGTGGGGTGAGACTAGAGGAATAAATACTGACTTTACTCCTCTCCTGGCGGTGCCTGCCATCATCTGAGCCCAGTCAGGAGCCACAGGACAAGGAAACCCACCATCTTGCCCGTACAGGTCAGCCCCCCAGGACTGGAGGGGTGAATGGAAAATATCCAGCATGGACAGGCACAGCTATTCACCAATGGGATATTTCCTGGGAACATGACACTATGGTCTCTTCACATAAAAGAGGAACTGAAAGGCAGTTACTTGGGGCACCTGGGTGGCTCAGTCAGTTAAGCGTCTGCCTTTGGCTTGGGTCATGGGATCAAGTCCCGCATTGGGCTCCTTGCTCAGCAGGGAGCCTGCTTCTCCCTCAGCCTCTGCCTGCCACTCCCTCTGCTGTGCACTCTCTCTCTCTCTGACAAATAAATAAATTAAAAAAAAAAAAAAAGGGCAGTTACTTAATCCTGAGTTTCCAGAATAGGAGTCAGGGAAGGGTGTGGCAGGGAGATTGGCTCCAGAGGAGTTTGATTCAATTTTTGGTTTATGGTGCCCCCGAGGAGCTTTCATTTGGGCCAGTGAGGAAGGTACAAGGATTTACATTTATAGCTGGTAGGTGGGCCCAGAGTAAGTGTCTCAGGAAGCTCATGCAGGCTGTAGGTTTTATTTATTCAGGCAATAAACTTAATGCCGTGGAAGGTGTTTGTTCTGCTCACACTGTCTGATGACTCTGACTGATGAGTAAACCTTGCTTTATTGGTCAGGTACCAGCTTAGTTACTGATGAAGACCTTACGTGCTTCCAAAGGCAAATGGTTTTCTAAACATCATTCTCCTCCCATTATAAGGATCCAGGAATTTCACTTCAGTGAGACAAGGCAGTGCAGCTGGGGAAGTGGAACCTTAATGCCAGACCCAGAAAGTGGGGTGAACCCAGAGACTCAGGGTGGGCCTGTCTCTGCATTTGCAAGGAGCCCCTGTGGGAGTTTGGGCAACTGTGAATGCTTGTTTCCATGCTTTCAGCCTGCTGAAGTGGGGGACACTGGAACGGGGCAGGAAAGGCTAAATTTATTTCACTAATGTCTTTATTTTTTTAAAAAAGTGCTTTATGAAGATGCTGTTAAAATATGATCTGGAAGACAACTCTTTAAAGGGTGACGGGGTGCTTGCTAAAATAGCCCAAGAGTGGGTTTTTGTTTCCAAATCTTTTTTTTTAAGATTATTAGAGAGAGAGTAGCGGGAGGGGCAGAGGGAGAGGGAGACGATCTTCAGCAGATTCCCCACTGAGCAGGGAGCCTGACACCAGACTCAGTCCCAGGACCCTGCGATCATGACCTGAGCCGAAATCAAAAGTTGGACGTTTAACTGAGTGAGGCTGTCTAAAACCAACAGGTATTTAGAAATGTTCCCATCATCTAGTGGTTTAGTTTTAAAGAAAATAAACAAGTTTACTACCTATAAAAACTCTTATATCTGTATACTTTAAAAACTTGGAGAGGAATTTTGAATCTGATTGAAATCTTCCAAAGTGTTATAGACGAAAGAGGGACATCTGGGTCCTTTATTAAAATTATTAAATGTATGAGCTTCTAATAAGCTTGTATGAGTAAATGATTGACTTCAGGAGGAGAGAAATTTACCAGCCAAATTTCATAAAGATCTTTACATAACAGGTGAATGGGACTGAAAAACTAATTGTGATTTCCTGAATACACCCATTGCTGCCCTTCCCCCGTAGCCACTGACCTTTGTGAGGCCTCGTCTTCTTCTGTGCCAGTCAGGTGCTTCAGAAGCAAGGCGTGGACTTAGAACTGGACCTTCAAATCCACTTTTTCCACGAAGGGTTAACCGACGTTTTAAAAAATAATATATATGATCCTGTGATTGTGGATACGTGTTCTACATTATGGAAGCCCATGGAATGTGCAACATGGAGTGAGCCCTAATGTAAACTGTGGACTTCAGTTAATAATAATGTAGCAAGAGTGACTCATACTTTTATAGGGAATGCAGCGCACTGATACGAGATGTTATTAAGAGGGGCCACGGGGAAGGGGAAGGTGTCGAGCAGGTACATTGGAACTCTTCGTACTTTTTTGCTCAATTTTTCTGAAAACCTAAAACTGCTCCCCAGACTAAAGTCTATTAATTTTTTTAAGCGAGGCATATTTAATTCTAGCCCCCTTAGAACATTTCCATTTTTTAGGGAGAGCAAAAATGTACCGTTAATAGAACATTAAAAAATATTGTTTAACTCATTTGCTTTAGTTTGTGTTTGTATGTATTTAATAATGTCCATAATAGATTATTACAGTAATACATAATGATAATCTGTAAGTAAATCGATCTCAATCTATAGGCGGGTTGTACCTGCAGACATTTTTATTGATACTATGCACATTCCAAATGTTTATTGCTGTCTGGACGGGTGCTTTCCCATGGAGAAAGTAAGCTTCAGCTGGCTCAGTGAATCCTGGGCTGTGGCTTGATTAGCACCCCGGGGCGGGGGGGGAGGGGGTGCTGGGGGATGATTTACTGAGGCTGCCTTCCTGGAGGCTGAGGCAGCACCAGCCAGGCGGCATAAAGTAGGGGGAGCCTGGCTGAGCAGCAGCTGTGGTAGGGGCTGAGGGACTTGGTTTATGTGGTGAGCTTCAAAGAACTTATCAAGGGATGGGGCGTTGGTGGGGGGCGTGGGCACGGAGCCTGGAAGAGCCAGGTCCTCTGGCAGCAGGGGAAGATGAGACTGGCTTAAATGTGCTGTTAATCACCGAGGTAAGCACTGGCGGACACCAGGAGGCCCAGAAAAGCTTTAGAAGGCATAGATATTGTCAGCAAGGTCAGCAGCACTGTGGGGCCTGCCAATTCCTGTAATCACCAGCTTCGTATCAAGGGTGACTGGAGCGATAAGACCGTGCAGGCTGCAGGCTGCAGGCTGGGCTGGAGAGAATGGGCGTGGGGGGCCAGTGGGGACTGTGGGGTCCAGCGAGGAAGGAAGGAAGCAGCTCCTGCTTCCGTACTCATCACAGAATCGAGCTAGAAAATGAAACAGCCACTTCCTGGCCTGTGGAAAGAGGGTGTTTCCGGGGCATCCACCAGTTAGACAAAACCCCCAAGTGTGTCGTTTTCCTCATCCCTGAAATCCTGATTTCCCCTGAGACGGTGTCGCATCAGGTAGAGAAGTGGTTGCACATGTCTTTTGGCAGCAGAACTTTTCTTCACACTATATTGTGCAGAGCACTGAGTATGTAAACAGAGGCACAGAGGCCATGGTGGCAGTGGGGACTGCAGGGTGGGAGTGCTCAGCTTCCAAAATGGACCGTCGGGTAGGATTTGAGAACGACTGCCTGGAGAAGCAAGTCGGAGCTCCTTGATGTGGCATTCGGGACCTCCTTGACATTACCCTTATTTTGTTCTTCCGTCTTGTTTTGGCCACTCCTTGCTTTCTGTTTTATGCCCCGAAGTATAAGATACCTGAGTCGTCTGTGCTTCTGTGCTTTTGCTCATGCTGTTGCTCCTGCTTGGAGTTCCTTTGCACTGGCTGCCTTTGACCCAGTCTTCAGAATTCACTTGTGATGGTATCTCCTCTGATGCCTGCCCCTACAGTGCCCTTGATGTGCCTGCATCTGAGAAGTTCCCTCTCTCTACTGAAATTCCTCCTGTATCTGTTACCCCCACCAAGCTGTAAACTTCCCAAGGGCAGGAATCTGAGGAATCTCTGAGTCCTCCGGCCCCATCCCCCCACCCCATCCTGCACCTGACTGAACTGATGCAATTGTTTGAGCATTATCTGGCATCAGTTTAGAATTCAAAGGTTCCTTTCTGGAAAGCCAGTTTGAGAAAAGAAGGGAGGCATGCTTAATAAAGAAGGGAGGATACCGGAGAGGAGAGGGGAGAGTAGCTGGGGACCAAGGGGTCGGGGCAGGAAAACCATGGAGTCACTGAAAGTTCACATCAGGTCTTGGGCTTGAGTAGTTGGCACCAGTGCTGCTGAATCAAATCAGTGGTAAGTAGCTGGGAAGAGGTACTCTGGTCTGTAAGGACAGGGCTCCCCTGGAGCTCCGGAGGCCTCTAGATTACCTCTCCTGATGCTACAGGCCTCCAGGGATTCTAACCAGCATAATGGACTTTGAAAAGGGAAACAGCTGAGCTAGGCAAGCTAGTTCAAGTCCCTGAGGGATGATGCTGGCTTGGTTAAGGACTCCTTCAGTTCTGTCTGAAGGAAGACCTCTCTCACTGGAATCGCTTGCTTGAGGTTAAGGGAGGGCCAGGGGAAGAGGCACTGGATTTTGTGTTATGAGGCCTTGCTTTACAACATTGAACACTGTCCACCTGAGTGTTGTCCACAGACAACATGAGCTCACATTGCTTCCACTTCTCTGCTTTGCAGGCACCTTGCAAGAACAGGTGGGGCCAGCTCTGTGACCTTGAGCAAGTTCTTTAAACTTTCGGGGCCTCAGTTTCCTCATGTGTAAGATGGGGACCCTAATCGTACCCTACTTCATTTAACAGTAAGCTCTTAATACAGGGCCTGGTACAGAATAAGCTCAATGAAAATTGGCTAAAATGATACTGCTAACACGCGGAGTCATTTGGAAATGCTTAGTTGAGGATAAAACAGCTGAACCACCAAGAGGCGAGATAGCATAAGGCCTTGTTACTTAAAGCATGACCCGTGGACCAGCAGCGTTGGCATCTCATGGGGCCCCAGCAGAGTTTGGGGCCCAGCGCCAGACGCACTGAGTCTGAACCCGCAGTTGAACAAGACTCCCCAGGTGATTCATACGCATGTTAAAAGTCAGGAAGAGCTGACGTAGAAGCACTGACCTATCTGCCACTTGCTCATTGTGTCACTTGGACAAGTTCCCTAACTTCCCCGTGTTTGTCATCTGTGCAACCCTAGCTCGTGAGGTCATGGTGGTGCTTAAATGACTATATGCTGGCAGCCTTGGAGGGCTCCTGCACATGGTAAATGCCGTTCAGTGTTTGCTCTCTCCGCTCTCCAGCCCCAGGATTGTGCCGCCTTGGCCCCTTACGGAGCCTCACTCCTGGGCCTGGGTTCAGCTCCCAGACTGTCAGGTTCACATTCCAGCTCCCGCGCCTGGAGCAAGGTCTGCCTGCGCCATGTAGACTGTCACTTCGGTGTTCCAAGGCCCAGTTTCCATGTGTTAAACTGTGAAAAGGCTGTGCCCCGCCCTTGGGGATACTGCAGCATAAAGTGAGACGTGCAGCACCAGGCTGGCTGAGGCTAGTGCTCCCGGCACACTTCAGCTTGATCAGTAGGCATGTACTGATGAGAGCCACACATCAGACTCAAGTGTGTCCCTGTCCCACGGGAGCTCTCTGCCTCTTGCTGCCCACCCAGCAAGGGCAGGACCTTCCCGGGCTAGACCTCTGGTCCTGAGGAGGCCAGGACGCATCCTGTTACAGGCAAAGGAGGGAGCGAAGGCAGGCTGGGCCAGGTGAGTAAACTGGCCTGCCCCCTCCCCAGGCGACTTACCTGGTTCTCCAGTAGACCCCGAGCCCAGGGAGGGTAGGGCCACCTCTGTCTAGCTCGCCACCAAATTTAGGGAGTGTCTGGTGTTTTGCCTGCCACATAATAAGTGCGTATTCTAGGTGTGCTGTGTGAATACATAAAAGAGGAATACTGGAGTTAGAAGCATCGTGGCCAGAGGGGAACCCTTTCCCGTCCTCTGTCTTCCCTAGGCAGCCAAACTGCCGTGTTAGGACTGAAGGAGAGACGACAGTGTTCTCCCTGGCTCCTTGTTGCCTCTAACACCCTCTCTCACAGTTCCTCTTGGTAACCGTGGTGTCACCACAGGAAACATGTCCCTTTTTTAAAAAATTATGTAAATTCCAGTTAACAGTTTAACAGTTTCAAGTACAATTTAGTGATTCAACGCTTCCATACAACACCCAGTAATCGTTGCAACAAGTACCCTCAATCCCCATCACCCTGTTCGAGAAGCATGTCCTTTTAAGGTATGAACAGTCTTCCCAGACCCCAGCTGGGTTTTCTCTGTGAGGTTAGCGGAAATCCTTCATCTATTTCAGCTGAATTTGAGTGGTGGGTGGGCAGAATCCATTGCTTGGAGAAGCTTGTGCATAATTTTGATTCTAAGTCCTAAAGGGACCATGACTATAGTCAAGGGGTGAGCCCCTATGGAAGTTGGGGACCTCTGTTTGTACCAGCTCTTAAAGGGGAGGTCTATGCCAAGAAGGGCTTTGAGTTGGCCAGACCTGCCCATGAATCCTGGCGCTGCTACTTCCTTGCTTCCTGTGTGACATTAAGCCACTTAGTTATTTCTTCTGAGAGTTAATTGTTTTGTCTGCAAAATGAAGATAATAAAATCTCCTTGCATAAGGCTGTCATGGGAATTGAAATTAAAGTGGAAGAGCCGTTGTAAGTATGTGAGGTCAGACACTTGAGGGCATAAATGGGGGTGCTGTGAATAATCCCACAGGACCACCAGCGTGCACACTGTCCCGGACAAAGCGGCCCATACGGTCTCCCTAATTAAAGGGCACGTGCCAGGTGCTCAGTGAGTGAGAGTATCCTTCTGATTGTTACATCTGCTTAAGATAGGATTGCCAGATTTAGCAAAGAAAGCCTGTCTGAAATATTGCATGGACTGTACTTACACCAAATTATTTGTTGTTTCTCTGAAATTCCAATCTAAGTGGGTATATTGTACTTTATCTGGCAACTCTTGTTTAAGAGCACAGGAGTCACAGGAAATTAAATGATAAAATGTTACAACTAAGCCCACGAAGGGCTTACCTCCTGGAAACAAACTGTCTCACTGGTGCTTCTCTCCACACTACTTGCTGGTGCTATTTTGAGGCTAGGTTTTGGCCAAGGGGAAGAGGACCTGGCACGAGGGTGAGGGAGGTGGTGGAAGGGATGGAGGGCCTGGGGAAACTGGAGGGAAAGGGGACTAAGAGGTCCTGTGGAGGAACAAGTGAGGACCCCCCCTTAGATTTCAGGGCCTGGAGGTTAGTTTAAGAGATTAAGGACAGAACCATCCCTATGGGGGGAAGGATGAAGAGGAGACTGGAAAGCTAAGGGTCCAGATGATAAGTTGCATTTTCAGTGCCATGAAGGTGGGAGGATAGTGACTGGTGACTGACACAAAGGTTTGGGTGTTATCCATCTGGAACCTGACGTTCTCAGCACAAGTTACTCACCTGGAGTGCTCAGAGGAGCCTAGAGGGTCTTTTTCTTCACCTTCTCTTTTTTTTCAGCTCAACGATGATTTAAGAGCTTTCTCTCCCCTGTTGTGTGAGAAAAGATGGTGAGAACAGGAGGGAGAGGAGCCACAGCCACCCACACACTAGGCCATACATGTTTGTGAAGCCTCAGGCTGTGAGAAGGAGTGGACACTGGGGAGGGTGTCCATGGGCCACTTGGGAGGGGCAGCTGCTCCGAGACCTTAGTCGTAAGTCAGAAGGACACCTGCCCTTTGTGGCGGGGCTCGCCCGGGACACTGCAGAGCCATGACTAATGTGAGCGCCAAGGCTGTTATTTTTTTCAGGAGCAGGGCCCTGGGAGGGCTGGCCTCTCAGTCTCAGTGGGGCTTGGGGCCATCAGCCCCCCGACACCCTCACAGGGGGACTCTCTGTCGGAGAGGGTGGTGTATGTAGGGTGATTGAAGGAGTACCGTGAGGGATGCAAGCTATTTAAGGTTCTTTAGTGTTTCTCAGTGGGTTTCTTTCTTACTGCTGCCCCCAGGCCTTCAATGGGGGCTAAGCTCCTACACACACACACACACACACACACACACGCGTGCGTGTGCAAACATCTCCCCCAGGCTCTGTTGAGAGCAGCCACCGAGCGCCCTTCCTTCTCTAATCTGAGTCCTGGAGGGGGAGGGACAGAAGGCCAGCCTCAGCCCCTTCCTGAAACCAGCTGGCTTGGCTGTATGGTGGTGATCAGGGAGAAGCTATCTGAAAGGCCGCTCAAAAGGCAGAGCATGAGGCAGTCGCAAGCCCTTACTCTGTGCTGTTTACCTCATGGTCAGGAGAGGAGAGAGATGCCACTCCCAACAGTGGGGCCAGTTCCTTTGTCTCTCTTTCGCCATCCTCCCCTTCACCTGTACAAGGCTCTCCCACGAACCTCCCTGCTGCCCAGCCAACCAGACCACACACTTGGACGTGGAGAGAAAATGGGGATGGATAGAAGGGCACACACCTGATGCCCGTCTTCTGCCCACCTTTTCCTTCCCTGGGGTTTTGGCATCCGCTGGTTTCCAGGCTAGCTCCTGTTCCCTAGGAGGTGATTTCTTGGTCATTCTCACAGACAAGGCAACCGTGAGTGAGAGAATTAGCAAATGAAAAGAAACTCTTGAATCCAATGGAGGAAAAAGGTGGGCAGAAGATGGGTGTCAGGTGTGTGCCCTCAGGCACCCTCCACTTTCTCCAGTTCCTTGATCCAAGTGTGTGATCCAGATCTACAGTTAAATGGAGTCAATAGAAAAAATTCTTGTCCTGGCTGGCTCAGTCGGTAGAGTATGCAATGCTAGATCTTGGGGTTGTGAGTTCGAGCCCCACGGTGGGTACAGAGATTACTTTAAAATTTTTTAAAAAATTTTCTGAGATTATGACTTTTTTACTTCTTGGTATTAGAATTCATTTTTTTCATAAAATGAAGATCACAAATGATTTAAAAAAATATTCGTAGGGGTGCCTGGGTGGCTCAGTGGGTTAAGCGTCAGCCTTATCTCAGGTCAGGATCCCAGGGTCTTGGGATCAATGGAGCCCTGTGGTGGGCTCCCTGCTGAGGGGGGAGCCTGCTTCTCCCTCTCCTCTGCACTCTCTCTCTCTCTCTGAAATAAATACATAAAATCTTTAAAAAATAAAAAGTTAAATAAAAATAAAATTTAAAAAACTGTTAATAGCAAAATATGATATTGGCAACCTCATGTGAGTCCCTGAAAAAAGATATTAAGAATATATTTTATGTGAAATCCCAAAGCCTGGGAACCACTGGTTTAGAACATTGTCCACCCCAGGTGGCTTGGCCAGAGTAGGCATTCAGGGACCTGACATGGTGCCCGCAGGGAACACCTGTGCAATCCAGCATCCTGTTGTGACGGACAGGAAGGTGTAGAGCAAACCCGTTCTGACATCATGGATTCTAGGATAAAATAAGTTTTATTTTCCCTTTGCATCCTTATAGCACAGAAAAATGATTAGAAAAATTCATCCTGCATTTTGGCAGCGACCAAACACTGGCTACCTCTCCATTTTTGGGAGTTACGTGTATGGAGCAGCTGGAACACGGTTCTCCGGTAGAACCTGCTTTTAATTAGCTGTGGAGCGTTACTGCTTTCTGATTTGGCTGAATTAGGTTCAATTGAACAAATATGTATTTGGATACCAACTGGACAAATGCAGAATGGGGGGCCGCGGGAAAACTGGGCGGATCAGATGTGGCTGCTGCCCTCAAAGCTGTTTCAGTCCAGTAGGGTGATGAGACAAGAAACTGCCTGGTAATGGGAAGAAGAGGGGAGAGGCATGAGAACACCCAATCTTAGGGTGCCAGCGGGAAGTTAAGGGGAGGCAGAGGGCATAGTTGACAAGGGCCCAGAAAAGGCATCATGAGAAAGGTGGCATCTCAGTAGACCAGCGCTTGTGAGCAATTTGGGAACAGCAACTGTGTGAGCACCCCGGCGTCCCTCCTAACTGGTACCCAGTAAGTGCTCAATAAATGTTTGAAGAATTAATTAAATATTATTGGCAGTGGGTGTTCTGGTTAAAATGAGCTACTAAGCACTGTGCTTTTCTTAGACTTAAGATATTTGGGAACAGCTCTTCATTTAAGCAAGTTTTATGTGTATTAAGGGATGATTTTCCATGTTTTAATTCAGTGGCTGTAATACTTACTTTTCAGCACAAGAGGGAGCTGCTGCCTAGTTTACTTAACTACAATGGTATTTCTCTAGGTCTGCTCCTGTGTTCTCAAATTACAGTGCAGTATATTGTGCCATTTAACCACCCTCCCCCCAAATGGCCCACCAACCAAAAAATCCTATCACACAGTACAATAGAATTATTATCAGTGGTGCATTGTTTTCCTGAAGGAATTTCTCCTAAATTGCATGATTAGTAGGAAAAAAAGGTAACATTTAAAATGTATTATAAACAGATACCTTAGGGGCGCCTGGGTGGCTCAGTTGGTTAAGCATCTGCCTTCAGCTCAGGTCATGATCCCAGGGTCATGGGATCGAGCCTCACATCGGGCTCGCTGCTCTGTGGGGAGCCTGCTTCTCCCTCTGTCTTTGCCCCTCCCTCCTGCTTGTGCACTCTCTCTCTGTCAAATAAATAAACAAAACCTAAAACGAAACAAAAAAGGTATCTACCTTAGACAGGCTGGGGGGATTCTTCAGAGCCCTAAATAAACCCAGGGTTTCCCAGTATTGAAAGCTCTGCTTATAAAAATGCCTCAGGACCTCATACAGAGGCCACAAATCAGAGATAATAGCCATTTCCAAATCTCAAGTTTTCACGAGTGTCAAAGTCTAGCTGAGATGTTGGGTGGTGAGTCCAGGCCTTCAAACTTGGGATGTGGGATTTCTTTTCCAGGAGCTGCAAAGAATAGACTATGAAATAGCCAGAATCCAGGTGTATATCTTGACTAAGAACACATGATATTTATAGTAATCAGAACTTAGGGGGGCGCCTGGGTGACTCAGTCAGTTGAGCTGTGGACTTTTTTTTTTTTTTTTAAGATTTTATTTATTTATTTGACAGAGAGAGACAGCAAGAGAGGGAACACAAGCAGGGGAAGCGGGAGAGTTCTGAGAAGCAGGCTTCCTGCTGAGCAGGGAGCCTGATGCAGGGCTCGATCCCAGAATGCTGGGATCATGACCTGAGCCGAAGGCAGATGGTTAACGACTGAGCCACCCAGGCGCCCCTGAGCTGTGGACTCTTGATTTTGGCTCAGGCCATGATCTCTGGGTCGTGGGATCGAGCCCCATCTCCAGCTCTCTGCTCAGTGGGGAGTCTGCTTCTCCCTCTCCCTCTGCTCCTCACCTGCCCCACTCATGCTTGCTCATTCTCTCTCTCTCATTTATTTATTTAAATAAATAAAATCTTTTTAAAAAGATTTATTTGAGAGAGGGGGAGGGGAAGAGGGAGAGGGAGAGAGTCTCAAGCAGACTCTGTGCTGAGTGCAGAGCCCGACGCAATGCTTGATCTCATGACCCTGAGATCATGACCTGAGCGGAAATCAAGAGTCGGCCACTCAACCGACTGAGCCATCCAGGCGCCCCAGGACAGGCCTTCTTGATTTATGTGTCCCTACAGAACCTAGTCCAAGATCAGGGGGCAATTCATTTGTGTTTAGAAAAAAATCACAGCCAAGGGTGACTGTTAAATTTAAAAAGGAGGAAGAAATGGGGTCTTAATACTTAAAAGTTTTATTTATTCCTTGTCTTGGGTTGGTTGGTTGGTAAATATTAATGCTCTAGTCAAGAGGTAGCAGGCGGGTGAGGAACGTGGACTCGGGCGTCTTGTGTTCAAATTGCAGCTTGGCTGCTTCTAGCTCCGTGGTCTTGGGCAGGATTCCTGTCCTTTCCATGTCTCAGCTTCTTCATGAGTAACATAGCATGATATCGCTGCTGAAAACTTACCACGTTGGATTTCTTATTTATAAAGTCCTCAAAACAGTGCGTGGTGCATAGTAAATGCTATTAGTAATTATAAAGTAGAATAATTGTATTTAGTGAGATGTAGTCAAAATATACTTTGATTCATTAAAAGCCAAATAAAACTTTAAAGAAATGTATCAGAGATGGGTTGATGAAAATGTTCTGGGATCGTAGATCTGGGATTGATGGTTGCACAGCCTCATGAATATACTAAAAACCACTGAATTGTACAGTTACAAAAAGTGAGTTTTATGGTAAATGAATTATATCTCAATAAAAAATGTAATAAAGAAAAACTCAATTCAATAAATATTTGTTCTCAACCCTCTCCTGGGCTTGGGGGAGGATATACCACATTATAGGACACACAGGCTTTGCCCTGGAGGGTATTATCCCGGGGCACCTCCAGAGCGTTGCCCACTTCTCCTAGCACCCTGGAGAAGAGGTTACTACCCACGGTTTTTACTGAGACTCAGAAGTGCTAAGTAACTTGCCCAAGGTCCCACAAGAAGAATGGGTAGCAGGAACCCAAACTGCCTTTTTCAGGTAGGGGAAGTCTTACCGAGGACAGATGATGTACATCCATAAAGTAATTAGTGAAGCAGACATCACAGCAGATCCGCAGGCCCCGTATATGGGATAAGGAAAATAAGAAAGCACATAGGCCATGACCGGCCGGAAGGGGGGTGAGTGGTGGGTGCAGGGTGCGGTGGGTGGGGGAGTTCCTGGAGGCAAAGGCCTTTGAGAAGGGCCTTTGCAGGTGGCCTTGGTTTTAGTGATGCAGGTCAGTTGCAGTTAGAGCTGTGTAAGAAGTGCCCAGGGATCTGCTTTGCCTCGAACTACGCATACGCTCCGGTCGACGAGCCTTAGGACGTGCATATTCACCAACACGCATACATAAGAAATTCACATGGGCACAGCCGAAGCCATAGGCATTGTTTGCACCCATTATACCAAGGTAGGATAGGATGGTAGAGAGTAAGGGGAATCTAAAGACCATGTAGGTTGCTTAACCATTCATTCACTTATCTCTTAGTCAATTCAGCAAATTTTTTGAGCACCTACCTAATACCTGAGAGTATAAACATTTAATAAAATACAATCTTCGTCCATTGGGAAGATTCCAAGGTGTAGGAGTCGAAAGCAGACAGGTACACAAGAAAATACTGTAAAGTAAAATGTGGTATCTGGCAAAAGGCTCTAGGAAGGAGAATGGAACCATAGGCTCAAAAGCACTTTGTCAAGTTAATGTTAAAAAAATAAAGATTGTTCAAAAGGTTTATTTTTCTGACTAAAAAATAGAGTCGTACAAACTACCTCAGGAGAGCCTTCACTGGCTGATAGAGGGAAAAGAAAGGTTTGGGAAGGAGGTGCCCCCAGAGTGGGAAAGAGCAAGGAGACCCCTCCTCACTCTCTCACCACCCTCCCCTGGTCATAGGCTCCCTGGGTGCTGGGTGGGCCCCTTGCCCAAAAGTGGTTTAAATTTGAAGTGGGACAAGTCCCCTACCCCAGCCTGTCCTTCCTTCCTGAAGGACGATATGCCGGGGCTTGGTTCGTGCAGCCTCAAATGTTTGTGGAGGCAGATGTTAGTATTCCTCCAAGAGGCAACTAGTATCTCTGTCAGTGCCCGTCCTCACCCAGGGACCATCTTCAAGGTTAAGAAAGGGGCAGTTTGGGATTTTAAAAAAACAACACTTTTGGGGCGCCTGGGTGGCACAGCGGTTAAGCGTCTGCCTTCGGCTCAGGGCGTGGTCCCAGCATTATGGGATCGAGCCCCACATCAGGCTCCTCTGCTATGAGCCTGCTTCTTCCTCTCCCACTCCCCCTGCTTGTGTTCCCTCTCTCGCTGGCTGTCTCTATCTCTGTGGAATAAATAAATAAAATCTTTTAAAAAAAAACAAACATTTTTTACTGTGGCAAAATATACATAACATTTATCACTTTAACCATCTTGCAGTATACATTTCAGCAGCACTAAGTACATCTGCAAGGTTGTGCAACCTTCACCACTCTCCATTTCCAGAACTTTCCATTACCCCAAACTAAAACTGTACCATTAAGCAATAAGCGCCCCCACCCCCACCGCTGGTCACCACTGTTCTACTTCCTGTCTCTGGATTTGCCTCTTCTAAGAATCTCCTATAAGTGGAATCCTGCAGGGGTGCCTGCGTGGCTCAGTCAAATGAGCGTCCAACTCTTGATTTTGGCCCAGGTCATGATTGCAGGATTGTAGGAATAAGCCCTGAGTCAGCCTCTGTGCTCAGCATGGTGTCTGCTTGTCCCTGTCCCTCTGCTCTTCCCGTCGTGTGCTCTCTCTCTATCAAATAAATAAATAAAAATCTTAAAAAATAAATGGAATCCCACAATACTTGTTTGTTTGCATCTGGCTTATGTCACTTAGCATCATGTTTTCAAGGTTCATGTATGTTGTAGCATGTGTCAGAATTTCATTCCTTTTCAAGGCTGAGTAATATTCCATTGTATGTAGATACCACATTTTGATTATCCATTCATTCACTGATGGATACATGTGTTGTTTCTGCCTTTTGGCTATTGTGAATAATGCTGCTATGGACATTGGTGTATGAATATCTGTTCTAGTTCCTGCTGGAAATTCCTTGGGGTTTATACCTACGAGTGGAATTGCTGGGTCATACGGTCATTCTGTTTAGCTTTTTGGGGAACTACCAAACTGTTTTCCGTAGCAGCTACACCATTTTGCATTTTCAATAACAACACACAAGGGTTTCAGTTTCTTCATGTCTTTGTCAACAGCCACTATAGAAGGGTGTGGACAGGTTCCTAAACTTGAGTTGAAAAAAGTCAAGTACCATTTCTGGTTTTTTCTTTTTACTCCACTCCCTTCCCAGCTTTGCTTTTTAACAAAATTTTTATTTTGTAACAATTTTAGATTTACAGAGAAGTTGCAAATATAGTTGTCTTAGTCTATTCAAACTGCTATGACAAAATACCACAGGCTGGGTGGCTTATAAACAACAGAAATTTCTTTCTCACGGTTCTGGAGGCGGGAAGTCCAGGATCACGGTGCTGACCCGACGTCACTGGGTTCTGGTGAGGACCCTCTTCAGAGCTGCTGACTGCAGCCTTCCTGCTCTGTGGTCACGTGGTGGAGGGGGGTGAGCTAGCTCCCTGGGGCTTCTTTAACAAGGTCATTCATCTCATTCATGAGAGCTCCACCCTCATGACCAGTCCCTTCCCAAAGGCCCCACCTCCTTATACCATCACATTGGGCACGAGTCTTCAACTTGAGTTTTGGGGGGATACAAACATTCAGGCCATAGCAATAGAGCTGAGAGTTCCCAAATGCCCTTCACCCAGCAGCCCTCAGTGTTCACATAGCCACAGTACATTTGTCAAAACTAAGCGGTTAAGATTGGTACAATACCCTTAACTAAATGATGGACTTTATTCAGATTTCACCTCATTTCCACCAAGGTCCGTTTCCTGTTCCACACTCCAGTCCAGAACACCACGTTGCAGTTAGCAGCTCTGCTTTTTATTCGCTGAGACACTTCCGCCACTTCCTGATCCTCAGCTGTCGCACAGGTCCAGCGGGAACAACTTGAGTGCACCCTCCACCTCACGGGGTGCAGCGAGTGAAGGGGTGGAGGAGGGAGGGCATTTTGTGAGCTGCATGCCAGTGTAAGGGATTGTTACGGAAGCCTGCAGCGTCCTCTCTTCACCACTGGCCACGAGGTCTGGGGCCTCTTGCTGACTCAGCTGCCATGGGCTTTGGAAGGACGCCTTCCTACCCGGCCTGCACTGGCCGGGGGGCTCCTAGTGCTCCAGGCCGTGTAGGCTGATTGGGGGGGGACATTGCCTCGTTGACTGACCAAGGGCTTTGGCCGAGCCCCCGCCCAGTGCTTCCTGTCTGTTTGCAAAGCTCCTCTGGGTGCTGCCAGCTTCAGGCTTTGGGGTGGAGGAGGCTGGAGGTTACAGACTCTGCTCTCTCCTGGGCACTTGAAATGACCAGTGCAGGGCCAGCAGGCCACAGAGTACTGTGCATTGGCTCAGCTGCTTTTCGATTCTCTCCTGGTTGGGGGAGGGGAGTGGTGGTGGGTTGAGGGTGCAGGGGTGAAGTGCTGAGTCTGTTTTGGGAGGTCTCAGGAGTCTAACTCGGCATGCCCTCTCCACGCTTGGCTCCGCCTGGGGTTTCCTGGAAGGATTTCCCATCTTCCCACAGCCACTCTCTCCCACCCTGCTTCCTGCTTAGTGCTTGTAGTTGATTAGTGGCCCCAAAAGATGTGTCTCAGTCCTAACCCCTGGTACCTGTGAATGTGACATTATTTGGAAATAGGGTCTTTGCAGTTGTAACCCAAGTTATGGATCTTATGATGAGATCATCGTGGATTTAGGGTAGGCCCTAAATCCAGAGACCGGTGTTCTTCTAAAGGACAGAAAAGGAGGAGACACTGAGAAGAAGGCACATGAGGATGGAGGCAGAGGGTGGAGTCCTGCTGCCACAAGCCAGGGGATACCAAAGGCAGCCAGCAGCCACCAGAAGCTACAAGTGAGGCATGGGACTGGTTCTCCCTCAGAGCCTCCAGAAGGAATCAGCCTGTTAACACCACGATGTTGGACTCTGGCCTTGTCTTAGCTCATGCTGCCATAACCAGATACCACGGAGTGGGTGGCTTAACCAAGAGAAATGGATTTTCCCACAGTCCTGGAGGCTGGAAATCTGAGGTCAGGATGCTGCTTGGGTGGGCTTTGGTGAGGGCCCTCTTCCTGACCTGCGGACAGCCGCCTTCGCCCTGGGTCCTCACACGGCAGTGAGCAGGAGAGTGGTTCTCCCTCAAAAGTACTAATCCCATTGTGAAGATTCTACTCTCATGACCTCATCTGAGCCTAAATTCCCCAAAGCCCCATCCTCAAATACCATCACATGGGGGGGTTAGGGCTTCTGTGTACAAATTTGGGGGGTAGCATTTCAGTCCATAGCAGGCCTCCAGAGCTGGGGGAGAATGAATTTCTGTTGTTTTAAGCCACCCAGCTTGTGGCACTTGGTTATGTAGCCTTGGGACACTGAGACAGGGCTCCTCCCCACTTCTCTAGGCCCCCTGCTCACGGAGACCACCAATGCAAAAGAAGACTTACGGGCTGCGATTGGGGGTCATGGCCAGAGCACCGGCTTGTGGGGATTGTGGGTGTGCATGAACGGTGGGATAGGGCTCATCGGGTCCAGACTCAGTGACCTTGGGAGGACCAGCACTGGGCAGAGGCGGGCTGGGGCTGTTGTTTGCACCCCTTATCTTTGGCTACACCCCTGAAAAGGGGGCCCTGGCACTACACTCAGAAGTGATTCATCAGCACAAACCCTTCCTGGATCTCCTGCTAGGCTGGCATTGAGTACCTGCCTGCGTGAACGAGCTTCACCAGACGGCCCCGCACCTGGCAGCCCGCCTGCGGAGGCGTCCATGCTGCAGAAGTTGTGTGTGGCGCACACTGGGTTGCTGCTCCTGGCCTGCTCAGGCATAGCTCCAGTCCCTACCGGGTGCCCCAAGGAGCCCCTGACCCCTACCTAGCTCAGGGCCCAAACACATCCCCCACACCGACCCAAGCACCAGCTTGGAGAAGTTAGAGGAAAGTGAGGAGAACCGGAAGCTGCAGTTGCGGGCTGAAAATTACAAGGACCCCAGGCCACTCCACCTGGCCGCCATCCTCGAAGAGGCGGACATGTATGCCTACTCCAGGAGGCCCTCGCTGACCTCAACAAACCGGAGCCCACGTGCAGCCTGCACTTGGCAGTGGAGGCCCACGCAGCTGACTTACCGGAGATTCTCCCGGGGGGCAGGCTCAGACCCTGCTGCCCCCGTCTGTGGCTGCACCTCACCAGCAGCACCAGGCTCCGGCCCCACCTCATCCCTGCCTGCCCCCTTTGCACACAAGGAGCCCCTGAGTCCAAGGATGCAGGCGACAGCCTGGCTTCAGCAGCAGTGGTGACAGCGACAGTGAGGATGAGGGCAGGAGTCGGGGGAAAGACCAAGCCATCCAGCTGGGGGGTGAGGGTAATTAGCAGGTATCAGAAGGGAGAAGAGCTACGAGGGAGAGCATTGACACCCACCTTGCGCTGCAGTCAGGACAGACCCAGGCAGGGGCAGTGGGAAGGCATTAAGGCACTGACAGAGGTCGGACCTCGACAGAGGTCGGACCTCGGCAGAGGTGCAGAAGAGACCATGCTGGGGTAACTGGTAAACACAGGAGCGGTGGGTGGCAGCATGCGGTGTTTTGGGGGGGAAGAGTTGGAGAACTCGGGCTGTAAGAGCATAACCCCGGGCAGCAGTGATCAGAACGTGGGTAGTAGTGGGGAAAGCCCTTAGCCAGCAGCAAGGAGGTGTACTTGGAAAACCCAGGCAGCAGAGACTTTCCCTTGGGCAAGGGACAGTATTGAGGAGTGGGGCCTGAGGGATTTGGGTAGAGGCAGAGGGAGGGTGTGGAGGGAGAGACCTCAAGTGGCTTCGGCGGCTCAGGAACTGGCGTGGGGCTAGAACTCAAGCAGTAGCTGTGGGAGAAATGCCCTTGAACGTGGTGGTTTGAGAAGCAGGAGCAGGGAACTCAGGCTTGAAGACGGGACCCTGTTCTTGGCAGGGGTGGAATCAGTCAGGCCGCGGGCAAGGAGGCCACTGCCTGAGCCCCTCTGCCTGGCACCCCCTACCCCCCAGGAGGAATGCAATGGCACTGTGGTCCCTAGTGGCCGGGGCCAACACTGCTACCTCCCACCCATCCTCCCACTCCCTCCCTGATGACCCCATCTGAATGTTAAGATAATTTCTGATTTAAAAATCTCCCAGTTCTGACAACCAGGGGCACAAAAAGAGAAGTCTTAGAAAGCTGAGCTCTGAATGGTTTCTGCTTCCGATTTCAGTCTGTAAATGCCCCCCCACCAACACGTACCTGTCTGTGTCCCAGTTGCAGGATGCTCCTCACTTCCCAGGAAGTCCTCCTGCTCTGCAGACACGCTCATCCACAGAGCTGCACGGGTGCAGGTGGGCCCGGCCCTCGGCAGTCGCCTCCCTGGGAGGAGACAGATCCCAGCACACCTCCCCCCCATTGCATCAGTGGTCTTCTGGAGACTGGGCCGAACTAAGGGAAGAGATTCCAAAGAGGAAAGCCTTTGATGTGGTGACAGATGGATGGGACAGGGATTTAGGGGCTGATGGAGTTAAGCATACAGCACTGTGGTATCCGCGCAGGCTGGCTCTGCTGGTGGGGAGGGAGTGTGCCCGAGGCCTTGCTCTGCGGGGAGAGGAGGGGTTATTTGATGTGAGGGGCACAGCACAAGAGCAGAGTGGGGAGATCTGGTGTGTCACCAAATCGCTCTATGACCTGAGGGAGGTCACTTCTCTAAGCCTCCACATCCTTAAAATGGGGAAAACAGAAGTGACTTTTCTGTTTCATCTCTGAATCAATAGTCAGTCCTGGGAGACTAGGCCGGATTAGGCAAGTAGCCGATTTTTTTTGTTCATCTAATTGGGGTAAAACAGATATAACATGACAGTTACAGTTTTATCATTGTTTTCGTTCTTTATTTTAATTGTGGTAAAATAAGCATAAAATTTACCATCTTGACCATGTTTAAATGTACAATTCAGTGGCATTAAGTACTTTCACAGTGGTGTACAACCATCACCACTGTCCATTCCAGAACTTTCCTATACTCCTAATCTGAATTTCTACCCGTTGAGCAATAACTCAGCCCTCCCCCTAAACCCAGGCTATCTATTCTACTTTCTCTCTCTATGAATTTGCCTCTTCTAGGTACCTCCGTTTCACAAGGTTTGTCCTTTGTGTCTGGCTTATTTCATCAAGCATGTTTCCAAGGTTGATCCGTATTGTAACATACATCAGAATTTCATTCCTCTCTAAGGCTGAATAATATTCCACTGTATGTATATACTGCTTTTCCACTGATGGACAGTGAGCTCTTTCCACCTTTTGGATTGTGATTAACACTGCTGTGAACATTGGCATACACATGTCTGTTCACGTCCCTGCTTTCACTTTTGGGTATGTACCTAGGAGTAGAATTACTGGATCCTATGATAATTCTATGTTTAGTTTTTTGAGGAACCACCAAAGTGTTTTCCCTTGAGTTTACTCTAAGATGAAGGCACTTTGTCCTGCCATGGGTGTGTGCTTGAGAATTCCATGGAGAAGTAGTTCGAAGCTACCTGGGATCAGAGAGGTCACCCAGAGCCCAGGGCTGCCCACTTTCTACTTCAGAACTGAATGACATTGTGGCTGGAAAGTGGCTATGAAGAAACAGAATTTTCTCTCCCGTTCACTTGTCTGGAATTTAAAGAATGGTAGTAATATGTGCATGCATTTCTGATTTCACTGATAGAACTAAAACCCCAAACAGGACTGAATGAGGACTGGGGAAAACGGCAGGAGGTTTAACTGGGAAGGGCAGAAAGGTGGCTGACATGAAGACCAAAGCTCTCAAAACCCTGAGTGGAGTTACGGGATGGCCTAGATCGGGTGGGGAGGGTCTGGGCGAGCAAGTGAGCAGAGGAACTGAACCAGCCCTGAGCTGCTTTGAATCCACATTTGGTCTGGGTTCAACTCTCAGTTCTTCTGCTTGCTGGTTTGGGCAATGAACCTAAGCTTCTCAAGTTCAGCTTTCTCATTTGTAAAACAGGGACATTATGAAAGTCAGGAATAAAACCACATTCGTGAGCCGATTCCCACAGTGCCTGGCTCTCACACTCGGTATAGCTCAGGAAACTAGCTGGCTGTGTTCCCCAAGCCCTGAGCAGCATACTCAGGGGCTGCGTTTCACTGGGAAGCCCTTCCCTCACCTCCCAGCTCTAGAAACCTGCTTTGCAGAAACCTGTTTTTGATGCAGTTTGCATTTTGGTGGCTGTTCTAGAACTTAGCTGCTGCCTTTCTACAGTTTCCTTTTCTCTCTGAATCAAATGCTTTATCTTTTTGGGACTGGCAGATGGGCTTACTTGTATGTACAAAACTGACTTTCAAACAAAGGATACATTCTTTGCTTAAAAAATTTAAAAAACAAACCAACAGAAAACCTGTTATTCTGGGCAAAACTCTTCCAGATGCCTTTGGAAATGAATACATCTTGTTAGTGATCCCATTTCAATTACTAGAAAGGGTTCACTCTCCAGGCAGATATAGCAGGATTGAAGGAGAAGCAATGTGAAAATACTTGAGGCCATCACCTTATGTAAATATAAATCATTAGCATTAGTCATAAATACAGAAGTTAGATGTCTGATAAGTGAGCTTGCATCAAAGTAGACCAGCATCTCTGTCTTCCCCGCCTTCCTCTGCTCTGCCTGGAGCTCAGCTCTGCTCATCCTTGCTGATTTAATTCAATGAGCCGACCTGCAAACACGGCCAGGGTTCCAATGATACAGACAAGCATGAAGACCCCAAGGAGAATGTGGTCCATCACCATTGCAACGTACTTCCATTCCTCGGCCGCCTGGGAGAGAGAAGAGTGTTAGAATTTCCTTAAGGTAGTCGTTAGACTCAGAGTGTTCATGTTATGCATCGTCTAGGACCCACTCAATCTGGAGATCTCAAAGCCCTCGGCATCCCTTGGCTGGCATGGTGATCCTTATCATTCCAATAGATTATTCACCATGGGATGGCTCACAAAGGCGGCTGAGAGGTGGTCACCAAGGCACATCGTCGGTCAGCAGCTGCCTCTTGAATGCCAGCCTACCTGTCAAGATAAACCTGTCCATCTGCACTCAAGTATTTGATCATTTAAACCTGGAGGTGTGGGTTTCAAGCCACGGAACTTACGTTATTGGACTCCTGGTCTGACTTCATGGTCTCTGCGATGTATTTGACTCCTTCAATGGCACTTTTTACCTCCGGGTGTTTGATCAGGGGAGAGTGGAAACCCATGGGTGGAGGCCCTGGCTTCCCAGAAATGTCAGAAATATCAATGTCTTCTGTAAAAATCTTTTTGTCTTGTTTTTCTCTGGATGGTCTTTTCATTGTGGAGAAGAACATGATATTTGGGATAGTGTCGATAAAAACCTAACATAAAAAAGAAATCCATGCATGAGAATAATTGCCAGCAGGGCAAGTATCAGACTCTGACTTTGAATTAGCAGTGTGACTTTAGGCAAGTCATTCGGCTTCTCTGGGCCTTAGCCTCTTTGTTCTTAAAACAAAAGGACTCTACTAGATTTTCTCAAGGATATCGTCAGGCGTGTTTTGTAGCCTGTCAAATTACTATGAATGGAGATGATTCTGTAATTTGAGCAGTTCGCCACTGGAGGGAGCCTGTGTGCAGCTATTGGACTCAATGAAGAGCCGATGATTCTTAAGCTTCCAGCCCTGCTGTTAAGTACCAGTTTCTCTCAAAGCCAGGTATTAGCAGGATAATATGGTTAAAGAAAAGGTCTTTCTGGCTAAAAGAATATATAAGTCTCCAAAGCAGCTACTCTGTTTTCTTCCATTTCTTGTTCCTGAAGAAATGCAACGTGTTGCTGGGAGTCATAGGAGTCTTTATAGATACAGGCATTGATTGTCTTCCCAAAAGAATACATTGAAAGCAGTAGTGTCTCTGTCAATTCATGACAAATCTTTTGCATGCTACAAAAAAGACCCTGGACGCTAGTGTCTCTGTGAAGTTTTATTTAAAAACTGACATATTTGACACGTTAACACATTTTAAATTTCAATAATGTAAATATTTGAGACCAAGTTCCTCAGTGAAACTCACTTTGTGACAATTTCTTGTCAAGCAGCCCCCTCCATTTCTAGCCCTTATTCTATCCTCAGCAGATGATTTTTCCCAGCAAAAAAATAAGCAGTCTGTTCAGAGTTTGGAAGACATACACACGGAAGTCTCAAGATTTTCACATCATTTGAATAAAAAGACAGTGATTTATTCACCTTCTCTAATCAAAGAGATTGTTTAAGCTTGAATTGGTAGTGGGCTTTGTTAATTCTGTTTTTCTTCTGTGCCCGCGGAGGCTACATGAGTTATTTATTCCTAGAAAGAGGCCAAAGAAAGTTCCTTCCAGAAATTGCTTCAAAATTGCCAGAAAGGACTTTCAGTTCCCAAGTACCCACAAGCGTTAGCCAGAATTCCACTGGCCACATGGAAGGAGAGATGTTCTTGCGGGCAAGAGTTTGCAGGGCCTCGGCCACTCACCTTGCGTACCCAGTCGGGCATGACGTGGGTGCTGGGGGAGCGGTGGTGTGTATTGATGACGATGACGGTGATGATGATGGACGCGATGACAAACACCATGGTGAACAGCATGTATTTCCCAATCAGGGGCACGGCACTGGAGGTGGAAGGGATCAGCTCCACGATGACCAGGAGAAACACAGTTAAGGACAGCAGAACAGAGATGCTTAGAGTCATTTTCTCTCCTGGACAAAATGAAGAAGAAATACAACCAGTCGTGTGTTATGGGCTGAATTGTCATACCCTTCAGTTTTACACATGGGAGCCCTAAGCCTCGGCACCTCCATGACTGTATTTGGAGATGAGGCCTTTGGAGAGGTGATTAAGTCAAAATGAGTTGATTAGGGAGGGCCCTCATCCAGTACGACTGGGCTGTCCTCATAGGAAGAGGAGATTAGGACACAGACACCCAGAGAGGAAAGACCAGGTGAAGACACAGGGAGAAGATGGCCATCTGCAAGCCAAGGAGAGAAGCCTCAGAGGAACCAAACCTTCTGACACCTTGACCTCCAGAACTATGTGGAACGAAATTCCTGTTGTTTAAGCCACCCAGTCTGGGGTAGTGTGGTATGCAGCCCTAGCAAACTCATACCACAGAACCCAAGGGTGAGAGCAATGTGACCCGCATGACGCTGGGGAAGTTTCTTGGGCAGAATTTGGTCCTATGAGACCTTACGCAGCTTGGCTCTGCTGACAATGGCAAGTGGCAGGCATTGCAATGAGAGGCTGCTGAGCGACCAGTGGCTCCTTGATCTCATGTCCCAGAATTCCATGGCTTGGTGGAACTCAGGAAACCAAGTACACCCAGCCGAGTGACAAGCTAGACTCCGGGGGGCAGTTTTCTGTCTGCAGCAGCGTGTCCTAAGCCTTCCAGAACTGAACCTGACCTGCGTGTTACCCAGCAGGTGCATGGGCAAGCCAGAAGTGCACGTGTAATTTTCTCGTTATGGGAGGAAGCTGCAGGATCAAAACCAAGAAAAGGACAAAACCAATGAACTACTTACTTTTTCACATTCCTCTAAGAGGATAATTTGGGTTTTTTTTTCTTGTTCTGTTTTTCATATTAAGGGGCCAGAGATTTCCCTGCCCCAGCCTCTTTTCACCAGGCCCTGTAATTTCAGGGTGAACAATTCCCTGTTAGAGTCTTGGTATGGCAAGTGAGGAAGGAAGGGCTGAATGGTACTGGAATATTTTTGTGGGGACTGACCACCTGAGATGCAGTTAGAGAGCCTTTGGAAGGGACTTTCCTTGGGCTGATCTTGCTGTTTGTCTTGGGAAACCCTTGCGTTGCCTTGTTCTCCTCCCATACCAGATGCTTCCAGATGCTACAAGTATCTACAGGATAGAGAGTGGATGCAAACAAGAAGTGACCAATTCTACCTACTTAGAAGTCTACTTCGTGGGGAGGAAAGTCTTTAAAAGTGAAAAAGAGGACAGAATTATAAGTATGAAATATTGATCAAGTTATATCAAATTTCTCGATTAATAATAATGATAATAAGAGCTAGCATTTATCAAGCATGCTCACTGTTCTAAATGCTCTTCAAGCATAAACCATTTCCCATTTACAGAAACTCTGACTCGATTCCATCCTGCCCTGACTGGCATTTTCCCTCTTCACTATAAGAAGTTTCATTTGATTAGAAAGTTGAAAAAAATCTGTGTTTGTGATCATTTGTTTAAAAATAAATACAGCCATAAGTACAACGTGCATTCTGTGGGGCAAACTCTTTTTTTTTTTTTTAAGATTTTTTTTTTTTTTAAGTAATCTCTACAGTCAGTGTGGGGCTTGAACTCACAACCCCGAGATCAAGAGTCACACGCTTTACCGACTGAGCCAGCCAGGCGCTCCTTGTGGGGCAAATCCTGGCTTATTCTCTCCTGCGGCCTTGTACATAACAACTGTTCAACAAATATGTTGAATGAGTGAGTGCATATGAATCTTTTTTTTCTTGTTGGAAAGTTGGATTTAGATGTGTGTGTGTGTGTATGTCTATCGTTTTGATATTATTGTTACCTGTCATAAGTTTGAGGACTGTCTGTACCACCTTTCTTTTTCCCTACTTGTCTGCCCTAAATTGTTTATGAGCGGTGACTTCAAGCAGGCACTCGTGTACCCTTTTCCCCTTTTCTGCGGATTGTTGGTATTTGGTCGCAAATTATGTCGCAGATGTGATTACCCATAGGAGGTAAGAAAGTTGCCTAGGCTGATATGTGAGAAAGAATTGCCACTTGGAAAATATGGTCTTGTGTATAAAGATACTGCCATCTGGAAAACAGACACACAAAAGCTATTTTCAAGTGGCGAGCAGTGAGCAAAAGAGGCAAGACTTGGATTAATCAGTATATGGCCAGTGGCTTCATAGGGGAAGTGACACGGGGAATGTCTGTGACCCAAGCCTTATTCAGCACGTTCCTGGGTGCACAGTAGGTATTCAGCAAGCAGGTATTGGTGGTTATTCACATTAACTAGACAGAGCTGTGTATGCGTGCCTCTGGGGTCATGTCCAGCTCTGCCTGCCCCGTAGTCTGCTCCAGCTGTGAGCTCTCGCCACAGTGACTCACCCCTGAACGTGGCTGCTCAGTAAATGCGTCCTCCCAGGGATGATGATTTGGGCCTGTCTGCCGGTATTTGTTTATTAGCCCATGATTATTTCTGGTTTTCCCCAAAATAGCAGCACGAGGTCTGTCCGCATCAGCAGCAGCCGCCGCCATGGCAACGGCACCCACCTGAGTCCGTGGGCAGGTAGAACACCAGGCCAGTTAGAAAGGAGAAGAGCAGGCAGGGAATGATGACGTTGACGATGAAGTAGAGGGGCAGGCGCTGCATGACAAAGTGGTAGGTGATGTCCAGGTAGGGGGTGGAGGGGCAGCAGGCATAGAACACCCAGTGCTTCCAGCCCCGGGACTCCTTGATCACCCATTCTCCACTTTCCATGAAGTTGCTCAGGTCTGGTTGGTCGCTCTCCTGAGAAGATGAAATGAAACTTTGAAAACCCAGCTGTGTCCCGCTGCAGATGGATGGGTTTCAGACTCAGCTGTAATAAAGCAACATATTCCAGCGCTGTTGGGACTGGAATGGCACCCAGGGGGTCACCTCCAATCTGGGGGCTTAGAGTCCTTTCCTATAAAACGAGGGGGGTTTGGACTCCTGGGATCCTCCATGTCGACCACACCTTCGAGTCACTTGGGAACTTGACAACATATTGGTGCCTTAGTCCCACCCCAGACTGATAAAGCCAGAATTCCTGGGGCCGAGCCGGGGCATATGGGGCATAGGACCGTATGTAAGCTCCCAGGTGGTTCTCATGTGCACACATCGAACCGTTGAATTCGATGATCCCCGAGGGTCTGACTGGTGCGGAGAGCCTGTGATTCTGGAGGGGCTGAGCCGGACAGCTGGATGACGCTCCAGCCCCACCCCGCGAGGTCGGCACCTACCGGGTTGATGGCCACCACCGAGCCATCATAGGTCCAGGTGCCCAGCTTCATGCTGCAGTTCTGTTCATCAAAGGGGAAGTGGGTGACGATGATCTCACAGTAGCTTTTGAAGATGGCCGGGGGTGTCCATGTGATGTGGCCAGTGTAGTCCAGGAGCACTTTGGTGAACTTGACAATGGCAAAGTCACCATCTGCACTGCAATTGGGATCAAAGAGGAACATGACTCCAAGTGACGGATAAGCCTTCAGTTCTGCTTGGGGATGTTAGCGGGAGACAGCTGTTAATTATTCAGGTGCTAATTATAGATGCTTTCATTCGGGCAGTGTCACTTTTTATTCATGGCAACGTTTCCCAAATTTGTCTGATAATCGCTGGGGTGCTTGTTTAAAATATAGATTTCTGAGCACCATCTAAGTAAGCACTAAATCAGAATATCTGGGGAAGAACCAAGGAATCTACAGGTTTAAAAAAGTAACAGGTGACACTCTATACCAGATGTTTTCTTCCCAGTCCTCAGTAGTATTTGTAATGTTAATCTCCATCTCTCCCTTCCCCAATATACTTTCAAAGTTAACTGGGAAAAAAAAATGGGAATTTTAAATAAAAACACGTCCAGTGACTCCTTACTGTGGTAAGCAGGTTAAAGAAGGGCTCTGTTTCCTTTTTCAGGACTATCTAGGGGCACCTAGGTGGCTCAGTCATTAAGTGTCTGCCTTCGGCTCAGGGCCTGATCCCAAGGTCCTGGGATCAAGCCCCACATCAGGCTCCTCCGCAGGGACCCTGCTTCTTCCTCTCCCCTTCCCCCTGCTTGTGTTCCCTCTCTCACTGGCTATCTCTCTGTCAAATAAATAAATAAAATCTTTAAAAAAAAAAAAAAGAACTATCTAGAACTTAGTAGGGTGGAGTCGCAAACTCAGATGCCTCCAGGGCCAGGCAGGTGAGTGAGGGGTGAGGGGAGAGCCTTCTCTCCTCTAAGGAAGGCTCCACTCGGCTTTGCTGTGGAGTCCTCTTGTGAGGGAAGGCCTGATGCTGCCAGATATTGGGATTCTTCCTCAGAAGCTGGAAATGTAGATTTTTTTTTTAGTCCACAGTTTCCATGTTTTTGAATAAGGGATTTTTCTACAGAGACTAGAACTCCAGAGTTTAATATGATATTTTTCAATTTTCAAATGTTGGCACGAATTTCTCATTTAAAAAATCCACCATGGTAGAGGGGCACCTGGGTGGCTCAGTCGGTGAAGTGTCTGCCTTCAGTTCAGGTCATGATCTCAGGGTTCTGGGATGGAGGCCCACGTCGGACTCCCTGCTCACCAGGGAGCCTGCTTCTCCCTCTGCCCCTCACTGCCCTGCTCGTGCTCTCTCTCTCTCTCAAATAAATGAGTAAAATCTTTTTTAAAAATTAATAAATAAATAATCCACCATGGTAGATAATAAAAAAATAACAAGCCGCTTCTGTAGGCCTTATTCAGTGGGCAGTCCACTTGACCCCAAACTGCCAGTGTCCTGGGGCCTTGGCCAGAGGTATTAGAATAGGTGTTGAACAGGTGGGTGGGGTCTGCCCTGGGGGACTTTCTGGGACATATGGCTTATATTGGTGCCTCACTTCATAAATCAAGAACTTTTCTTCCACTGGTTTTTCCCTGGGGTGGAGGTGGGGCTCTATCCAGAAAACTGTGTGATTTGGACCTTCCCAGAAGAGCCCCAAAGAGCAGAGGGCCGCAGGAACATCTATCTAGACCTGTCTCTGTAAGCAAGTAAAAACAGGGTTCTCTCCCCACCAGGGTGTCCCCGAGCGAGCTTGTCAGGAGGACCCGAGGACTTTAATTGCTTCTCTTAGGTTCTTACTGAAAGAGAAACTTACTGAAAGAGACACTCTGCTCCATCAGCATGTTTGTCCAAAAAGGTTACACAAATGATTGGCTAATTGGGCTCAAGCTTGAATCTCAGATATCACTGGGAAATATGTAGG
The DNA here is from genome assembly GCF_017311325.1 of Ursus maritimus. NCBI lineage: Eukaryota > Metazoa > Chordata > Mammalia > Carnivora > Ursidae > Ursus > Ursus maritimus. Next base: position 56,389,331 of record NW_024423343.1, on the reverse strand, counting down.
AGAAAATCAAAGCAGGAGGGTGGCCCATAAAGGGTGTCCTTTCCATTCACAAGCCCTTGCCGCCCTCCCTGGTCACTGCGCGAGAAGGCGCAGCCCGCTTGCCCAGACACACGCTGTAGACTGTCAGACCGCAGATCCTCCAGGCCGATGGCGGATGCTCCTGCCCGGGAAGGACGCTCTTTGAAATGAACATTCCCTGACAAATGAAGGGCGTATGATAATGAACCTGTCATTAAACCAGAGTGTCTTGCATCACATTATAATTTCACAACATGCAGTCTGTCACGGAGCCCAGTGGATGGGCGACGCAGGCATCCCCGGCCATCGGCAGCACGCGATGTCTCAGGATGCCGTGAGGACGTGATGGATAACTACCCCAGGAGGTTCGAACCTGTTGGTAGGAAGGGCGTTTAATTCCAAGGAACTCAATTATATGAATTTGGGTTCCTTGGATAGTTGCCATACACCCTTCAGGAGCTCTCAGGGATTAAATGTCTCCCACCCCGCAGCCCCGACTCAATTTGGCTCTGATAATTGTTTCTATTCATAACATGAGACACCATATGGCACCCCTAGCATGTCAACTTGGCTCTTGGTTTTTAAGGGTTATTTAATGTGAACCGTGGTGAAACGCATACTGAGAGTGGCAGCCCTTCCGATAGGGCACTTGGGCTCCACCTGCCCCAGGAATGTCCCCCTCCCCAGTTTGTCCGTTTGGCTTACTTGTTATAAAGAACAAGGTCTGGGCGCCAGATCTTTTCCGAGGGAATGTGGATTTTTTTCACGCCACCATAGTCTTCTGGATTCCATTTTAGGTTGTAATCCACCCATTGCTAGAAATGAAGGCATTTCACTAATAAAAAGAGCTAAAAACATTTTTTTAAAAATCAAACGTTATGAAGTGGTGTTGGGGTGGCTCAGTCAGTTAAGCAGCCGAATCTTGATTTCGGCTCAGGTCATGATCTCGGGGTCGTGGGATTGAGCCCTGAGTCGGCACAGAGTCTGCTTGAGACTCTTTCTCCCTCTTGCTCTGCCCCTCCTGCCTGCTCACTCTCTCTCTCTCTCTAAGATAAAGAAATAAAATCTTTACAAATAAATAAATAAATATCTACGGTTATCAAGAGTCCTGATGGTATGATAGTTCGGATATTGACAGAAATTGTGCTCCAATAAAAAAAGGTTTGATTCAGAATCAGCTTTCAGTCTAGCAAACACTTCTGTAGTACTGACTCCGTGCTATTCTGAGCATTTTACATGTATCCATGATTTCGTCTTCACAACAACCCTATGAGGGAAGAGTGTCCGTTGGCCCTATTTTACAGATGAGTAAACAAAGGCACCCCAAGTTACGTCACTGGATGGTGGCACAACCACCACGCCACACTGCCCCCCCCAGGAGAAGAGAATGACCCTATTGTGCACGTTTCCCTCAAGCCGCCAACATCATCTGTTAGAAGTATTGTATTTTTTCCTACCTTATAAAAGTAATATATGACCAATGCAGCCCATTCAGATGATGCAGTGTTACGAATTGAACCATGTCTCCCCCAAAACTCATACGTTGAAGTCCTAATCCCCACTACCTCAGAATATAACTTTATTTGGAGACAGGGTCTTTATAGAGGTAATTAGGTTAAAATTAGGTCATTGAGATAGGCCCTAACCCAACATGAGTCGTGTCCTTAAAGAAGGAGGCTACTGAAGACGGAAATAACACCCTGTGGACATGACGTTGGCCAACTGTATGCAAAGAAGAAAGGCCTGGAAGCAGATTCCCCCTCAGAGCCCTCAGAAGGAACCAGTTCTGCTGATACCCTAGTTTTGGACTTTTGGCCTCAAGAACTGCAAGAGAATAAATTTCTTTGTCTGTGGCTTTGTTTACGGTAGCCTAGCAGAGCACAAAGTAAAACACGCCCCCCCAACATGTACGATCCATAATCCCACGACACTGAAATATTTACGTGCAATATGTTGGTATATGTCCCTGATACCCAGACGGATTCCCTCTGCGCCCAGGTTCAATTCCAGGGTGAATACAGACGACATCAGTGCACTTATCTAGCTGAATACCTGTTTCAGCCGCACGTTGGTTGTCACAATCTGATTTACTTCATCCTGAAAAAAGATACGACCGCATCTTTAGGGGTAAGGAGGGGAGCAGAAGCGAGGGGGCCCCCGGGTGAGAGGTGTGGGGAGCCCCGAGTGCTGCTGTCTCACCACGTTGATGAGCTGGATCAGCTGTAGGCCCACGGTGACCTCTACAGCCTGGCGGTGGTCTTCCACCGGCCGCACCACACTGTTGTAATCTTCAAATAGCTTCGCCACCAGGCGGGTCTCATGTTCGGAGCCCAGGACGAGGCCAGCTGGGACAGCAAAGGACACACACACCGTCAGATTCTGCTCCCCACCCTCCACCCGGACTAACACGAGTCACTGAGGTGTGAGCAGCGAATGGAAGGCACGCAGGCCCCCTTGTTGAAGGGCTCCCAGTGCAGCTTTTATGGTCCTAAGTCCGCAGCTGCTGGTGTGGTCCCTTCCCAGCGGGGTGTGCCAGATTACCATGACACTTGTGCTCTGAACAGGTGACATTCCTTAACACAGCCGCTGGCTGGCATCAGGTTTGCTGGATACACACACACAAGAAGAAAAGTCCGCACAAAAGCCCGTCTCCATGTTTCAGGGTCTCATCATGGGGTAATGAAATCTCAGATTGGCCGGCCTCAGATCTCAAAGCGCTATGAACAGCCAAAAATTGATGCCGGTTCCTACCCACTAGGATGGCAAGAATTCACAAAATTGAAAGCAGTAAATATCGGTGAGATTGTGGAGCTCTCATATGTTGCTGGTGAGAATGTGAAACGGTGCAGTCGCTCTGGGAGACTGTTTGGCACACGAGTTACATGCGGAGTGACCATCTGACCTGGTGATTCCACACCTAGGCATATTCCCAAAGAACTGTCCGCACAGAACCTTGTACACCACTGTTCATGGAAGCACTATACATAATAGCTAAAAGATGGAAACAACCCGAATGCCCATCAACAGATAAATGGATGAACAAACTGTAGCATGTCCACGCAGCAGAATATTATTCACCCATAAAAAGGAAGTATTGATTTACGTTACAACGTGGAGGAACCCTGAAAACACGGTGCTAAGTGAAAGAAATCAGACACAAAAGGGGCACATATCTTAGGATTCCACTTATATGAAATATTCAGATTAGGTAAATCCGCAGAGAGAGCAGATTAGTGGTTAGCAGGGACTGAGGGGACAGGGGAAGGGAGAGTGACTGCTAATGGGTGTATGGGGACAGGGTTTCCTTTTGGGGTGATGAAAAATTTCTGGAACTAGATAGCAGTGATGGTTGCGTAACATTGTGAATGTACTTAATGCCACTGAATCATACACTTTAAAATGGCAATTTTAGGTAATGTGTGTTTTTCCAGGGCAAATTCTATGTAATGTGTATTTTCCTGTAATTTAAAAAAAAAATCACTGCTGGTGAGTATACATCCCTGTTAAGTTACATAGAGTAAAAATCATGTGCTTTTCTGACCTGGATTTGGGGCTACTATCTGGAGCATGAGTGACTCCTAGGAATCTTTACTACATTTTCCTTCAGGATTCTGAGCAATGTTATCAACTACTCTTGGACCCCACAGCACTCTTGTGTCCCATGTTGCACGGTTCTCACCAGCCTCTGGTGAGGCAGGCCGACCAGCATTCTCACCTGAGATCTGAGAGGCTGGAAGACTTATCCAAGGTCCTGTGGCTAGGGCAGAGCTTGCAGGGAGCCCTGCCATTTTGCGCTCTGCTCCAGCACTAACTCGAGATAACATAAGTGTGTTGTGGGCTGTCCTGGAAAGTGCACCACTGCACCTAGCATTATTCTTATGAGAAAAAGCGTTCCCAGTTCCAACAAGTGCCTTATGAAGGGTCTTTGTAACTTAAGCCTTACGTGGATTGGGGATTGCCTGTTCAGGATTAGGGGAGGAAGCAGACACACGATCCACGTGCCCTAATGCACGTAACCAGATCTCCCCTTTCCGCAGGTTATTGCTGAAGCCACATACCTTCCCCTTTGGCCAAGACAACTTTAAAAATTGAATGAGTGAGATGTTTTCCTTTTTTCCCCAGTAGTGTTAATCTATTGCCTCTAAGACAGGTTATTATTTTTCTTTATTGTTTTTCTCCTTGAATCCTCAGTTTGAAAGAGTTTGTCAACAAAATAATTAAGTAAAAAGTAATTCCTTTTTCTATTTTTACTAACTAATAAAAATAATAGTGAGCATATCGAACTGTTATGTGGCAGACACTGTTCTGTGTGCTTTGTATGAACTAACTCTTCCAATCCTCATAACTGGGTGGGGTAGGTACTGTTCGTGTCCTCACTTTACACAGGAGGAAATTGAACCATAAAGACGTTGAGTGAGTTGTCCAGATTTCATAAATGGTGGAGTCAGGATTCAAGCCCAGCGCCAATGCTCTCAACCACTATTTCACATCCAGAACTTTGGATCATCTTGAAATAACCAGTGTTATACAATGAGTTGAAACATTTTCATCTTCTCAAAAGTGTGTATTTTGTTGGTAAAGCTTCACTGTTGGCCCTGTATTTGCATTATCTTATTGAATCCTTACAGCAGTCCTATGAGATAAGTCTTTACCCCTAGTTTACAAGTGAGAAAATGGACATTTGGACAGTTGAGGCACGTAATTTTCATGGTTCCCAGCTATTTGGAAGTGGAACTAGAAATGCAGGCAGTCTGACCCCAGGGTCTGTGCTCTTTACTACCTCCCTAAAGATAAATGTATCATTCCCATTTGGATTTTTGAAGCTTTCAGTATAGCCTAAATGTCTGCATTATGACCTTCCTGAGCTCTGTGTATGGAATCCCTGACCTCACCTACCACATTTCTAGTTTCCCAAACTTTCTGAACCCAAAAGAATCCATGAAGCGCTTGCACATAACATCTCGCCCAAACCTTGCATTGACACCCTTCAAGGCAGCGTGTTGTCCATTGAGCCCCTGGAACACGGCAATCCTCTGTCCTCCATCCCTGTCCATCCTGGGCCCCTCCTGACCCATGGTGGGGGGCAGGACCCCGGCATGGGTCACCGAGTGCCTTGGCCACTGAGTTTGAATCTACTGCTTTGGCACTGCTGGGCTGCTTATTTTTAAGTGACTGTTTATTCCCCATTGACAGGAAGAACATACTAGAAAGCATCAGATAGAGCAGATGGTCCACATTATGAAGCAGGAAAACTATGCAGGCCAACTCTATGGTCCACTAGGGAGAAGGGGAAGACCGGGGAGACAGGCCTCATCAGCATTCCAGTGACATTCGCTTCCTCCTCTCTCAGTCTCACAAATAACAAGAGACCCTGTTCCTTCTGTAATGCATTTCTAAGGAATTTCTGTGGAGGTCTCCATTTCTTAGATTGGGTTCTTTGGTGGTGATGGTGTGGTGGTGGTGATTTCATTTTTCCTCCCCAAAGCAGGGCAGAGTGAGAGAAAACATACAGGACTTGAAGTCAGAATTCTGGATAGTTGGACCAGTTCTTCATGGAGTCAATGAATCACAGTAAAAACTTTCTTAAAGACAGGGTGTAAATTGATAAACGTACAGACAAAGTCAAAGTCTTTCTTTTCAGCAAGATCATATGGGTAATCTTTATTCAGACGGTGGCAACATTAATCATTCATCAAGTACTTATTGAGCACTTACTGTGTGCGAAGCATTGCTTTAAGAGCTTTGAGATATTCAGAGGGGGGTGGGGGAATGGGATGGACTGGTGGTGGGTAGTGAGGAGGGCACGTGTTGCATGGTGCACTGGGTGTTATACGCAACTAATGAAGCATTGAGCTTTACATCGGAAACCAGGGATGTACTGTATGGTGACTAACATAATATAATAAAAAAACATTTAAAAAAAAGAGCTTTGAGATATTCAGAGGTGAATCTGATATGTAGCCTATCTTTCTACCCTCGTGGAGATTGACTTGTGTCATTTACATAAATAGCTAGGAACAAGTTGGAAAGTAATATGCCATAAGAAAAACGGCAGTGTGAAGTACTTAGGATTCCAGAGATGGAAGAGAGGAAGAGGTTGTAATCAAAAGTGCTGTGTAAGTAGGACAGAGATCATTATGTGGTAAGCTAACATAAGAAAAAGTGTCCCTGATGTGAATGAGAATTTTGGCCACAAAGAACTGAACCAGCCACAGTTTCAAAGTGTTCTTTTTGTACCATATTGGCTCAATTTGCATTTTTATGGAGGAACAGCCTGCTGGATTGGGTGAAAGGAATTCTGCAATGTTACCAGTCACTTTGGGTAATTCTTTTTAAATTTTTTAAATTTTTTATTATGTTATGTTAGTCACCATGCCCTTTGGGTAATTCTTATCTCAACCTGGTGCTGTACCGCTTGCTACCTTTGGCAATTTCAGGCTGGATTTTCTGACCGGGCACAGCATAAACAGTCTCCAACTGATCACATTCCAACATTCGTAAGCTAAGTGACTCCAGGCAGCTCAGTTCATGTCTTTCAGCCTCAGTTTCCCTGTAAGAGCGAATTAAAGTTGTGGGGGGGACTGCCTCATCTAGCTCTACATTTCTACGAGCCCCTGTGTGAATTGATATCAGGAAACTCTACGTTTGCTCTAAACATAGATCACATAACTTTTTAGATAGGTAAACATGCATTTTCCAGAGGTCCTTGGTGTCCTAAGAGATCGTTTAAGGATTTTTATGTGTAAGCATATCACTGAAGAATTTTCATTTGAGTGTAGTGTCTGCAGGCGCACACACACACACACACACACACACGTGTGCACACACACACCACCACCACCACAGGCCAGTTTTGGTTGGATTAAGTCCAAACCCCCCAGGCTGTAATTTATCTGAGCTTAGGCTATTTCCCTGAACTCTGCTCTTGAAAAACATTAATAATAAAGCTCTTTACCTTTTTTGCCCAGAAGGTCTGTGTGTCAGAGCAATATTAGAGAAGAGAAATCACAGCATGTCAGCCGTCTTGTTTCTCAGGTGAGATGATATCACCAGTAAACTTTCATAGGAAGCCATCTGCAAACATCTCCCACTTCCCCTACCGGAAGTTTGGGATTACAGCTAGCGTTTCAGCTGCTGTGTGGTGACACATTCCAGAGGGGAATGCAGGTCAAGGGCTGTGCAAGGTTTTATAGTTTCAGTTCCAACCCAAACCTACATATAGTAAAACAGTAGGCAGAAGTGCATTCATGCGAACTTTTTTTTTAACTGCAGAAGTTAAAAAAATTACCAAGTATTTAATCTCTTATGAAAAGAGTTTAGTTACAATTATTAATAGGTTTCTCTCTCCAGCACATGCAGCTGTCAATCAGTCCTCTTCATTACCAGAATGCTCCCAGAGCAGTAAAAGGACTTCTTCTCCAAATTGTCTGTCATTGTAAGATGCCACCCTAAGTCCCTGTAGCTGCTCCACTCTGAGAGCTGCCTTGGTGGTAGCAGGGGCGCTGGATCTGATCATACGGGGGCGACGCCGGGCCCCGATGGCGGGAGGGACCTGCACCTCTACTTTGTAGCCTCTGACCAGGCAGTTCCCGTTTTTACTGGATAACACAAACTAGAAATCTTTATCCGCAAACCGAATCAAGCCAACAAGAGTGAGAAACCGACAGAGGAGCTCCCAGGGTGATGAAGCCCGGCCATTCTGCGTTCCCATCCCAGAAGCAGCATACTGCTCTGGGGACGTCCGCTGCTTCAGCCTCACCGGAGAGCCCCTCGGCCCTGGCACTTACCTGAGCAGAGCCCAAGGAGCAGGAGGGGTGGCCAGGGCTCCATGGGCTGTCGGCGCTCGTGTGGATTGGTGTCCGAGTGGTGGCCTGTGTGTGCTGCTCGCAAGCCCTCTCTGGCTGGAAGCTTGGCTGCTAGAGGGCTTGGAGAGTGAGTCTGCTCGGTGGAGCTATTGTCTTACACCACCTGTTTGTGGCAGTGACAGCTGGGCTGCCCAGAGCCCTGGAGCCCAGGGACTTGCTGAGGGCCTGACAGTATTACAGGGTGCCTCACTTTACATAATTGCTGTAGCCTTGACAAGTTGAGTGTGATCTGCATTGTATTTTAAATGCACCATGAGTTAGGTTTAATTTACAGAAAAGATAACTTGAGTAGGGAATGAATTATTTTGAATGGTGAGCAACCCCCTCCTTTTTGTATAAACCAGACCCTCATCTATGTGGATTGATCTGGATCGCGGTCCCTATGTCTGAGTAGATCGTCAGCTGTTTGTGTAAGACGCTGGTCATCACAGAAGTCCACATTCTACACACAGGGCGGTTCATTTGCTTTGGTTCGTTCTAGACTGAGAATGCATGGGGCTGTCGTGCCCAATGAATTTGAGAAGAGTGTGGTTGGTGCTGAATCTACTGTCGGAGAATTTCACGTTTGGTTGGGTTTGGTTTTTAACAAAGACGGCTTCTTCCATAAAACTGGTTTTACTGGCCCCTGGAGTGGCTGTTCCAGCCCCCGTCTCTGTATCCGGCAGTACCTGTCCCATGGTGCGCCATTAGCTGGCGCTAACTGCCCACCTCCCACGTACTGTCATTCAAGTGAAGCGTAATTAGCGACAAAGTGTCCCACTGCATAAGCATTTGTTCCAGGCTCCTACTCTCTTCCATCCATTCTCTGCCTACTCTCACTCAGGGAAGCAAAGAACAGAGTGGTTCAGCTTTTCAATTTCTTTGTTAAAAAACAGCCACCACGCTAAAAGTCAGCAGTTGGTAATTGCTCAGTCTGAAGAATATTTTTACCAAAACAGGGAAGGAAGCAGTTATTTAAAGAGACCCTGCCCGTTCCTTCCTTTTTCCCCAAATTGAATCAGGTGAGGAAGTTCCCTCATCTCAAGTCCGAGGACAGAATCCTGACAAATCCTCCCATTCTGGTGAGTCCAAACAGATCATTAGAGAAAAGGCTTGGAAGGTACAGGCGAGAGCTGCACATTGACGTTATTTTATTTTTTCTGTGTAAGTTGTGGGAAATCAGCTCACTGTCCACTAAAAAATTGGTTCTGTCCTTTCCAGAGTATTGCACTCTGACTGCCTAGCCAGAAAATACATCCTTCCTCCCGATTCCTTGCATCTAGATGGAGCCATGTGACTGAATTCTAGAAAATGAAATGGGAGGAGAAATTTTGAGACTCACAGACCCTCTCAGCAGAGCACATCCATGCTGTTCGAGTCTTCTCTCCAGTACCGGGCGCCTGGGTGGCTCAGTGGGCTGAGCATCTGCCTTCGGCTCAGGTCACGATCTCAGGGTCCTGGAATCGAGTCCCGCATTGGGCTCCATGCTCAACGGGGAGTCTGCTTCTCCCTCTCCATCTGCCCCTACTCCCCTTGCTGGTGCTCACTCTCTCTCTCAAAAATAAATAAAATCTTTTTAAAAAAATATTCAGTATCATTAATAGAGTGTTAACATTAGTTTCAGGTGTACATTATAGTGATTCAACAACTATGCTTTACTCAGTGCTCGTGGTAAGTGTACTATTTTCTTCACCTTTTTCACCCATCCCCCACTCACCTCCCCTCAGGTAACCATCTGTTTTCTATAGTTAAGAGCCTGTTTTTTGGATTTGTCTCTTTTTCCTCCCCTTTGTTGATTTGTTTTGTTTCTTTAATTCCACATATAAGTGAAATTAAATGTTATTTATCTTTCTCTGACTTATTTCACTTAGCATTATGCCCCCTAGATCCATCCATATTATTGCAAATGGCAACACGTCATTCTTTTTTATGACTAATATTTCATGTGTGTATATTCCACATCTTTTTTATCCATTCATCAGTCAATGGACATTTGGGCTGCTTCCATAATTTGGCTATTGTAAATAATGCTGCAATAATCATAGGGGTCCATATATCTTTTTGAATTGTGTTTTTTGTATTCTTTGGGCAAATACCCAATAGTGGAATTATTGGAATCATAGGGTAGTTCTATTTTTAACTTTTTGAGGAACCTCTATACTGTTTTCCTCAGTGGCGGCACCGGTTTGCATTCCCACCAATGGTGTAGAGGGGTCTCTTTTCTCTGCATCCTCACCAACATCTGTTGTTTCCTGTGTTTTTTATTTTAACCATTTTGACAGGTGTGAGGTGATATCTCATCGTTTTTTGTTTGTATATTTATCTTAAAGAGATTTTATTTATCTATTTGCCAGAGAAAGAGAGTGCAAGAGAGCGCACAAGCAGGGGGAGCAGCAGGCAGAGGGAGAAGCAGGGTCCCCACTGAGCAGGGATTCCAATGCAGGACTTGATCCCAGGACCCTGGGATCATGACCTGAGTCAAAGGCAGACGCTTAACTGACTGAGCCACCCAGGTGTCCTGTTTTGTTTTTAAGATTTTATTTATTTGAGAGAAAGAAAGAGTGAGTGCGAGAGAGTGAGAGAAATAACACGAGCAGGGGGAAGGGGCAGAGGGATATGGAGAAGAAGACTCCCTGCTGAGCAGGGAGCAAGCTGGGGGGCTCGATCCCAGGACCCTGGGATCATGACCTGAGTCAAAGGCAGACGCTTAACTGACTGAGCCACCCAGGTGTCCTGTTTTGTTTTTAAGATTTTATTTATTTGAGAGAAAGAAAGAGTGAGTGCTAGAGAGTGAGAGAAATAACACGAGCGGGGGGAAGGGGCAGAGGGAGATGGAGAAGAAGACTCCCTGCTGAGCAGGGAGCAAGCTGGGGGGCTCGATCCCAGGACCCTGGGATCATGACCTGGGCCAAAGGCAGACATTTAACCAGCTGAGCACCCAGGCACCCCCTCATTGTGGTATGGTTTGCATTTCCCTGATGATAAGTGATGTTGGGCATCCTTTCATGTATCTGATGGCCATCTGGATGTCTTTCTTGGAGAAATGTCTGTTCCTGTCTTCTGCTCATTTTTGGGTTGGATTACTTGTGGGGTTTTTTGGTGTTTAGAGTTCTATAAGTTCTTTATATATTCTAGATACTCTTTATTGGAAATGTCATCTGCAAATATCTTCCCCAATTCAGTGGGCTGTCTTTTAGTTTTTTGGGCATCCTTTCATGTATCTGATGGCCATCTGGATGTCTTTCTTGGAGAAATGTCTGTTCCTGTCTTCTGCTCATTTTTGGGTTGGATTACTTGTGGGGTTTTTTGGTGTTTAGAGTTCTATAAGTTCTTTATATATTCTAGATACTCTTTATTGGAAATGTCATCTGCAAATATCTTCCCCAATTCAGTGGGCTGTCTTTTAGTTTTTTGATTGTTTCCTTTACTGTGCAGAAACTTTTTATTTTGATGTAGTCCCAATAGTTCATTTTTGCTTTTGTTTCCCTTGCCTCAGGAGATACATCCAGAAAAAGGTTGCTATGGCCAGTGTCAAAATCCTGTGCTCTCTTCTCTGATTTTTATGGTTTCAGGTCTACCATTTAGGTCTTTAATTCATTTTGAGTTTATTTTTGTGTGTGGTGTAAGAAAGTGGCCCAGTTTCATTCTTTTCAAGTAGCTGTCCAGTTTTCCCAGCACCAGTTGTTAAAGAGACTGTCTTTTTCCCACGGCATATTCTTGACTTCTTTGTCCTTTATTTGAAGATTAATTGACCATATAATCATGGTTTTATTTCTGGACTCTCTAGTCTGTTCTATTGCTCTATGTATCTCTTTTTGTGCCAGTACCATACTGTTTTGATTACTATAGCTTTGTAGTATATTTTGATACTCAGATTGTGATACCTTCAGTTTTGTCCTTCTTTTTCAAGATTGCTTTGGCTATTCAGGATCTTTTGTGGTTCCTACAAATTTTAGTATTATTTGTTCTAGGAACAATGCTGTTAGTATTTTGATTGGGATTGCATTGAATTTGTAGATTGCTTTGGGTAATATGGACATTTTATTTTATTTTATTTTATTTGACACAGAGAGAGACAGCACAAGCAGGGGGAGTGGGAGAGGAAGAAGCAGTGGAGGAGCCTGCTGTGGGGCTCGATCCCATAATGCCAGGATCATGCTCTGAGCCGAAGGCAGACACTTAATGACTGAGACACCCAAGCGCCCCTAGTATGGACATTTTAATGCATGGAATATCTTTCCGTTTGTGTTGTCTTCAATTTCTTTCATCAGTGTTTTATAGTTTTTAGAATACAGATCTTTTACCTCCTTGATTAATTTTATTCCTAGATATTTTATTATTTTGGTAGAATTGTAAATGGGATTGTTTTCTTAATTTCTCTTTCTACTACTTCATTATTAGTGTATGGAAATGCAACAGATTTCTGTATATTGATTTTGTATCCTGCAACCTAACTGAATACCTTTATCAGTTCTAGTAGTTTTTTTGGTGGAGTCTTTAGGGTTTTCTATACAAAATATCATGTCATCTGCAAATAGTGAAAATTTTACCTCTTTCTTACCAATTTGGATGCCTTTTGTTTCTTTTTATTGTCTGATTGCTGTGGCTAGGACTTCTGGTACAGTGTTGAATAAAAGTGGTGAGAGTGGGGACACGTGGGTGGCTCAGGCAATTAAGCCTCTGACTCTTGATCTCAATAAGCTCAGGTCTTGATCTCAGGGTCATGAGTTCAAGTCCCATGTTGGGCTCCAGGCTGGGCAAGGAGCCTACTTATATAAAAAAAAAAAAGTGGTGAATTGATATCTTTGTCTTTTTCCTGATCTCAGGGGAAAAGCTCTTAGTTTTTCACCATTAAGTATGACATTAGCTGTGGGTTTTTCATAAATGGCCTTTATTATTTTGAGGTATATTCCCTTTAAACCTACTTTGTTAAGGGTTTTTGTCAGGAATGGATATTGTACTTTGTCAAATGCTTTTTCTGCATCTATTGAAATGATCATATTGTTTTAATCCTTTCCCTTGTCTTTTTTTTTTTTTTTGAGATTTTACTTTTAAGTGATTTCTACACCCAACACAGGGCTTGAACTTACAACCCTAAGATCAAGGGTCACATGCTCTACCAACTGAGCCAGCCAGGTGCCCCTGTCCTTTCTCTTGTTGATGTGATGTATCACATATATTGATTTGCGAATATTGAGCCACCCTTGTATACTGAGAATAAATCCACCTGATGGTGATTAATGATTTTTTTAATGTATTGTTGGATTCAATTTGCTAATATTTTGCAAGGATTTTTGCACCTATGTTCATCAGAGCTATTGGTCTGTATTTCTCTTTTTCTGTAGTGTCTTTATCTGATTTGGTATCAGGGTAATACTGGCCTCATTGAATGAATTTGGAAGCTTTCCTTTCTCTTCTATTTTTTCAAATAGTTTGAGAAGAATAGAATTCTTTAATTTTCTTTAAAGAATAAAATTCTTTAAATGTGCCTCAGTCAGTTAAGTGTCTCTTGATTTCAGCTCAGGTCATGATCTCAGGTTTGTGAGATCAAGCCCTGCCTCAGGCTCTGTACTGGGGGTAGAGCCTGCTTAAGATTCTCTGTCTCCCTCTCCCTCTGCCCCAATCCCCCATAAATAAATAAATAAGTAAATAAATAAATAAATAAATAAATAAATGTTTGGTAGAATTCACCAGTGAAGCTATCTGGTTCTGGACTTTGGTTTCTTGGGAGTGTTTTGATTACTCATTCAATTTCACTACTAGTAATCTGTCTGTTCAAATTTTCTGTTTATTCCTGATTCAGTTTGGGAGGTTATATGTTTCTAGGAATTTATCCATTTCTTCTAGGTTGTCCAATTTTTTGATATGTAATTTTTCATAATATTCTCTTATAATCCTTTTCTATCTCTGTGTTGTCAGTTGTTATTTCTCCTCTCTCATTTCTGATTTTGTTTACTTGGGTGGCCGGCCTTTCCTTCCTTCCTTCCTTCCTTCCTTCCTGATGAGTCTGTTTACAGGTGTATCAATTTTGTTGATCTTTTCAAAGAACCAGCTCCTAGTTTCATCAATCTTCTCTCTCTCTTTTTTTAGTTTCTATTTCATTTATTTCTGCTCTAATCTTATTTTCTTTCCTTCTACTGGTTTGGGCTTTGTTTACTCTTCTTTCTCTAGCTCCTTTAGGTGTAAGGTTCGGTTGTTTATTTGAGATTTTTCTCGCTTCTTGAGGTAGGTTTGCATTGCTGTAAACTTCCTTCTCAGAGCAGCTTTTATTGCATCCCAACAATTTTGGACTGTTGCTTTTTCATTTTTGTCTCCACATATTTTTTATTTCCTCTCTTATTTCCTGGTTGACCATTCATTTTTTGGTATAGCATGTTTCATTTTTGTCTCCACATATTTTTTATTTCCTCTCTTATTTCCTGGTTGACCATTCATTGTTTAGTAGCATGTTATTTAGCCTCCATATATTTGTGTTCTTTGCAGATTTTTTCTTGTGGTTGATTTCTAGTTTCACAGTGTTGTGGTCAGAAAAGATGCATGGCATGACTTCAGTTTTTTTGAACTTGTTGACACTGGTTTGTGGCCTAAGATATAATCTATTCTGGAGAATATTCCATGTTTATTTGAAAAAAATGTGTGTTCCACTGTTTTAGGATGGAATGTTCTGAATATATCTGTTAAATCCACCTGGTCCAAAGCTACTGTTTTTTAATCGATTTTCTGTCTGGGTGATGTATCCATTGATGTAAGTGGGGTGTTAAAGTCCTGTACTATTATTCTGTTACTTTCAATTACTTCCTTCATGTTTGTTTTTAGCTGCTTTATGTATTTGGGTGTTCCCATGTTGGGTGCATAAATATTTACAATTGTTATACCTTCTTATTGGGTTGTTCCTTTTATGATTATGTGGTGTCCTTCTTTGTCTCTTGTTACAGTCTTTGTTTTAAAGTCTAGCTTGTCCAATGTAAGTATTACTACCCTGGTTTCCTTTTCACTTCCATTTGCATGATAAATGCTTTTCCATTCCTTCACTTTTTTTTCCTTTCCATTTATTTATTTATTCATTCATTCTTCCAATTTTTTATTTAAATTCTAGTTAGTTGACATATAGTGTAATATTGGTTTCAGGAGTAGAACTTAGTGATTCATCACTTACACATAACACCCAGTGCTCAACACAACAAGTGCCCTCCTTAATACGCATCACCCATTTAGCCCACTTCTTCACTTTTAGTTTGCCTGTATCTTTAGGTCTGAAATGAGTCTTTTGTAGGCAGCATATAGATAGGTCTTGCTTTTTTATCCATTCCTACGTCTTTTGATTGGAGCAGTTAGTCCTTTTACATTCAGAGTAATTACTGATAGGTATGTGCTTATTGCCATTGTGTTACTTGTTTTATGATTGTTTTTATAGGTCTTCTCTGTTCATGTCTTCTCTTGTTCTCTTCTCTCACAGTTTGCTGGCTTTCATTAGTGATATACTTGGTTGCCTATTTTTTGCATATCTAATACTGGTTTTTGATTTGTGGTTTCCATTAGGTTTATATATAACATTTTATGCCTGTGGCAGTCTATATTAAGTTGATGGTTGCTTAAGTTCGAACCCATTCTAAAAGCACTAAGTTTTTATTCCTCTCCCCACCATGTTTTAGGTATATGGTGTCATACTTTACATTCTTTTATTTTGTGAATCCCTTGACTGATTTTTATACATATACTCAATTTTACTACTTTTGTGCTTCCTACTTTTCTTACTCCTGCTTATGGTCTTTCCTTTCTACCCACAGCATCCTCTTTAACATTTCTTGTAAGGATGGTATAGTGCTCATGAATTCCTTTAACTTTTGTTTCTCTGGGAAACTCTTTATCTCAGCCTTTATTCTGAATGGTAGCCTTGCTGGATAGAGTACTCTTGGCTGCAGGTTTTTTGTTGTTTTTTGTTTGTTTGTTTGTTTAGCATTTTGAACATATCATGCTACTTTCTTCTGGCCTGCAAAATTTCTGCTGAAGAATCAGCTGATAGCATTATTGGGTTTTCCCTAATGTAGCTGTTTTCTTTTCTCTTGCTGCTTTTAAAATTTTCTCTTTATTAGTACTTTTTGCATTTACATTTTAATTACTATTTGTTTTGGTGTGAACCTCCTTGGGCTGATTTTGTTGGGGGCTCTCTGTGCCTCCTGGCTCTAGATTTCTTTTTCCTTCCCCAGATTTGAGAAGTTTTCAACTATTATTTCTTCAAATAAATTTTCTGTCCCTTTTCTCTCTTTTCTTCTGGGATCCCTGTAATGTGAATGTTATTATGCTTGATGGTATCACTGAGTTCTCTTAATCTATTTTTATTTTAATAATTCATTTTTCTCTCTCCTATTCGGCTTCATTGCTTTCCATTACTCTGTCCTCCAGGTTGTCGAACCGTTCTTCTGCTTCCTCTAGTCTGCTATTCCCTCTAGTGTATTTTTAATTTCAGTTATTGAGTTACTCATCTCTGCTTCTTTTTTATGTTTTCTGTCTCTTTGTTGAAGGTCTCGCTGAGGTCCTCCACTCTTTTCTCAAGTCCAGTGAGTATCTTTTTGACCATTAATTTAAAGTATTTATCGGGGAATAAATAAATAAAATCTTTAAAAATAAAAAAATAAAATAAAGTATTTATCGGGTGCATCTGCCTGGATCTGGTGGAAGAGCATGCAACTTGTGATCTCAGGGTTGTGAATTCGAGCCCCACATTGGGTGTAGAGATGACTTAAAAATAAAATCTTAAAAAAATTATCAGAAATATTACTTGTCTCCATTTCATTTAGCTCTCTTGCTGTGATTCTGTCCTGTTCTTTCATTTGGGACATATCCCTCTGTTTCTTCATTTTGTCTAACTGTCTTTGTCTGTTTCTGTGTTAGGAAAGTCTGCTGTGTCTCCTGCTCTTGAAAGTAGTGGCCTTATGAAGAAGAGGTCCTGTAGTGCCCTGCAGTGCAATGTCCTGTGTTCCGCCCGAACCTGGCACTTCAAGGGTTTCTCCCATGTGTGTTGTGTGCACCTTACCATGTGGCTAAGTCGTCTGTGATGGCTCTCTGCCTATTGTGGATAGGGTTTGGTCCCTGTGTTTTTAGAGGGCCAGTCTGTAGCCACGGGCTTGAGTCAAGTCAGACCAGGTGTTTGCCAGAGATGTAGTAGCCCCAAAATGCAAGGAACTCTCCCTGTGTAGTCCCCTGAGAAGCTTTTGTGGATAGGCCAGGCCTGCAATCAGACCAACTGTCTGCTCCGAACCCACTGCTGGGGCCACAGTCTGACTAGCGTGTATGGTTATCTTCCCCTCTGCCCAAGGCAGGAGTCCCTTTGGAGTGGTGCTGGCCCCTGCTGGGGCTGCTTGCACACTGCCAGGCTTGTGGCACTGCTTCAGACAGGCTTTGACCAAAGGCATATTGGAGGATGCAGGTCTACAGGAGAACTCAGGGGCAGGGCGTGCAGTGCCAGAAGGTCCACCCTGGTCCCCTGTGGGAGGGAGGTTGCATCCGCCTGGGAAAACTGCCCAGGCTGGGGTGGAGGGGGCAAGTCTGCAGGAGAGCATAGGGGTAGGGTGTGCTGTTAGCTAGCTAGGTGGACAGTGTTGGTACTCTGTTGGTTCCCACAGGTGTCTGTGTATCTAGGCTGGGATGTGGGGGAGGGAAATGGTGCCCGTCAGCTCCTTTATTCTTGGAGAAGTCTCCCAAATTTCCCTGCCCCTCCAGCACATGCCCTGAGATTAGTAAACAAATCTCCCTCCTGTGTACCCCAGGCATTTTCCAACTGCTGTTTCTATGCTGTGTGTCCACAGGGCTGTTTGTTTTGCTGCCTCTTTAAGAATGGGGACTCAATTTCCTATCATTTTCCTGGCTCTGCCCGAGCCAAACTCACTGATTTTTAAAGTTCCAGGTGTTAAGTCCCACTGATTATAAAAAACTCAGGAAGCCAGGGGCGCCTGGTCTCCAACTCCCCCTGCTTGTGTTCCCTCTCTCGCTGGCTGTCTCTATCTCTGTCGAATAAATAAATAAAATCTTTTAAAAATAAAAAAAAAAATAAAAAAAAAAAGAATGGGGACTCAATTTCCTATCATTTTCCTGGCTCTGCCCGAGCCAAACTCACTGATTTTTAAAGTTCCAGGTGTTAAGTCCCACTGATTATAAAAAACTCAGGAAGCCAGGGGCGCCTGGGTGGCGCAGTCGTTGGGCGTCTGCCTTCAGCTCAGGGCGTGATCCCAGAATCCCGGGATCGAGTCCCACATCGGGCTCCTCCTCTGGGAGCCTGCTTCTTCCTCTCCCACTCCCCCTGCTTGTGTTCCCTCTCTCGGTGGCTGTCTATCTCTGTCAAATAAATAAATAAATAATCTTTAAAAAAAAAAAAAAAACAACTCAGGAAGCCAGACCCCTTGGGCCTTCAAAGCCAAATGTTATGGGGATTCGTCTTCCACGTGTCGTGCTGGAGTGCCTGGGGTGCCTGGGGTAGGGTCTGTTTCTCTCCTTTCTCCATGCCAGTAGCATCTCTCCCTCCTGTGGCCAATTACAAAGGTCCTTTTGACTCCCAACACATCTGCCCTTCCCAACCTCTTCGATGTGGCCTCTACTCTACATTTAGCTGTGGGGAGTCTGTTTTGCCAGTCATTTTCTGGTTTATTTCTACCAATGTGGGTGTTATCTAGTTGTATCCATGGGATGAGATGAGCTCAGACTCTTCCTGCTCTGCTCCTTTAAGCCTCGTGCTCTTTAGTCTTCTCACTAGCTGGAATGCACATGACCCTGTTAGAAACCATATGTTGGAGGTGACTTTGCTTTCGACATCCTGGTCCTTGAATGACTTCATGGAGGAGGGTACCCATTGACTGTCACAACCCAGGTCTATTTCATGAGTGAGGACAAAACTTTCATTGGGTTAAGCCATTGAAATCCTTGGGTTTATTTATACAGTGGCTAGTGTTACTAGTATTACTACAAAACTTACTCCCTTCCATTGGGGTCCTTGAGTTAAGAATAAAGCCTAAAATATATACCATTGCAGAGGAAGGCAACAAGATTGGTATTGGAGGCTAACAAAATGAAAACCCATGTTATATAACAGCAAATTATTTAATAAAACTGTTGTCCTCAATTCCTTGGTGAGCAAAATGTCTACTGAGTCATGGCTCTAAAAGAGGTTGGAAAACCCAAAGATAGTGCCCATCAGTTCTTATTTGCTTTGCTTGTGTGTCAGCGTAAGAGTCAAGCTCAGGCAAGAATCGGCTGCTTTAAGAGGAGAAGTGAAAGGAAATAGAATGAGTCCAGAAATTCGGAGCCTTCTGCCTTGAAACCCAAAATATAAGTGATAACGTAGAAAAAAGGCTTTGAACAACAGAAGCCCATTAAGACTTCTTTTTAAGCAAATAGTGTCACCATTGCCATTTAAGGATGCTTTCTTCACACTCAAGACTGTTTTTTTCCAGATAGCTTCAAGATGGTTGCCATTAAGTTGAAGGAGAGAGGCATGGGGCTTAGGATGTAAAGAAGTAAATCAGGCTCGAGAGTTAGGTCTAGCGAAGAACGCTATGTGTGCATACTGGCACATGGAAATGACTGAAAACAATTATTTCAGAAGCTTACTAAGTGTTGGAAGGAATTGTATTGCCAAAGAGTTCTTGAACCCAGACTAGAAAAACTTAAGTTGTTAGGGCCTTAAAACAATGCTTGGGAGCCCATACGTGCTACAACAGCTGCACAGACTCCCAGAGAGGGCACTCTCCCCTCTGCCCACTTCGGATGTGGCCATGGAGGTGCACGGACAAGCAGGACTTGCAGGGGTGAGGGAGGAGCCGCAGAGAGCACCAGACAAGGGAGCTCCTCTCATAGATCAATCAGGGTCTAATCAAGGAACCATAGCAGACCCTCTCAGGTCCCTCCCTCCCCTGCCCCATAACCCCTTGTCTTTCACCTCTACTCTGAAAACTCTACCTACTGCCAACACATGCCCAAGGGATTGCTTTTTCTGGCTATAGGAATACATGGGACAAGCTGGAAACGCAAAGAGCATTAATGGCTCCAGAAACAGCCCTCAACTGCTGGAGGTGGACACATACTCCAGTTTCCTAAACCTTCAGGTGGGGTAACTGAGGCACGCTCTATGCTGTGACTGAGAGTTCATCTAGGGGATGGAGTCCCCACTGTCCACAGTGGAAATGGCTGGACAGCCCTCCCTTTATTGGCTTCCTTCTCTTCTCTGTCTCACTTTGTTCACTCTTTACCTCCCAAATAGACCCCTTCCAGGGTCTGCTTCTGACGGAACTCTGATCAAGACTGAATGTCTCCCACTATCTGGGCAGGGGCTTCATAATGGCTTCACAATAATGTAAATGGGTACCTTTCCCACATTTCTACCATCTTACCAATTCTCTTCTATAGATGAACAGTTGAAACTATAGACTAAAAATTAATTAATTAAAACTGTTGTTATCCTCAGTAGTAAACCTGTTTTTTTCAAAATGTCTATTTAAGAATTCAGATTTATTATAGAAAAATTAAAAACAGGGGCGCCTGGGTAGCGCAGTCGTTAAAAGCGTCTGCCTTCGGCTCAGGGCGTGATCCTGGCGTTCCGGGATCGAGTCCCACATCAGGCTCCTCCGCTGTGAGCCTGCTTCTTCCTCTCCCACTCCCTCTGCTGTGTTCCCTCTCTCGCTGGCTGTCTCTCTGTCACATAAATAAATAAAATCTTTAAAAAAAAAAAAAAAAAAAAACAGATGAACAACAAGAAAAAATGTGTATCCATTATCCTTCTACCTAGAAATCTTCATGGTTAGTGGATTAGTTTTTATCTGTTCAGACCCATTCCATGCATTCATTTATTCACTCATTTTTCACTATCCCAGATCCTCACTTTGTTACTTTAAGTCAAAAGTCTTCTGGGGCGCCTGGGTGGCGCAGTCGTTGGGCGTCTGCCTTCGGCTCAGGGCGTGATCCCAGCGTTCTGGGATCGAGCCCCACATCAGGCTCCTCCACTAGGAGCCTGCTTCTTCCTCTCCCACTCCCCCTGCTTGTGTTCCCTCTCTCGCTGGCTGTCTCCCTCTGTCAAATAAATAAAATCTTTAAAAAAAAAAAAAGTCTTTTTAATTTATAGGCTTTCATGGACTAACTACTGTTAAGGAAATGCTACTTTCAGGAAAATATTAATCTTTTTTTTTAGCTTTATTGAGGTATAGTGGACAAATAAAATTATAAAAAAGTTTAAATATACGATGTGATGATTTTTATATACCTATACTTTGTAAAATTCATTTATTATAAATATTTTTTTTTCTGGGACACCTGGCAGGCTCAGTCAGTGAAGTGTGCAACTCTGGATCTCAGGGTTGTGATTTCAAGCCCCACATCTGGTGTAGGGATTACTTTAAAAAAAAAAGTTGGGGCACCTGTGTGGCTCAGTCGATTAAGCGTCTGCCTTTGGGTCCCTGCCCAGGGTTCTGAGATCGAGCCCTACATCGGGCTCTCTGCTCAGCAGGGAGTCTGCTTCTCCTTCTCCATCTGCGCACCCCCTCCCCCCCGCTTGTGCTCTCTCTCTCTCAAATAAATAAATGAAATCTTTTTTTCTTTTTTTTTCTTTTTTTTTTTTTTAAAGATTTCATTTATTTATTTGACGGAGAGAGAGACAGCCAGTGAGAGAGGGAATACAAGCAGGGGGAGTGGGAGAGGAGGAAGCAGGCTCCCAGCAGAGGAGCCCGATGTGGGGCTCGATCCCAGAACGCCAGGATCACGCCCTGAGCCAAAGGCAGACGCTCAACGACTGCGCCACCCAGGCGCCCCAAATAAATAAATAAAATCTTAAAAAAAAAAAAGTTAAAAAAATTTTTTTCCTTGGGCATTGTACCAAGCACAGTTCTAGATGAAGATTTCTGTTCCTCAAGAAAAATGCATTCAAATGAACAATATGTACATACATAATATATATAATTATGATTATACATATTATATATATAATTAAAAAATAAATTGTTTAGTATCTTATCATAAAAATGCTATGGAAAAAAGAAAGATAGAGCAGGGTGAGGGGAATCAGGATGGCTAGAGAGGGGATCGCAACATGGAAACATGAGGGTTAAAACACCCTCAGCGATCGTGAGGCATTTGAGCAAGGACTCGAAGGAGGTGCGGGTCTCTATGGGGTGCACACTCCAGGCAGAGTGAACAGCAGCAGAAGTCCCTAAGGAGAGTGGACCCCGTGTGCTCCTGACATCGCAAGGAGGCCAGCCAGGCTGGAGCAGAGTGAGTGATGGGGAGATGGCTAGGAGGTGATGTCGGAGGGCAGCTGGGAAAGAGAGGACACAGTGTGTCTTGTAGACTTCTACTCTGTGCAGGACCGGGAGCCTCTGCAGGGTTTTGACCAGCAGTGACGTGATCTGACGTACATTATTAAAGGATCACTCTGGCTTCTGTGGTGGCAAGAGACTGTAGGGGAGACAGCGGAGGTGCTACTGCAGTAACCCAGGTCGTGGGTGGGGGCAGAGAGGACCACAGTGTTGCAGGGAGGGTGATGAGCAGTAGTTGGGTTTGGGAAATAGATTTTGACACAAGGCTAAAAGGATTTCCTGAAGGATTGGATCTGGATACAAAAGAAAGGATGATGATTGCAGATGATTTGCAGGGTTCTGGCTTGAGCATTGGAAAGGATTTAGGTGCCAAAGAGTGGATTAAGGAAGACTGTGGCTGGAGCAGGTTAAATGGGGAGGAGGGTCATAAGTTCTGTTAGGGACATGCTGAGTTTGAAATGTCTATGAGAAACCTGAGTAGACAGTTGGATTTATGGGTCAGGAGTTTAGGAGAGAGATCTAGGCTAGGGCAGATGGGGCTTAAAGCCATGACTGGATATGGTCACAGGAGCGAGTATAGGCAGGGAAGAGAAGAGAACTAACATTAAAAAGCTGGGAAGAGGGGTGCCTGGGTGGCTCAGTCGGTTAAGCATCTGCCTTCAGCTCGGGTCATGATCTCAGGGTCCTGGGATGGAGTCCCGCATCGGGCTCCCTGCTCAGTGGGAAGTCTGCTTCTCCCTCTGCCCCTCACCCCGCTCATGTTATATCTCTCAAATAAATAAATAAAATCTTAAAAAAAAAAAGTTGGGGAGAATAGGAGGAATGCAGAAAGGCCTGAGAAAGCAGAAGCAATGAGGCAGGAGATCCCAGAGGGTGGGGTTCTGGAAGCCAGAGGAAGAACTCATACAAGGAGGGAGCAGCCGCTGTGTTAGATGCTGCTGAGGGAGCCCATGACATGAGGACAGCGATGACTCTGGGTTTAGCAATATGGAGGCCACTGGTGACCTTGAGACACACAAAACCTGACTGGAGTAGGTTTAAGAGGGGAGCAATTAGAGCAGCCTTACTGAAAGGGAAACAAAGAAATGAGGTGGTGGGGAAATAGAGCCAACATAAGTCTTTCTACTATGGGCCCTTTTGGAAGGGGGATGGGAAAAATAACAGCATATTTGCATGATGATCGTAATGATCCAACAGTAACAATCAAATAAATTGATTACATAGTAGGGAGCTGGAAGAAAACACCCATAAACATGTTTTCAAAAATGGGGTTTACTGGGGTGCCTGGGTGGCACAGCGGTTAAGCGTCTGCCTTCGGCTCAGGGCGTGATCCCGGCATTCTGGGATCGAGCCCCACATCAGGCTCCTCTGCTATGAGCCTGCTTCTTCCTCTCCCACTCCCCTTGCTTGTGTTCCCTCTCTCGCTGGCTGTCTCTATCTCTGTCAAATAAATAAATAAAATGTTTAAAAAAAATGGGGTTTACTGTAAGTACCTTTCTGTAACTTACAATGTATATAATAAATATGTTCCTAGTCAAATAGTATGGCCTCACATTGTCATTTTTAATGGCTCCAGAATATTCTGTTTTTTGAGAGTACCATAATTTGTTGTGTTTTTTTTTTTTTAAGATTTTTTATTTACTTGACAGAGAGAGACAACCAGCAAGAGAGGGAACACAAGCAGGAGGGTGGGAGAGGAAGAAGCAGGCTTCCAGCAAAGGAGCCTGACGTGGGGCTTGAACCCAGAACGCCGGGATCACGCCCTGAGCCGAAGGCAGACGCTTAATGACTGCGCCACCCAGGCACCCCGAGAGTACCATAATTTGTTTAACCAACCTCTTATCATTGGCTCTTTGGATGGTTTCCATTTTTATTTTTACTTTTTTGATTTTATAAACAATCATGCAGGAAACATCCTTATAAATCAGTCCGATTTTCTGATTGTTGCCTTAGGATAAGCTCCCAAAAGTGGAAGTGCTGGAGAAGAAACAAACATTGTATTATATTGTATTGTATTGTATTTTTAAGATTGCATTTATTTATTTGCCAGAGAGAGAGCACAAGCAGGGGGAGTGGGAGAGGGAGAAGCAGACTCCCCACTGAGTAAGGAGCCTGATGTGGGGCTTGATCCCAGGACCCTAAAATCAGGACCTGAGCCAAAGGCAGACGCTTAACTGACTGAGCCAGCCAAGCATCCCAAGTGAAACATTTTAAATAATTTTAATGCATATCAGTCTGGCCAGAGGTTTATCAATCTTATTAATTCTTTCAAAGAACCAGCTCCTAGTTTCGTTGTTCTGTTCTACTGTTCTTTTGGTTTCTATTTCATTGATTTCTGCTCTAATCTTTATTATTTCTCTTCTCCCAAGGGTTTAGGCTTTATCTGCTCTTCTTTCTCCAGCTCCTTTAGGTGTAGGGTTAGTTTGTGTATTTGAGACTTTTCTTGTTTCTTGAGGAAAGCCTGTACTGCTATATACTTGCCTCTTAGGGTCGCCTTTGCTGCATCCCACAGGTTTTGAACAGTTGTGTTTTCATTTTCATTTGTTTCCATGAATTTTTAAAATTCTTCTTTAATTTCCTGGTTGGCCCGTTCATTCTTTCATAGGATGCTCTCTAGCCTCCATGTATTTGCATGCTTCCCAACTTCCCTCTTGTGCTTGAGTTCCAGTTTCAAAGCATTGTGATCTGAAAATATGCAGGGAGTGATCCCAGTCTTTGGTATCTGTTGGGACCTGATTTGTGACCCAGGATGTGATCTATTCTGGAGAATGTTCCATGTGCACTTGAGAAGAATGTGCATTTTGTTGCTTTGGAATATTATAAGGGTGTCTGTGAAGTCCATCTGGTCCGGTGTGTCATTCAAAGTCCTTGTTTCCTTGTTGATATTTTGCTTAGATGATCTGCCCATTGTGATGAGGGGGGTGTTAAAATCCCCTACTATTATTGTATTATTGTCAGTGTCTTTCTTGGATTTTGTTATTAATTGGCTTATATAATTGGCTGCTCCCAATGTTAGGGGCATAAATATAAAAAAATGAAATCTTGCCATTTGCAGTGACGTGGATGGAACTAGAGGGTATTATGCTAAGCAAAATAAGTCAATCAGAGAAAGACAATTATATGATTTCACTGATATGTGGAATTTAAGAAACAAGGCAGAGGATCATAGATCCTTTATCACAGTTATATTTTTATATTATACCTATTTTATACTGTTACATTTGTGTGATGAACTGATTAATGTCTGCCTCCCCTACTAGACAGTAGACCAGTGGGGGGTGGGGGTCAGCACCTTTTTTGCTCACTGCTGTACGCTCAGCTTCCGGCCCGAGCCTGCCATTATAGTAGGCATTGAGTCGGTGCGGGTTCGGGAGTGAACGACAGACTGTAAAGCCTAATTCAGTGATGAGGGTAGAAGACCACACGGGATAATGTCACGTGGGGGTAGAATGAGGTGTGACTATCACCCCCAGTGCCTTGCCGAGTACCTGGTTCATAGCTATAAATGTGTTTGTAATTGACTAAATCATGGATGAACGAGGTTATCACTTTTATAAAAGTCCACCTTCTGGTGTGGATTAATGAGTGGAATGGTAATAGATCCTCCCCCAGGTCACTTCTTTGGAGAAAACACTGAGTCTGCACCTATATTTTGGCGCAGCTCTCAGTAGCCTGGCCCCCACAGCCAAACAAATCCTCCCTTTTTCCAGTGCGGAGCACCTTCTTCCAGTGGCCAGCAGATGGCAACAGTCGGCCACTGAAGCGAGAGCAGAACGCCCGAGACCCTCTGGCTGGACAGTCTGGGCTGGAGCACTGGCTGCTGTCCCTGGGCTTTGTCGGGCACCGGTCACTCGGAAATGCCCTGCAGGCCAGCCTGGAAGGCTCTTTCCCGGGAGGCAGGCTGCTCAGGTGCATTCCCGGGGACCCTAGGAGCAAGGGTCTTCCTTCAAGTGTCAAGAAAGAGGGATCAGTTCTCAGCCTCTAAGAGTCCAACTCTGTGTTACAGGACATTACGCATGTTACAGGATTTACATTTCCAAAGAGCTCTGTACTGGACAGTTCAAGAGCCAAAAAACTGCATTTGAAAATCCGGACTTCTTCAGACTTTGAGAGATTTTATCCAGTTCACATCAAGTGACCTGCCTCTGTCATGGTCTCAGTCTGTCTAAAATAATCAGTTTCTATTAATTTTTTTTTTCAGCCCAGCTCAGTGCCATGCAGACAGGCTGGGTTTTTTTAAAGATGTATTTATCTGACAGACAGACAGAGAGAGTGCAAGCAGGGGGAGCAGCAGAGGCAGAGGGAGAAGCAGGCTCCCTACCGAGGAGGGAGCCCGACATGGGACTAGCACCCAGGACCCCGCGATCATGACCTGAGCTGAAGCCATGGTCGAGTGTGAGCCGTGCCTGTAAGACAAAGCAGAGCTCGCGGAATCTGAAGCAGGGCCTTGGCCCCTGCAGCTCCAGGGTCTAACCACTTGACTGACTCAGGAAATGCTTTGGTGGCAAAATTCTTCTGCAGCCGGCATCTTGTTCTCGGGGACAGACACAAGAACAATGGGTGGGATACAAAATCCAACGTGTCGTACCCCTGCCCTCTGCCTGTAATGAGGGGCGTGTTTTGAATTTTGTCACACAGATACTGGTAATAGCAATCGGAGGAAAACTAAAGCAGCTCGGTAGGCCAGGCTGAATGACAGATGAAGAACGGAGGCAGAGAAAAGAGGGAGTGGGAGAGAAGCCTCAGGCTGGGTCTCCAGAGCATGAGGGGAAACAGAAGCCGGAGAGCCAGTCAGAGAACCAGAGACGGAAAGACAGGTGCAAACAGTATCTTTCAGGAGTTTGCTGGATATTTAAAACACACTCCTACCTTTGGCATTTTCTCAAGAGACAGAAACATTTGAATTGTTCTCAATTATATTTTTCTGCAGGTCTGAACCAGTTCCAAGACTAGACCCTGTAGGATCCTGGGTTTACATCGGTTATATAAGCAAACCAGTTTTTGCTGTGATCTGGAAGAGTCAAAACCATGAATGTTTTTCAGCTTCTATTTTGTCAGCTGCTTGACTTTCTATTCTGAGAGGTGCTAACTGTTAAACATTGTTATTCACTTGTGTTCCCTAAATAACTTTTAATTAGTTTTAATTTGGACCAAGAATGTTCTACTGTTGACACAATGACAGGAATTATCAAAAATAAAACTAATAAAGAACTCACTTCAGAAAAAACTTGCACTGATATTACAATATTTTTAAATGTCTATCTCAGCAGAGACACAGCTAATTTACATTTTTAAATTTTATTTTTTGATGACTTTCCTCAAAGCCATAATCACATTGGTAAAAAGGTCACCAAAACATTATTTTTCACCCTGCATGCATTTTTCACAGTGGAATTTTTCTATTATTTTTCAGTGGAATGAATGCTTGGTGCAAGAAATGTAACCAAATCAGTAACTGGATGTAATCTTTAAAGCCCTGTGTTTTGCTGGATAGTGACTATTTATTACACAGTGAAAAATGAGGAGCAGTAATCCTTTCACTTTAAAAATTGCCAAAGAATGGGTGCCTGGGTGGCACAGTCGATTAAGTGTCTGACTCTTGGCCTTGGCGCAGGTTGTGATCTCAGGGTCTTGAGATCGAGCCCCGTGTCAGGCTCCACACTCAGCCGGGAGTCTGCTTGAGATTTTCTCTCTCTCCTCCCTCTGCCCATCCCCATTCTCATGCACTCTCTCCCTCAAATAAATAAATAAATCTTTTAAAGAAAATAAAATAAAAATTGCCAAAGAAAAGTTTGTCATGCCTCTCAGAATATCATAAAGCAGACAGTACAAGGAATTCAAAAATAGTGTTGGAGTTTTTCAGTCAAATCCCCCCTCTTCCCTCAGTTGTCCCCTAATCATTAGGGCATGATTCTAACAAAGCCTCAAACATTCCTTTGTCTGAAAAAAGTGACCCACTATCAAAGAGCTAGTAATCTTGAGATCAGCCCCTTGTCTTTTCCACAGTGAATAAAACTTTCTGAATCCAGCAGGGTGAAAATCTGGCAAAAGTCAAAGAGAATTTCTGATCCATCAATGAAACACGCCACAAGAACCCTGCAGATGACACCAAGCTCGCTCCAGTTGAGTTCAAAACCCAACGAAGACGTCAATGCGTGGGCGGGTTTCTTTGGTGAGAGCAAGCCTGTGATATGTGAGCTAAATGTCCAAGTGTGGCCACCAGCTGTGCTCTCGTTTCCAGGCTCATCTTCATCGTCTCCTTAAGTACTTCTTAATTTGGTTTCGGGACCACTTAGCTACTTGCAGGTGAGCAGGATGGGCTTGCGTGTTCTGCACAACTGGCAGGATTATTTGGGATTCTCTAGTTCAGTGACAAGAGTCGGCATGCGCTTGAACATTTAGAGGGTTTTTCCTTATCTTTCTGTTTTAGAGGCCTGATGACAAAATAAAACATTTGTCAGCTTCATTGTTACCTAGCTAGACTTTAAAAGATTGGCTAGCCAAGACCGAATTTTATTCAAGCACCATTTTATCTGTCATACTAATTTTAAGGACATTAGCCCGTTCTATGGCCGTGATCGGGACTATTTAAATGGCCAGCGTCTGTGTGTTCTTTCTGTGTGCCGACCTGATGAGTTAGTCACAATTCTGGGCACACTGGGGGGCCTCCGGGGTATCTGGAGCTCCTCGATAGATATGTGCATCTGTCTGGAGCTTCAATTTTACTTGAAGATTTGGAGGGAAAAAAATTAATCAATTTAACCATTTATTTAATGTGCTGCCAATTCTTTAATTTGCTGTGAAGCAAACAAAATTATGCATTAGCTATGTTCTGACTAAAACCCAAAAGTTGTCTGATACTTACAGTGATAGAATAACAACTTGTAAACCAAGAAGTGTGTCTGTTTAGCTGTCAGAATTCCAGCCAGAAGCCAACTAGGGATGCTGAGAAAAAAGTAGGATGACACTGGTCCTGGGAGGGTGATGGGGCATGACCCCACTGGGCTGCCAGGTGAGGCAGGACAAAGCCTCCTGCTCCCATCTCCTGTCTACGTCGTATGTGGTTGGACAGGAACTCTAAGGACTATTGGAAGAAGGAAAAGGAAACCTCTGATCCAAGGGAACAGGACCCATCGTGTTAGGTGAGATCCTGGAAAACCTGGACCAGCCGAATGTGGGCGGCATGGTTAAGGAAGTGTCCCCCT
The DNA here is from genome assembly GCF_017311325.1 of Ursus maritimus. Classification (NCBI taxonomy): domain Eukaryota; kingdom Metazoa; phylum Chordata; class Mammalia; order Carnivora; family Ursidae; genus Ursus; species Ursus maritimus. Next base: position 56,359,970 of record NW_024423343.1, on the reverse strand, counting down.
ACCTCAGCAAAGACTGCACTGGGCAGTAGCTCTCTGAGGTACAAAGACATCCTCCAAGAACAGCACCCAAGACTCTCCCTGACCTGGCCATGGCACCTCCCGACTCCCTGTGCCGGGGTCTCTACCTTTAATGAAGACCACCCTTGAGCACCCCATCAGTGGGCCTCCTACCCCTCCCCAGCCTGCCTGCTGTGGGCAGTGCGGCCTTGCTCAGGTCCAGTCCTAGCCTGTGAGCGAGCTCCCGCCCTTGACCCTGGTCCAGGCTTCCAGTTCCTGTCTTCATGTGACCCACTCCCAGGACTGCAGACTGGGTCCAACCAATGAAGAATTGAAAGCCTGATTTTTCTGTGAAAATAAATACAAATGCAAAATTCACGTGGATGTCTGAGATACAAGACCTCGGATGGGATGGGCGCTGTTCACGATCCCTTTGAACAGTTCCTCAGCCCCTTGGGAATGCATTCGCCCTCCTCTGCCATTGGAGTGTCACCAGCAGACAGATTTGAGAAGCCCGGCTCTGAGAAGCGTCACTACGAGGTGAAGGAGACAGCCCACATGGGAAGTCCTCCCTCAAAATCGGAAACCGTGCTCTTCGGAGGCCACGTGGAAATTCCATACAGTTCCAGACCCTTGGCCTCCTAACTGAGCGTGATGCAACGCCTTTACTCCCCCTTCCTAATCCGTGCAAAATGCCGGAGGAATAAAACCAGTTTTGTTTCTTAATGGCTCATAAAATGTGCCAGTTTTGTATAGGCTGCTTTTTTCTATTTTTCTGTAAAATCGTTTTCAGAAGCATTTAAAGTTGTTTGTGAAATTCGACTTTATGTTGCCTATTTTTCATTTCAAGAAAGATAGAGGCAGCTCTGGCTGATGCCGGGGAACCTGAGCTCAGAGAGCACGATGTAGGGTCCAGGGGCCTCCCGGCTGCGACAGGATGCTTGTAGCGCAGCCCCTGCGTCCTCGGCTCCATCGCCCCCCGCCCCCGCCCCCCTCGCCCGTGCAGACACGGAAGAGCCTCTCTGAGCACGAGGCCATCACTCTGGAAGGGACCGAGGTGTCAGGGAGGGGGCCTCCTTGTCCTAGACAACAACAGCTGCCCCATTACCTGGCCCTTTCCTCTTTTCTCCTGCCCGGAGGGCTTTCAGGATACATCTTGAGTGGGCAGAAATGCCCCACAAGAGGTCTCTAATTTGAGATCTGATTGCGATAGTCTGGTTCCAGCCAGGCCAGTTCTAGGTCTAATTCAATGAATTCTGGATTAAGTTTGAAGGATCTGACCCTTCCCAGACAGCCCCTCAAGCTCTGCCTCTTAAAAATAAAATATCCCAGAGACCGATCTTTGGCATGTGTTTCCTAGAGAAGAAAACTGGCAAATTCGGAGGATTGTACTTCTGTATCTGTTTCTATTCTGGCAGCTAATTAGCGTGTCAGTTAGGAGGCTTTTGTGCATTTATTACAACTGTCACCTTAAGAGCATGTTTACAGGGTCCTGGCTCTGAGACAAACACCCCCGTATCCCCGGTTGCACAGGGCTTGTGTGTCCCTTTTGCCCTAAACCAGAGCCTTCTCTTGTATCATATGCGTGAGCCCTGATACCTTGCAGATGGAAATTCATCCCTGAGATGAAGAGAGATCATCTGCCACTTCCCAGATGGCTTTAGGAAGGGCAAAGAAAGATTCAGAGGAACTAAGCTAAGGAAGTGAGAACAAGGGAATCCATTTGGGTTAATTCTGAGGGACACATCAGGGAGCTTCCTGGTAGTATGGCCTGAATCACTCAATGGGACTTGGGGAAAATAACCTATGCCTATAAGGAGAGGCCAAAGGAAAAAGTTGGCTGCCTGGGGGGGTGGTGTGGGGGCTGAAGACGTGGGGTGAGGGTGGGGAGCTGGAGGACAAAGCAGACTGGGATCAAGGGGTACACTGAGCAAGCCAGGCAGTGTTGGACCTGTGACCATGCCGTGTTTATCATGTCCTGCCTTTTCTCCCACTTCAAAGACAGTGACCTGGAGGAGAACGGGACGCGTGCATGCCCTTTGGCTCCCCTGGCCACCCCCAGGGACAGGAGGCAAGGACTACTTGTTTGCAGGCATAAATTCTCATGTTTTAGTTTTAAAACTCCATTTCCTCACCCCAAAATTACGCATGGTGTGTGTTCATGGTGTGCCTTTGTGCTCTCTGATTTTGCCTTTCCAAAGCCAGGCTCTTCTCCAAAAATCCATTCTGGCAGGAGATCAAGGGAGGACCCAGTGCTCTCCAGCTAATGATAGAATTCCGAAGTGAAGCTCTCCCAGCATCACCCAGAAAGAACCCAGAATTGGCAATCTGGCTCTGACGACAGCAGCATATGTCCCCGCACAGGCCGTGCACCCTGTCGGAGCTCCAGCTCTGTCCCTGGCCGGCAGAGGGACTCGCTTGGCCTGGCCTGGGCAGTTGGTGCCTGGTCCGACCTGCCCCCACCCCGGGCTCTTCTCCATTGTCTCTGGCGCGCCGCTCAGCGCAGCCCACTCCCAGCCCTCCCTGTGGCCCCGGAGCCGCAGCCTTGCCCCTTGCCCCTGTGACGGGGCTGCGGTTTGCTGCTTCTGACAGATTCCTCCCCAACAGGCAAGATGAAAGGCAGGAAGTGTGCAGTTCCAGTTCCCACAGCAGGAGTGGTTTGGCCACACTGTATGGCATTTACGGTCCCATCGCAGGCTCTGGGAGGCTGACCTCAGGCCCAGGACCGGTCTGGCGTTGCACACACGGGGTGCTGCTCGCCCTGCGTGGAGCCGCTCCTCGCCACTGCCTGACCACCCAGCCATCTCCTCAGAAGCTCACTCCCCCAGAGGTCCCCTACTGCCCGAGGGCCCTGCCGTAGAGAGAGCCCCGCCCTAGAGAGAGCCCACTTCCTCCCAGGCCACTCCCAGGCCCTGGTGGCCTGTTTCTGAGCCATTAAGTGGAGCTTTCCCTGCTTTTTCCATTTCCCTGTGAACAGGAAAGTGCCTCCAGCTCTTCCAAGCAGAGGACTGGAAACCCCCAGTATTCTAAAAAAGTGGCAGAAATTGACCCACTGAGACCCAAAGCAAAAGGAAAAAAAAGAAAAAGGCAAGGCCTTGCTGTGTTCTCTGAGTGACCACTGGCCCTTCCTGCAATCACCCCGGTCGGCTAGAGGATTCTTCTATAAACACACCATCTTTCCCATAAGACATAAGTAAGCCTCGCTTCCACCCACACTCAGGATGTTAGAGCTTTGGAAGAATGATTTGTTCTGGACCAGAAAAAGAACTTGCAGGAAGAATGCCATGTCTCTTCCTCCAGGTGTGTGCCACGTGGCTGCGCTACGGGGATAGTGGGGACTGTAAGTGTCCGCTTCCTGGCTTTGGTGCAGTTAAACCAAACCCTCCACCGTTAGGCTGCAGGAAGAGCGTGTGTGCACTTCATTTCCTCGGGGACGGTTTTTTAAAAGTGGCTCTGCCGCACCTGATCACAATCAGATGTGTTCCACGGGAAGCGGGCAATTGGAAAGTGCAGCAAAGCCCGCTCACGCGGCCCCCAGATAGAGCTTCCACTTCTTCTTGTTCAGCAGGAGCCACTGAAGACAGGTGCTCAGGGACGGTAGTGTGCTTTGGTGCCTTTGTCTGGGGCAGCTCGTTAAGGTAGAGACCACCTCAGCGTTGACAGGACAACCCTTCCCGTGTGTTCCAGGAGAACGTAATTGACTACAAAACCTTTTTTCGATGTCACCACTGCCAGATACAAACCCAATTAGCAGCAGAGTTAACTCAGATGCATCCTGGGAACAAGGAAATCTCACGTTCTACAGCTAGTCAGACCCCTGGAATGCTGACACGTGTGGATGTTGCCGGGAAGGTGGGATCCTGGGGACCCCAGGGGGCTGCTCTCAGAGCCCACACGTTCCTTGGTTGGCACAGCCTTCCGTGCTGGAGGGATCCCACATCGGGCACTAACAGTCAGAGCCTGGCTCCTGTCTGCTCAACGTCCCTGTGGGGGGAGCATCGCACTTTTATTCTGAAGCCAGGGATACTCAAAAGAAGCCATCCAGGTCTTAATTCGAGTACGGCCCACGACCCCCTCCACATCTCTGGGTGGATTTAAGAAACCCTTTCTTTCTTGTTATTTGAAACTTCTCCCGAGGGCTAAGGAATCATACATTCAGACTCTACTGAGTAAAAGCAAACAAGTCATTTCAAGGCACAGAAGGAGGCTCGGGCCCAGCCCTGCCTCACTTTAAATAAGTGACATTGCCAGGCAGGTGTTCAGAGCACGGGTGGAGGGAGAACTACCAATGCAGGAGAGCAAGCACATGAAACGCGTGCCTCGTTTGCTGATTATTATAATGGGATCATGGTGATTACTAACATGGCTGTGTAGGCTATAATACCGGACTGTAACTCTAGGCTCTGGGCACCTGGCTTTTAGTAATAAAAGTCCCATTTGGAAGTACCTCGTGACTGAAGCAGCTGAGCTTGCATCCATCAGTCAGAAGCCACACAAAAGGCTATGTGGGGGCTCCTCAGGATGGCATGCTTTCGGGTGCCCTCAGCAGCCCGGAGGACGCATTACTCCTCAGTCTGTTTGGCTGACTGTTGGGGAAAGGCCCCATGATGTAGAGGAAGCTCAGCTGTTGGGGTTGGATGGCAGGACTGGCGCTCGATTTGGAGGCTTTTCTCCTTCCCTTTTGCCATGTGCTGTGCTCGCTTGGTCTAGCGGAAGGGGTCTACTCTGGCCTGGGGCAGGCAGAAAGCACTTGGAAAGAAGTAGGATGGAAGTCTCTGGAATCAGAGCCCCAGAGGCCCGGGGAATCAGCCGGAGCTCTCACCTGTAAGCAGTAGAAACCAACCCCGGCTGATTTAAGCAGAAGCAGGTGTGTTGAATGGTGATGGGGTGGCTCAGAATTACAGAAGGACAGCAGAGCGAGCCTAGGAAGACGGAGGCATGAAGTTCTGCCCAGCCAGGCCCACCCGGGACGGCTGGGCATCGCAGCCCCTCCAGGTCCCACTGGGGCTGGGGCGGGGGCTGAAACAGCTGCCTTTGAGCCCCTGAAGGCCCAGGACTCCCCTCCCCCCACAGTGCCCCTCCAGGGTCCTGCCCCCTCACAGCTCTGGCTCCTCACTCAAGCCCGGGGGTAACACACAGCCACACACCTGAATTCGATGCAGACTCTCCCAGTTTCCAGAAGGGAAACTGCTGACTGCGTTTTTATCATCCATGGCCTGTGATGAAGGGGAAAGGAGACCATGTCGTCCTGCCCTCAGAGGTTTTTCCCTCCTGTTCTGTACCCTGTTGGCTTTGGTCCGAACTTGACATTCTACTTGGTGGGTATCGAGACTGTTGCCATTTATGTATTTCTCCTTGGACTCTCCATAGGGAGAGAGGGGGTGTGAGGCACAATCAGATGTGCCATTGCTCTGGAGAAAGCTGAGAGGAGCACAGGGTGGACCTAGGAGCTAACCTAAGTGGCCAAGGCCACGGTGAGACTTGGTTAGAAAATGCTAAGCACCTGTCGAAATTCTCGGGCCCACCATGTGAAATAGCTTTAGCTGGGGTCTGAAGCTCCCACGAGGAGCCGGAGAACCTCCACAGCCATGCAGGTGGAGCGGTGGAAGCCAGGCAGAGTTTCTCCTGCAACAAGGTAGGAAGAAAATGGAGTGGGCTGGAGGATGCTGGGAGATTCTGAAAGATTATAACTAGACTTCTCTGTTTATCTTCTCCCCAGCTCTGCAGCCGGTCTGCAGTTAGGATAAATTCAGCACAGGAGGAAAAGGCAGCATTTCCTCCCCCTCTCCTCCCATTTTAGGTGAGAGGAGGAGGTGGCATGGGGGATAGAGAAAGATCTGGCATGCTCGCCAGCTGGTGCTGCGGCTGGGCTGAACAGAGTGAGCTTACTCTGCGCCCCCACAGAGAGGGGCCCTCTCTCTTTTATCCTTGTCCCCAGTGCCTTGGAAATCGGGATGGTCTCGGGCATGGAGGGAATAGGTAGCCCCCCACACGGTGTGATCCAAGGGTCCCCGCAGCCGGTATGCCCCAAGCAGAGCCCCATCGACCCGGCTCAGGGCATGCAGCCCCCCACGGGGGCCACATTTTTGGAGGATGGTTTTGCTTTCAGAAGGGCCCAGAAGTTGAAATGTAGTCATGTTGTCTGAGCACAGTAATATCTAAGCAGCTCCATCCTGTCCACAGGGCCAGTCATCAGCTTCCTGAGGGCTGGGCTGTGGGGCAGTTCTAAGGCTGGGAGCCGGAGAGACTGATGCTAGTGAGGGATGTGCGGAGGCATGTAGGGGTCACACAAGACTCCTGGCTGACAAGGGGCACTGGAAGATTAGAACGAGTGGAGAGTGAGGGACCGGCCACTGGAGAATCAACAGCATGCCTCCCGTCCCCACCTCTCTGTAGCATGGGGAAGAAGCTAGAAAGCTTTGCATCCAGCTTTCCAAAGCCCTGTTAAAACCTCTCACAAGGGGCGCCTGGGTGGCTCAGTCTTTAGGCATCTGCCTTCGGCTCAGGGTGTGATCCTGGCGTTCGGGGATCGAGCCCCACATCAGGCTCCTATGCTGGGAGCCTGCTTCTTCCTCTCCCACTCCCCCTGCTTGTGTTCCCTCTCTCACTGGCTGTCTCTGTCAAATGGATAAATAAAATCTTTAAAAAAAAAAAAAACAAACAACCTCTCACAAGAACGTGGGTCTGGACAACAGGCCCAGATGCCTCCTGGGCTGTGCGTTGGCCTGGCTGTCTCTGTCAAATGGATAAATAAAATCTTTAAAAAAAAAAAAAAACAACCTCTCACAAGAACGTGGGTCTGGACAACAGGCGCAGATGCCTCCTGGGCTTTGCGTTGGCCATGGAGATGGAGCCGGTGGGAGACAGAGGCCGGCTCACTCTGTAGGCTGGCTCTGGGGTCAGCTAAGCCGCACTGTATAGATTGTTTCCGTTACCGACAGTTTGTTGTGACATTTGGTTCAAGGCCTTGTGGCTGTGGAGACGAGATGCTTTGCCTTGACTTGTGTTTTGTCCTGTGCTTTTTAAGAACCGTGCATGGGGCTGTCAGATCTGGCCCTCGGGCAGTCACCGGGCTTGCTTGGGAGATGGTCACTTTGGGCTGCAGGGTCTGCACTCAGAGCTTCATGCAGTTCATTGCCCTGATGGTAAAATTCTAGATACAGTGTCAGTTACTGTTTAAAAATTGCTGCCATTGGTCTTTTCTGTGGATTGAGCCACACTGCTTGTCACTGCGAAGGTCAGGTTTGCCTTGGTTTTGCTTCCATTGCGTCCTTCTGTTCGTGGCTAAGCAGAGAAACAAAATCCTCCACCTACCAGTTGACAAATGAGGGCTGGTCCTTTAGTCCTTTTGGTTCCTTCTTGGGAAGTATGTGATTTGGTTATTATTTGTGTCCTGAGTGGATGGGAGGGTCCTTTCCAAGGAAGCCTAGCCCCGGACCCAGAGGCCAGCGTTGCCGGGGAGTCGTTGGCTGCTGGGCGGTCTGAAAACCTGAGAAGGTGGGGGTGGGGAAGGGGGCGGTGAAAGCAGTGCGTTGCTATGCTGTTTTGTTTTTTGGTTTTTTGCTATGCTATTTTGATAAGGACATTACAAATAAATGAATATTACATCGTATGTATACACACAACTGCAGATATGTTCGTAGTAATCTGGTGGTGGAAGGCAGATGATTTTTTTTTATGTTCTGTGATTTCTAGGTTTCTGCATCGAGGATATCTGCTCTTGCACTTAAAGGAAGAAGGCAACGAATTTTAGTTTGTAAAGAGAACAAATTTCTATTTTCAAATAACATGTACAATAGGATTTTTTTCTAGAATTATATGTATAACTTATGTGCCCATTTACCTGTCCACCCCTTCACTCACCCACCCACCCATCCTTCCATCTGTATATTTTACAGAAAAATATGTAGAATGATGTTGACCGAATGTTTGTGATACTTATTTCTGGTTGGTGAGATTTCAAAAGCCTCTGTTTGTGTTCTTCTTTGTACTTAGCTCTGTTGCTTGAAACTGGTAATAATGAGGCGCTTTTTAAAAAGAGTAGTGCAGCAGCTCTGCTTTATTCCCCAGGACGAGCCCCAGTCACAGAGCTCAAGTGAGCGTGCCCCGCTGGTAAGGCCGAGTGAGATCCTGACCTTCCGCCCTGGCTCCCCTGGTCACGCGGGTGGCAGCCCTGGTGAGGGCAGGTGCGCGGCTCAGCGGGGAGCAGAGAGGGAGCTTGCAAGTGACACCTGGGCTCCGTCTACACCTGCAGGCAGTGGCACCCTAGCCTTTGATGTATGCTTTATGACCGGCTGGCTGACTCTGTAGCTGGCTAGGGCTCCCTGGTTCACGGCTCCAGGGGGACAGCAACAAGCCCCTGGGCGCCCCCTCCCCTGCCCTGCCCCTGAGATTCTTATTTTTGCGCGCGTCTCTCCTACCGCTAACACCCCAAAACTGGGGTAGGGGCTCCTGCAGAAGCATCTCCAAGGGCCCCGGGTTTGGAGGTTGCTACGTTCAAGGATGTCTGTTGAACGGTTTTAGCTCCAGTAGAAGAGGACCGGCAGGCCCTCCTTGCCTATGAATTCGCAGAGCATTTGTTGAATGTTGAAGAGCTGGGGTGCAGAGACGCTCTTTCACCTGGGGTGGACGTGAGAGCGACACGACTACTTAGGAAAATAGGCCATGGTCATCTGGTAGAGGTGAAGGCCTACAGAGGCCGCAACCTCGCAGGCCTGCTCCTAGGCACGCGCTCTGCTTTTGGAGACGTGTAAGAATGAGCAACCGGCATCTTCGTCCTAATAACCCCAAACAGGAGGCAACACACTGTCCCTCAACACTGCCAGCACACGTGCTCTGAGTAAACCGAGCTGTGCTGTCCATGGAAGGCTGTAGTGCGGAAAGATGAACCAGCTCCAGCTTCGTGCGAGGACGCGGTTGCAGCTCGCGCACACACGTCAGGCGAGGCAAACCCTAAAAGCATGTGTGCAGCATTATTTCACTCAGGCAAAGTTCAAAGACAAGAAAAACGAAATCATGTGTTTTAGGGATGTGTATAAAAGCGGTAACAATATGGAAAAAATCAAGAAAAAAACTTATAAAATTCAGGAGAGGGTTGCCCCGGGCGGGGGGGGGGGGGGGGGGGGAGGAGAGGAGTCAGAACTGGCCTGGGTTCCAGAACACAAGTTCTCGAGGTGCCATTCAGTGCTCTCCCTCTTAGGTGGTGGTGACAAGGACGTTTGCTTTATAGTTACTGATTACACTGTTCGCTTACATTTCATATGCTTCTCTGAGCATGTTCTATTTCACGATGAAAGTGTTAAAAAGACAAAAAAGCAAAATGTAGTAAACGGATCTTCCAGCTTCCACATCCAGAAATGGCCTTTTCCATTACCTGTAGGCTTCCTTTATTTCAGGGACCCGAAGCAGCCTCTTTGTCCAAGTCTCTGATCAGGGTCATAAATCAATAGGCCCTTATTTACCAAGTTCTATGAGCTTACTCTTATACCAGGTCCTGATGAGGGTCAGGGTGGGACATGTGCTGCCCCTGAGAGGATAAGACACCGGAGCCGGCTGTGGAGTGTAGTCCCGGGGAAGTCCTTGGCAGAAGGAGCGCTGTGAAGGGGTGGATGGAGACAGCAGTGGGGGTGGCGAGCCGGGGAGGGTGTCGGGATGAAGGAAAGGACGTTGTGAAGGTAGTGGGAGATCATGGAGTGTCAAGGAGGCCGAAGAGGCCTGCCTGCCAGCCCAGGTCCCCATGGGTGAATAGTGGAAGCAAGTATCGCGAGGTTGACAGGGTGGCTCAGGAGGGTTTGGAAAGACCAGGAAGATAAGGCTTTCCCCCACGCCACCTTGTTGCTAGTCTGTCAGTCAATCAATAGACCCTCAGTCTGCTGCCCCCAGGCGCATTCAAGTCTAAACAGTCAATAGAAGAGAATTGAAGTAAGACCCGCAGAACCCCTGGAGAAACAGACGAATGAGTATAAGAGAATTAATAAAGACCGGGGTGCTCATCGCCAGACTCCCTCAGAAAACAATCCTCCGTGCCCCAGGAAAGCCACCGAGCCCAAGTCCACAAAGGCTCACTGTGGGAAAGAGCATGACCCCTCCAAAAAGTTAAACAGGATTGCCATGTGCTCCTGCAAGTCCAATTTCTGGGTATAGACCTACAAAACTGACACGAGGGACCCAAGCAGCTATCTGTACACCCATGGTCACAGCAGCATTATTCACAGTAGTCAAAGGTGGAAACAACCCAAGCGTCCATTGGCAGATGAATGGATAGATAAAACACGGTGTGTACTTAAAAGCAATATTCTCCAGCCTTAAAAAGGAACCAAGTGCGGGTACAGGCTACCGCATGCATGACCCTTGAGGACATTATAGTAAATGAGACAAGCCAGTCATGAAATGACAACTGTTACGTGATTCCACTTATCTGAAGTACCTTGCATGGGCACATTCATAGAGACAGAAAGTGGAATAGTGGTTGCCTGGGACTGGGGGAGGAGGAGTAATAGGGAGCCATTGTTTACTAGGTGGGCAGTTTTTGTTTGGCATGATGAAAAAGTTGTGGAAATAGTGGTGAAGTTTGCACAACCTCGTGAATGTACTTAATACCACGGAATCGTACATTTAAGATGGTGCAAATGATACATTTCATGTGTATTTTACCACCCACCGGAAAAAAGTTCACAGGGGCTTTTATGGACGGAATGTGTCCCCCCAATATAAATGTTGAAATCCTAACCCCCACTGTAATGGTATTATGAGGTAGGACCTGTGGAAGATGATTAGGTCATGAGAATGGAGCCTTTCTGAAAGGGCTGGTGCTGTAACCAGATGAGACAAGAGAACTTCTCTTCTGCATGAGGGTCCAAGGAGACCGTCACCTGTGAACCAGGAAGCAGGTGGCCACCAGATCCCGGATCTGCCGACACCTCGATCCTGGACTCCCGGCCTCCGGGAGGGTGAGAAATTCATGTTGTGTAAGCCATTCTAGGGCACTTTGTGTTAGGGGTCCAGACCGGCTAAGACCGGCTCAAAAAGTCGTTCCTGCATGTTGAGCTAGAGACAGCGAGGGCTGTGGAGTCATTTACTGAAAAGCAGGGAAGGTGGAAAACAACGTGAAACTTCCTCACTGAAGATCGCAGGACAGGGAAGTGCTGTCCTTGGCCTGTCTCTAGAGCGCCTCCCGCTCTCGGCCAAGCAGCCTGGGAGATGCCCCCAGGAACTCTTAGGAACCCGGGCAGACAGACCTTGCTGCTTCCTGGAAAGGAGCCCCGTGCTCTCCTTCCCACCTTCATGCCGAAACAAAAGCTGAACCCCGAATACCCTCCAAGGAGCTGTCCCCTGGAGAATTACCTTCCATAATTCTTCTTGGGTTGTGTGAGCCCTCCCTGGATGCTATCTGAAAGAGAAAGCGAATTTAAAACCTGAAGATGCTGCAGTATGTTTACATATACACAATGGAAAATTTGCTCTCACACAGCTTGAGCAGAAAACCTCCTATCCCCATGGCAACCAGATTCCACCGTGGCCACGCTTCTCTGCCAGGTCACCCACCCATTCGAAAGCCTCAGCTCCTCAGCCGCTCCGGGGAACACGTGGGCCCCAGATGATCCCACGCCCTGTGGTCGGTCCTGGCCCCGGGACTGCTGGCTGAGGGCTCCATTCTCATCTGTAACGGGCCTTCCCAGAGACCCATCTGACCTGGGGCAGCGGAGGGGGGTGGGGGGCAATGTGAGCCTGTGGTCTACTCCGGGGTTCAGAGCACTGGGGTGAGTGGATGGAATTCAAAACACTTATGTGCTGCCAACCAGAAAGTCCGCCCCTGGGTAATCCCAAGACCCACAGGCCCTGCACTCAGTGCAAACTCAGGTGACAACTGGATCCTTCACGCTTCGTTCCCTGGAGCACAGTTTCCATCATCTTCCCTTTGATCTTTCAGAGCAAGCCTTCCTACTCACCGTGTGTTTTCTCAGTACCGTTTTCAGAGCGCGGCTTTGGAATGGCTGGCGATAGAGCCACCGCCCCTCCCTCAGGACCGGCGGGAGCCCTCTCTCCCCCACAGCAGCCCTCCCCTGCTCACACAAGGAGAGCCTTGCAAGGGGCAGGAGCGCTGGGTGGAAAAGAAAGCCCGCAATTTTGATGTTTCAGGGCTCCCAGCTCCGGGCTGACCACATGCACTTCTCTCCTGTAATACAGTTTTTATAATCAGCAGGTTTTGTTTTTAAGTTCCAGGCCCGAAGTCTTTCCCCCCACAACATTGTAGAAAGCTGTGGGCGCTCCAGGGGCCGAGTTAGTATGTTTGTCCTTTGGATTATATTTGATTGGGGTCCAGGCTTTTGGTACAAGGAAAACATACATGAAAGAAAGCAACTAGCCGTGTTGTTAGTGGACCACATGGGTTTTCTGCCCTTCACCACTTTTCCTTGCCTTTCAGCTGCTTTCCGGTGTGGGGGTGGGAGGACGTGCTTCCTAACAGAGTTTCTCTGCATCTTAGGCTAGAGTCGGCTGGGCCAGTTCTCTGCTGGGCCGTCCCCCAGGCTTCTCAAAGCCCCACTGTCCAGCAGTGCAGGGCCCTTTGGCATTCATTCCTTGTGAGAAATCCCCAGCTCCCCCTCAGAATGATTTTCCACCAAACCCTTTGTCCCCCTATCATAAAGTTGGAAAAAGAAGAAAGAACAGTGGTTCACGGGGGTGTAGGCAAGAAAAAAAAAAAAAAGACTTTGGCATAATCCAAATTCAACTCAGTAGACTTGGAGGGGGATGGACGTTGTGGGGGGAAAACCTCTGACTTCCCTCTGCAGAGAGACCGCCATATGGGCCGAGAAGCTAGCTGTGATACAGGGGAGATCCCATGGGGGCCGGGTGGGGGGTGCTTAGCAGCGCCCCGGGAGCCCAGAGCCTAGCCCAAGCATCGTTAGGCAAGGTCTGGCTCGTCTTTCCCTTCCTTCCTTTTTTACGTGAGACGATAAAGCTGCTTCCCTTTAGCAGCTCTGTTATCTTGCTCTCCCCAGCTAGAGCCATAAGGACTCAAGTCTGTCTTCAGATGTTTCCTCTTAATCACTATAATTAATATTAATGGTGATTAATTTTTAATGAGGACATATCAAGGAGCACGCTGGCAGAATGTTCCCTGGTAATTTGAATAACCTTGATTTTGTGAGGCCAGTCGCCCTCTTTGCTTGGCCACCTATTTCACAGACAAAGCACTGGGTCCTGGAATTCTCTGATAATTAGTTTCTTCTCCCAGATCTGGGACAAAAGCAGGGTTTTTCCAGAGAGGAAATAGTGAGGAAGTTAGGCTCCCTGACTGATGTCTCCTCCCACCTCTGAGAGGGCTGTGAAGGGACCAGCCGGGATTTCCTCTGATCTCTTAGTGGCCCCACCAGGAACAGGAACTGTTCTCTGGCGAGCAGTCAGCGACGCTCCTGCTAGGCCGGGGGCACCTGCTCCAGTGGCTTTGGCAATCCAAGGCAGGAGGGTGTCCTGACTCCTCCTGCTCTGACAAAGTGAATGGATGCCTTGTTGGGAGGGGCCTCATGGGACGCCCTCCACAAAGACTTCTGGATTCCAATAAACCTTCCTTCGTTGCTCATGTAGAAACCATTCATGACGTGGGAAGTCCCCTCCCCAGGGCAGCCCGTCTAGCACAGAGGCTCTGATGGGGGGGTGAGGACACTTCCGGGAGGGGGAAGCCTGGGTGTCTCTCACTCACCATTAGCTTCAGGATGTCAGGGTTTTACTTTATATATTTAGTACTCCTTAATTTCTCTCAGATCATTCATGCCCAAATCAATGTTTTAAAAGCTGATGTTAAGGCGGGGTGGGAAATGTTCTTAGAGGAGTTAGTATGTTTGCAGAAAAACCAAGGTTTCCTATGGACAAGCTGCTCATTTGCTTAGTATCCTAAAGTTTTGGGACACCTGGGTGGCTCAGTCAGTTAAGCATCTGCCTTCGGCTCAGGTCATGGCGATCCCAGGGTCCTGGGATTAAGTCTCACACCGGGCTCCTTGCTCAGCGGGGAGCCTGCCTCTCCCTCTGCCTGCTGTTCCCCCTGCTTGTGCTCGCACTCTCTCTCTCTCTCCTTATGAATAAATAAAATCTTTAAAAAAATCCTAAAATTTTATTTTTTAATGCAGAATTTTCAGAAACGTTCTCACATGATTGCAATCGTCATGAAGGTGGAACTGATATTTAGGATTTCCCAGACTTACTTGACTATAATAGAGCCCTTAGCTCTTGAAATCACTGCTGAGCTTCCCCATATATTTTCTGCCTGCAACTAAAGCAAAACCAAGCTCCTGGAACTCGAGGGGGTAGCCGAGTGGCCCGGCAGGAGCAGGCTCGCAGAGCTGGGAGTCCGAGGAGGACTTCGTAGGATTTGGGGGTTCTGGGCTCCATGGTTACGATGTGTCTTCACGCTGGGGGACATGGTAGTAGGAGGCTGGTGAACACAGCAAGGGTCTTGTCGGGGGTCTTGATGGGTAAACTGCTGTTTGATAGGCCAGCTCTTTGCCCAGGTGAGCAGCCCTTTGTCTCCGGGAAGCTGATCTGCAGGAACTTCTGAAGCAGCAGTCTCAGCGTCCTTGGGCCAAGGTCTCCTGGAACAAACAGCTGAGCCGTGTTGACACAAGTGGTTCCAACTCTCAGACCTGGCTGGGTTGGGTTGAGGCAGGTTGTGTCGAAGTTCTCAGAACAGTTTATATTTCTTACCTATTGTGCAAGGCTAGTCTCATCAAGTGCAGTCCAAGAAATCGAAATCCTCGAAGTGATTCAACATGGTTCATGTTAGAACCCGTCTCCTTTTTCTGACTTGACATCTAATTTAGGTTAAGCTATGCAATCTAGAATCAAATTTGAGTAGTAAAAGAAAGTATTGAGGACACTGTCAGGCTTAGGTCATAAACCAGGAGGGTGAGACTCCGAAGGGAAGCAGAGGTAACCAACTACTGACTGTATTTTCTTATTTTTTGTATTCTTGATGCTCTGGCCTTTGGGGTGTTGAACCTGAGAAGCCTGCCCCCCTCAGGGGTAGCCAATTCCTAGAACTAGCAAAGACTCCCCTGCAGGTGCACCTGTTCAATACAAACCACCCGAAGAGCCCACATCCCCAGCAATCTCCTTAAACTCTCACACACCAAACCGGAATCCCCCTGCTGATGTCACCCCTGGGCCAGGTCCCAGACAACCAGGGATCACCCCTGGAGTCCAGAGCCTGCTGAGATTCTTCACGCTATCCAATACCAAACCGACTCAGGGAACCTACCCTGTCTCCCCGTTCCTTCCCAAGAGAACCCAGGACAGTTTCTGGGCCTTTCTCTGCCCTCTCCCCTTCTGCCGGACTGGTCCATCCCCATGTGACCCTGCCTCCTGTTTCTGGAGGTCTGTGGGTATAACCCTTCTACTTCCTGCCAGTCATTTCTGTGTCTGCGTGTCTTACCATACCTGGTTAAAACAAACCCCGGGTACATTCTAACACGCTAACAGAAAATGGAGTTGAGTTCTTTGAGCACAACAGGGACCCATGAGAATCGCCTGGGGAACCGCCTTCCCAGGCCTTGCCCGAGAGGCATTTGGTTTAATTGGCTTGCAGCTAGGCCTCCCGTGAGCCTCATGGACAGCCGGGGCTGAGAAAGACTGGGCCAGTGGTTCCCAAAGTGTGATCCCTGGGCCGGTAGCAGCAGCAGCACCTGGGAGCTTGTTAGAAATGCAAATGTTGGGGTCCCACCCAGACCTCCTAACTCAGAAAGTGCAGGCGGAGCCTTTGTCAAGTTCTCCAGGTGATCCCGAGAGCGGCTCAGGTTTGAAAGCCTCGGCCCCAGGGAAGGCAGGGGAGAGAGAGAGAGAAGCTGGCTGGCTGCGGCCTGGAGCCGCCCCCCCCTCCGCCCTCCCCCTGTACCGCACCCCACCGCACAGGGCTGCGTCTGCTGCCGGCCCCCCGGGGCGCATCCGTGCGTCCGTTTCGAGAATCTGGCTGCGTCCCACAGATATGGGTAAGTTGAATCTGCGTTTTCCTTTGCCCAGCGGCAGTTCTTGATTTTTCTTTTGATTTCCTCGTTGATCCACTGGTTGTGCGGCAGCATGCTATTTCATCTACATATTTGTGCATTTTCTAGTTTTCTTACAGTTGATTTCTAGTTTTATACCGTTGTGGTCAGAAAAGATGCTCGATATGATTTTAATCTTCCTAAGTTTATTCAGAGTTGTTTTGCGGCCTGACATCTAATCCGTCCCGGAGAAGGTTCCATCTGTGCTTGAGAAGGTGTGTGCTGCGGCTTTTGGGTGCGATGTTTTTTGCATTTGTGAAGTCTCTCTGGTTACGTATGGTGTAAGGCCGGTGTTTCCATGTTGATTTTGGTCTGGATGATGTATCTGTGGGTGAAGGTGGGGTATTAAAGTCCCCCAGGATTATTGTGTTGCTGTTTCTCCCTTTAGCTTTGTTAATATTGGCTTTATACATTTAGGTGTTCCCATGCTGGGTGCATATTTGCGAATGCTAGATCCTCTGGCTGGATTAACCCCTTTATCATTACGCAATGCCCTTCTTTGTCTCTTATCACAGGCTGCTTGGAAGTCTATTTTGTTTGATGTAAATATAGCTGCCCCAGCTTTCTCTGTGCTCCCATCTGCATAGAATAGCTTTTTCCATCCCTTCATTTTCCGTCTGTGCGTCCTCCCATCTGAGGGGTGTCTCTTGTAGGCCGCGGAGAGATGGCTTGTTTTTACCCGTTCAGCCACTCCGTGTAATTGGTGATAGGTGCGTGCTTACTGCCATCTTGTTAATTGGCTTCTGACTGTTCTGTAATGCCTCTCTGTTCCTTTCTTTTGCTCTCTTGCTTTATGACTTGATGACTTTGTAGTCTGTTTAGCCCCTTTATCTTGTGTATCACTATAGGTTTTTTGCCTTGCGGTTACCCCTGAGGCTTACATAAAACAACTTATATTTATGATAGCCTATTTTAAGATGGTAACTGCTTAATCTGAACGCATTCCAAAGCTCTACACTTTTACTTCCCCTTCCTCCACATTTTGATGTCACAGTGTTCCTAGAATCTGGGGATGGAGAGCTGATGTACTTGAACTTAACGTTTATATGCCTGAATCATCTCCTTTCTCACATAGTTTGGATACAATTAAAAAAAATTATTGCTCAATATTTTGAATTCTCTTTGGCAAAAATAAAAACTGTCTTAGGAAAATGTCCACTCATAGGAAGAGGCATCCAGATGACCAGCCCAGGCCTTGATATAGCTACCTCTATATCTACATGCATACAGATGTAGATGTAATTATTTTTCTTTCTTCTTTTTTTTTTTTTTAAAGGGACAGGCCTTGGCTGGTGTCCAGGTTGTACTTATAGACAATATCAAAGGAAACTCACTGATCTAAGATGGACACAATGAAAACGAAAAGATTTTTATGTTTTTAGAACATTCCAAGTTTACAACATTTTACCTCTACAAGATCCTTTTTGCTAACATCCTTCAGTGAATCGTTTTAATCTTTAAACATCACCTCCTCTGCTTTTTTGTGTTACCATAGTGACATGGGCAGCTAAGAAGTTGTTTCAGAACTAGAAAAAACAGTCCTAGGATTTGTAGCCTCACCCGCTGATGTTACCTGCTGCAGTAATAATTGTGACTGTGTGTAAGCAACAGTAAAACCCCAACACTTCCGAGTGTTCACATGAGCTCCAAAAACTAGGTCAGCAACATGGCGCTTATACTGCTTGTGTTGTCTTGTGCTATTGGGTGGAACAAACACAAAAGGAAAACATTGCCATTGTGAAATATATTACGACTGAAAGATTATTAAAATATCTCTTCAGCAGAGAAACAATGTGACTCATAAGTCAGGGTTTTCCTTCCACTGTTTGGTGGTGAATAATGAATCATAATTTTTAGCTTAACTTTTCCTTGATTTTTGGTTCCAATATGTAAAATATCAATTAATGTGAGATCCTTGCGTGAGATGCAGGACTAGTGAAGTAACTTTACTTTCAAAAAATCTTAAGCATTTGCCGAGAGGCCCTGATGACTTTAATAAGATAGGAGAATGTGTTGAAACAAATGTTTGGAACTATGATAAAAGTATTAATATAAGCTTTATTATTTTTTTTTAATTAAAAAAAATTTTTTTTATTTATTTGACAGAGATAGAGACAGCCAGCGAGAGAGGGAACACAAGCAGGGGGAGTGGGAGAGGAAGAAGCAGGCTCATGGCAGAGGAGCCTGATGTGGGGCTCGATCCCATAACGCCGGGATCACGCCCTGAGCCGAAGGCAGACGCTTAACCGCTGTGCTACCCAGGCACCCCTAATATGAGCTTTATTAATAAAATTGCTAGTTGGTCTTAAGTGGGATTTGGTGTATGCGTTATGACCTAATTCCTTGGCTGGTCAGAACCAAGGGAAAACAACAACTTCGGTTTGCTTTACTACTATTCAGTAAATGTGAAAGATGGTAAGTCTGTTTTAGATGAATGGTGACTCTGAGCTGTCAGATTGAGACCATCTCTTGTTCTAGAATGACCACCAACTGGGCACAGAGTTGGCCAAAATCAATGTACCTGGGCTGCAAAGGACCGCTAGCAGCGCTGCCTAGATTCGAGCGATGCAGGGAAGTCAGGGGCGAGTAGACCCACGGCAGAGGACGTGATGGGGCTCCTTTGTGCTCTGTCGCCCCATTCCAGAAAACAAACTTGCCCACGGGGACAGGCAGCTAAGACCTTATGCTCTTGATGCTTCCAAATAAGCTCAGACTGATTATGTGTGAAGTCATTTTCATATTTTCTTTTCTTATTGGTCAAATGAATGTTTATAGTCAACTTCAAAGTGTCCGTGGAACTGTAAGAGTGTGGCTTGCAAACTCACGCTTTCCCCCAAGAAAGGCAAATACATCCATACTGTCTTGTTTTAGCTTTCTGCTGACGTTTAGTGCTGAAACCCATAGGAAATAAGATACTCCGTGAGAAAAAGGACAAAATCCAAGTTTGACTAGGCCACATTGACCCATTAAGCTCCTTGAGAGCTGGAACTGATCTTGTTCCCAGGCCTAGCACAGTGCCTGGCCCACTGGGAGCAGGCAGGAAATGGGAGTGGAATGAGGCGTGTAGATACACCAGGGGACGCAGGACTGGGCTGCATTTGGACAGAGTGCAAGTAAAAACTAGATCTCTAGAAGAGGAGCTGACAGATCCCTGTCTTCTTCCTAGCCTTCTCCTACATTCCACACACTGCGAGCCAATCAAGGGTCAAAACCGCCCAGATGTTCAGTGGGAGTGTGGGGTGTGATAATGATGTTATGTGAAGGTCACTATTACTTCAACTCCTACAACGGCATGCCATTCACTTCACACTAGTAGACAGATGTGAGCACCACACCGTTGTCACAGGCAAATCAGGTTATACCCGGAGAGTTCTGGAAGAAGTTCCCCTCTCAGTGAGTAAAACAAACAGTTGGGAGAATTTTGGGTATCCTGCTCTTCCAATGTGCGTTTAAAAAGAACAAACAACCTTTTTGCTCTTTAAATGGAATTGCCAATAATACCTAATCAGCTCCGGGGCTATAAACTCTAAAATATTTTGTTGAAAATGAATAGTGTTGGAACCCTGAATCTAATTTGTTCAGAGGCACTCCATTTGAGCTCGTCAAGTAACCAGAACCATTTTGATAAACATCCGTTCTTCCCCTTACAAACATTTTAAACATCAATTCAGTGAAGAACGACTTCCTTTGGCCAGCTGGTATGACTAACTGGCATTAAAAACTAACAGAAAGTGTAGAGAAGGGAGATTGGTTTCTCAGTAATTTCTTGAAGACTGTATAGAGGAAATTGGGAAGAAATGGACCCGACATTCAGGGCAGAGTGTACACAGGGCTGCCGGGTGGGTGGGTGATCACGGGGAGGTTTATGGGTCCCTCCTTCACTCCTGCGGTGGAAATCAATAGAAAGTTTTGCGTCATCCTAAAAGGTCATGATGTAGGAAATCTCCCATTAGTCACAGAAAGCTATGTGTAGAAGCTTCTGGTAATTATCAAGAGCCTCCTGAGCCAACAGGGGACCGCTTCTTCATTTCAGGGAGTGTCACCCCACGGTCCAAGAATGCTCACAGGCGGTGGCGCTGTGATTTGAATCTGCATGTCCTGAGGGGATGAACTACACATCCGGGCCTTTAAAAACGTACCAACTGTGCTTGTTCACAGATCTGGTAAACAGGGATCTTGTCCAAAGACTTGGAAGTTTCCCTAAACATCTGCTGAGTGTTTACTATGATCATTCATTGCTTCTGCTCCAGGGAGACCTCTAGTTCTCGTAGTCGCCTACTCCATCCCTGGCACCTACCTGTCACCCGCGCACGGGAGCTGTGCCCTTCCGGTGCTGCCTTTGGTCTGACATTGAAGTGGGACGGATTCATCAGGTGACTTGGAACCTCACATTAATAATCACACTTAACCCTGAATGTCAATGCAGTCCAGCTGGGGGAAGGGTGCAACGTTACCTCAGCACCACAGAGCTTACGTCTACACCTGTGGAAGACAGAAGTGATTTAAGTGGCACTGTGTGTGTGTTGTCTGTGGCCTTTTAAAACTTGTTTGAGACCTCTTGAAGGAAGGCACAGTGTTAAATATTTCTGCTATCTGGATTTTCCCGGGTAATTTTATGGAATATTTTAAGTTTCGGTAAATCGGAACAAGAAACGAATTTTCCCTTAGAAAAGAAAAAGTGCCTACTTGAAAGTCAACCATATCTGTTCCTTTTAGGAAAAGAACAGCATGATTATATTCTAATAAGGCATATTTCTTTACAACTGAATTTCTCCTTTAAAAGCCCTTTGTACAAAATGAACATTAGCCATGAACACAGAGCAGTTCAGCAGCCTTACGTAACCTGGGACAGATTCCTGTGATCAGAGTTCTCTGACAAATGTATTTCATGAGTCAAGAGTATTGACTTAAGTGTATCGTGCCTTTTAGTGGCCTCCATTTTAAAGAAAGTTTCTACGTTATACAAAACAGATCTCTGGACCCTCTTAATCTATGTATTCAGTGTTCAGTGTGATGACATTTTCCATGGGACGCTGTGTCTGAGAAGGCAGTGCTGAGGGACTAACTCTTGAACAACCATACTTTTCTGAACGCCTGCGTTAGCAGTTGTACCGTCAACTTCCTATTAGAGCCCAGGGCAAAACTAGGAAAAACTTCTGTCAGTTACCATTATCTTTGAGATAGTCTTCATAGTATTAAGGATTTAAGTGGCAAAAACACAAAAATGTGCCTTGCACGATTATAATTTTTACTTTCTAAAGCAGGATAGAACTGGAGTTCTGAAGGCTGCTCATTTGACAGACCCTGGGGGGTCATTATGCAAAGGCACATGGGTGGCTGGTGACAGTATCAGGCCCAGCACAGGTGTCCTGCCATCTAGATGCCTGTGGACCGACTCCTCTCCGGCAACCTCGTCAGCCCCACCATCATTTCCGACAAATCAAACATTGAAGAAGTCACTCTTTTTAGTTGGTCTTTCTTCTTCTGATGGCTCGAGAAGGAAAAACTGCCTGCCCCCCGCCCCCCACAAAAGTTGAGAAAATAGTCGAGCTTTCTGCCGAAGTATGCAAGAAGAACAATCCAATGGATGGGTGTTTTAATCCTCAGCAGTTTTAAATTATTTTAGGAACTCAACACAAAACCTTAGTATTAAATAAATGGCCAAACACATTTCCCCAAATATTCTCAATAGTGGGGAAAAGGTAAGCTATCAATATTTTTGATTTCTAAATCCAGATTTAATAAATTAATAAATCCATGCCAGATAAAAACACAAAATGGCAACTAAAAGCCAATAATAACATAACAGAAGATGTTCCGCATTGTACTTTTTTTATTGGTGGATAATTTACTAAAGTAACAAATCTGAAAACACATTTTGCTTTTGCTGGCAAGAAAGGACTATGTTAGAGAAGAACTAAGAGAAACCAGAAACCAAGCGCTGGGAGGACAGTCGGCATATGCTCTAGTCTATGGCGGGGCAGCGGCCGGAGGTGCTGCTTCATCCGTTTGTGCGCGTGTTCGTAGAAGCGTCGGAAACCAACGACACAGAACCCGAAAGCGAAGTCACGACAGATTGACTCTGCGAAACATGCTGAATTACAACCACAGACTACCCGGGACAAAGAGGCGGTGCAGGCTTGTTGTCTCCTTTGTGTGGGGTTCCCTTGCCAAAGAGGGGGCTAACCATGCAATAGCTTGAGTTCTCTTAACATGATAAACACCCAGGGTTACGAGAACTGGAGCGCGTGTGTTCACTGTTTTACAAGGACAGCTGAGCGGTGCTACTGAAACAATGGAAAGTTCCTTCATTTTAATCTGGCTATCTGCCCAAACGTCTAACCAAGAAATAATTCAGCTATAAGAGCCAATTAAATTACTATAAAACATTCCTTCATCTGCAAAACATTTTTTTTCCCTGCGAACTAAAGTTTAAAATAAAATGTCTTCATTTTTGATCAGCAGCTCCACCACCAGTCTCTGGTATCGTATATCGTTCAAGGCGGCCATGGCGTCTAGCTCTGGCGATCTCATCAGGGTCGGGCCGAACACAATGCCAAGGTTCTCGGCGTTCATAAGATTCTCCTTCTCGTGCAGGGTCACTCTGAAAAACATAAGCAAAGGAGCGGCCTTCGTGTAAGCGCCGGCCTTCTGCACGCAGCTCGAGCACTAAAACAAAAACTGGGTTCCTGCCCACTTACCAACTCTCCGGCTACGTGCGTTCTCCGTCCCCCTCTTCACTTCAAAGTAAATTATACTGATAAATTAACCTTCTGGTGATCACCGAAGCCCCCGCCCGAGCTCGCTGCTGGACTGTGTGCGTTCGGTTCTATGAGCCGCCGCGGGCCGCAGGGGTGTGTTTGCACATAGTGGACAAGGGGCTGGGTCGTCTCGATTATTCCATCAGCCCCTCCTACCACTGGGCTGTCCTGTCCCCTGGATTTTTACTGAGTATCTGGGGAGGGCGGTGGGGGCACAGAGATGGCTGAGGGCAAGCCACCTGGGCCGGGAGGCTGAGTGTTCGAGGTCCCGCTCTCCTGCTACAGCAAAGGCCCAGACTGGGATTTGAGAGCTGTTCCTCTGCTTTAGTGTGAAGGACTTAATTGCATCCCTATATGAAGCAAACTTGAATTTGCAAGGGAAGTTGTAAGCATATTAAACACAAGTTTTAGCTCCCGCTGCTTCTAAGGAGGGAAATCATGTAAATGTTAAATGCGCCATCAGTTAAATATTCATTTCTGGGTAGCTCTTGCCGAGAGGCATACAAAATAGATGTCAAGTTCTGTCTTTTTTGTTTCTAATTGGTTTTATATTTTGAAACTCCAAAACCACTAAAACTTGATCACATAATTTAAAATAGTTTGCTTCAACTGGTAGAGAGCGCGAGGGGCCGAGCAGGGAAATGCAGTTATACCATCAACCTACTTAAGACATGAAGCCAGAAGTAACCGAAATATTGTATTTTCTATTCCTCCCTCTACCTAGCCTTATTTTACTCCATTTTTTATAGCCGTTTTCAGTGTGGGAGACATTAATGCGATCATCTAAAATCCTGTCACCAAGTGCGAAGTGCCTATTTTGGAGCAAGAAGTAAGAAAAGTGAGCCTTCTGGCGAGTTGCTTCGCTCTTTACTATGCTAATGCTCATGTCCTTACAGCCACAACCTTTTCTCTTTCCACAAAAATCGGTTACGTCCTTGGCAGAACATCAGTATCTCTCACATATTTGCAAACACAGACTGGAACTGCAAATACGGCTGCGTCAGAATCCCGTCTGTATCCGGCACCGTAGCGCAGCGTATTTTTAGCATTCCTTCTCAACTTGTGCATTTGTTTATTCCCTCAATAATTTGTCCTTTCTTTCACCTTTGGTTTCATCTGATTCTTAAAATTCGGCTGCAGTGCAAGCAGAAGCTTCCGAGCCTGTAACTTGCCTCTTTAGATGCGCCATGAGGTACCGCAGGGTTTCGCAGTGAGCGGGCGGCAGCAGCTTCAGGGCCTCGTGGAGGGTTTCTAATTGCTCATCGGGATCCATCATTTCTGAAATAGCAAGTTGAATACCAAGGAGAAGAACCTTAACAGACAACTTGTATAAATTTTGCTTCACTGGATTTTATTCTTGGGGTGATCTTCTAGGACCGGTAAGAAATGCTTTCTCACAGATCCTTGCCCACAGCTCTGGAAAATATTTTTAAGGCTCGAGTCTCAGATTTCCAAAAGGCTTAGTTTCAACACATTGGCTCGGGACTTTTGGGGACAGCACCCACTTGATTCACTTGAGTGCCTTAGGGTCTGGTCACGGTGGGACCTGGACATTGGGTAGACAGGATGTAACCATAAAGAAATCAGACACATGCATACACAGCTTAAAAACGTAGATATGCAAATGAGGTCATCTTACAACATTACAGACGTACTTACGGGATGTTAATTCGTTCAGAATACTTGGGACATCCCCGTTCAGCGACGGTGAACAAACGCTGCCCCTGGCAGCCCCCTGCCCAAGTCTGAATTGATATTCATGCTCTTTTCTTTTTAAACCAAGAAAGGTATCATCCAGTATTTACTTCCTTGGTTTTAATTTACTTTTCGTTATGTGAAAAAGTCAAATCTACCCTCCGAGCACAAACATACTCTACTACTTAGGACATCTGGAGAACGCAGTGAGACTGTGAAGGCAGTTCTCACTGTTGGGAGTGCCAGCAGGGTCCCCGAAAGGAAGGCGGCCCCTCCGAAGGTATAAGCTTCACAGGGACCCATCTTCACTTGGACATTTTAGTTCTGCTGTGTTGGCCAAAACCCAGCATGTTCCTTTGAGGTCACAGACTGCATTTAGTTCATCAATTATTTCCATAATCAGAAACATCAGATGTCTTCGGAATTCTGTGCTCTCGAAAAGAGCACCTAGCACATTCCTGCTTCTACTCCGACGTCAGGCAGATAGGGTGCCTTTAAATGTGGGATTGCACGGCAGTTGCACGGCGACCCCAGAGTGCTGAGTCTCAATCAGGAGAGCAGCCTTCAAATGCTGGAAGGCCACAGCTGACCACAGCGTATCATTTAAGACACAAGACTCAGAATCCTAGTTTTCTAACGTCCAAGACAAACCGACTCAATGGCAATGCATCAGACTCAGGTTAAAACTGACAGAAAAGTGAATGTGAGAGTTCCTAGCACTGGCAGCGCAGATTCGATAAATGTCAGCATGTGAAGAGTGAAGCTTTTTAACTCAAAGAAACTTTGGCCATTTTAGAATTTCTGCCCAAAGCTTACCCAGGGTTCCTGGTTCGTTTCTCAGTAATGAAGGATGTATTATTTGCCATGATCATTGATGCATGGTCTTTGAAACTTCGGGTCTTTAAAGAATGTCAGTTCATAACAGCAATACCATCTCGGATACTGAAATTCAATCATTTAATTTCTAGAATTAAGAAAATTCCATTTACTATAGAAAACTTTTACTTAGTATTTATAATTTTTACCACAGGACTAGGTAATTTGAAACTATATTGTTTTGGAAATTGAAAAAAAGTAACCGTTTCCTTTTAATTTCCACATTTAATCTTTGCAGGGAGAATCTTTAGATGGTGTGAAATTAGGGACAGTGTTGGTGGACTAGCAAATAAAAAAAATTCCCTGCTCACAGAGAGCTTATTTTCTGTCTCGGAGGGTGACTGACAATAATGAACACATCCCTTCCAGTTTGTACTGTATTAGAATGAGGCTAGTGCAATGGAAGAAAACAGCAGGGTAAGAAACACCACAAGTGTTAGGGGGTGCAATTTTAACTGGGGGTCAGGATAGACCTCCATGAGAAAGTAGGTCTTCAGTAAAGACTCTGAGGGCGCGGGGGGGATGAACCACACGGAGATCTAGGGGTAGGGGTTCCAGGCAGAGGGGCAGCCGTGCAAGGATCCTGAGGGGCGAGTATGCCTGTGACGTTTGAGGACAAGTGAGAAGCCAAATGTGGCTGCACTCGAGTGAGCAGAGGGAAATGGAAGGGAGTGAGGTCAGAAAGGTAACAGGACACTGTTGTGTCAGGGGCTGTGGGCTATTGCAGGGACTCAGCAATTTACTGAGAGAAATGGGAAGGTGCTGAACAAGGACATGATCTGACAGACATTGCTCACAGTATCTCTCCTCTGTCTGCCACGTGGGAAACAGACTATGGAAAGATCAGAGTAAAAACAGACCATTCTAGTAACTATTACAAAAATGCAGGTGAGGGGGGCGCCTGGCTAGCACAGTCTTAAGCATCTGACTCTTGGTTTGGGCTCAGGTCATGATCTCAGGGTTGTGAGACTGAGCCCCCTATGGGTTCTGTGCTCAGCGGGGAGTCTGCTTAAGATTCTTTCCTTCTCCGTCTGACTCCAGGCTTGCACACACTCTCTTGTTCTCTCTCTCTCAAATAAATAAATATAGCTTTAAAAAGAAATCCAAGTGAGGAATGACTCTAGCTTAGGTCAGGTGGTGGCAGTGAAGGTGATAAGAAGTTACTGGATTCCGGGTATATTTTAAAGGTAGAGTCCATGGGATTTCCTGATAAGGGATGTATGAGGGGGAGAAGAATCAAGAATGAGCTAAGTTTTGGGCTTTGGCAACTGGGAGGGTGGAGGTGGAAGAGGTTTCATGGCAAGATCCAGGGTTCTATTTGAGGTGTCTTTCAGACACCCAAATGAGCGTGCTGATGGCGGATTAGTCTGGTGCTCAGGGAGAGGTCCGGACTGGAGATGTGAATTTGGGGACATATGATAAACTGCATTTGAATATACTGACATCAAATTGACAGAGATTCTTCCCTGGAATTAATTTTTCTTTTTCTTTTTTTCCCTACTTAAAGACGTATTACCCATAATTTTTTCAGAGAACACAAATCTTTTGCCCTAAGAAGACCACAGCAAAGTTAAAGAGAAAGAAAGACAAACTGGAATGTATTTAGAGACGAACAACCACCATTAGTAGTTTCGGGCTTGTATGGGGAAGAGGGTGATATTAGGACCATTCCAATGGGAGGGAGGCAAAAGCAGGCGGATCTCTGTTGTGCACAAGCAGGGTTTTCTGACTGTGACATCTGTCCGCCAGCAGCTGCCTGCAGAGAGAAGCGGAGATCTTGCAGTTACTGGGTATTTATAAAAGAATGTGTTTTAGAAGGAAGTCTTGTTAACATGACCCTTTAGAAGATCTAAAAACTCTCAAGATTCTGTAGTTCTCAATATAAAATTGTTTACTCATTCAACAAATATTTCTTGAGCCCCTAGTATGTAAGTGAGGGACTCTCGCAGGTGCTATGGGAAAATAAATATGAGAGAACTCCCGCTTGTAAAGGGGTTAGTCTAAAAGACAAGACACGAACGCAACCTTCGGCATGAGGGAAGGAGGCTGTGTAAGAGGTCCAGGCGAAGCGTGATGGGGAGACGGAGGAGAAAGATGGCCTGGGGGCTGAGTGAAACAGAGGAGAAGCAGCGATCGTATCTGAAGAAGGTCTGGAAGTATTTGGAAATGTGGACATTGTGAGGGCAGGAAATGGGCGCCTGAACCTGTATCAACATCTAGTTAAAAGTTCTTTTTAAAGTATGTGCTGTCAATTCTTTTAGAGAAAAATTCAAATATAAGAAGAAATAAGACTTAGCCAAGCATAAGGGGTGACTCAGTGTCAGAGTTGAGGGAAAAACTCAGCAAGTTCTCATCCCAGGCTTCCCTTCAGGACATTTTCAGTTGCTTGGGACGAAGAACCCTGGGTTTTATTTCTGAGTTTATCTGACTCACTCAAGGTTACACACTGAGTCATATTGTCTAAGATCTGGGAACAGAGCTTGTAGAGTCCTTGGCCAGAGAAAGATTTCCACATCCAGTGCCGGCAGTGCCATTTTCATCGCGGTCAGGAAGTGCCCTGCGTGCTGGGTTACTGGGCAGGCCTGCGACAGGCACCTGTCCTCTGGGCCACTGCATCGAGGGACAGCAATTTCCTAACCGGTGGGGAGAGGCAGTGAGGAATAAGGGCTCGGTAGTCCGAGACTTCCAGGTGGTTCAAGGGCAGTTTCCAGGGGATTATGAAGACCTTCAAGCCCTTAGATGAGATGCCCTGGCCTCCACCACCCGTGTGTCCCTTTTTCATTTCCTGTAGCCACTCGCCTCCAGCTTCCAAGTGGCAGCATGTCTGCGGGAGGCTGCAACAGCACAGCTCAGACAGCTTTTGCAGGAGAAAACTTAAATGTGAATTCTGAGTTTTTGTTGGCAAGAAACGCTAATGAATGCCAGAGAAACCCAAGCCCTAAAGAACAGGGTCCCCCATTTCCTAGGGGCTGAGTGATAAAAAGGTTCAAGAGCACCTGCCTCTGGAAGGATCAGCTCGCCCTGACCACCCTTTGGGAGGACGTCCTGCCCCCCTGCCTTCCTCCCGTGGGTAAGTCTTCTGTTCCACCCGGGAAGCCAGGCAGTGGGCTGAGTGGAGGGAGTGAGGGCTGGGACATTAGACAGATGTGAGTCAGAATGCCAGGGCCACCTCCTCCAGCCACAGCACCTTGGACAATTTACTTACACCTATAACATCTCCTTCCTAACATGATATCCTGGCGGAGCGCCTGGCTGGCTCAGTTGGAAGAGCTTGCAACTCTTGATCTCAGGGTCATGAGTTCGAGCCCCACACTGGGTGGAGAGATTACTAAACTAAAACTAAACTAAAATGATATTGTGGCTGTAAAATGCCTAATATGATTTCTGGCTCTATAAATATTAGCTTGTCTCATCTCCCTTATGTGCCTCTAAAGGTAAGAGAAGGGTGGTATCTATGTGTCTAAAGAATGAAACAGACTCTACTGCTAGAAGAGACACAGACAAGGACACAGTGTTCCATAAACAATGAGATCAGTAGCAAGCACGTGCAATAAACATTGATATTGTATATAAGTATTAGGCCATGGTTTTGGTGTCATGGAAATCACACATCAAAATAGTTGAAATTATAAGAAGGAATCCACCTTGATTTAGGGAAGTTTCTGTCCTGTGATGGCTTTGAAGAGCTCTCTGAGGTAGAACAGGGGGGTTGCTGATGTGCAAAGGGAGGCCTGTTCCAGATACAAACCCCAGAACCCTGACAGATGGTTTGGAAGGTTAACCGAGGCAGCTGAAGTAGGTGTGGGCTTGAAGGTGAAACGATGTGGGAGTGTGGGGGGCAAAACCTTGAACCCCAATAAGGAAGGCTTGGATTTTTCTTCTACATAGATGAGGCAGTTGTGTAGAGTTCGGAACCTGGGTTTGAAGGACTGCTTTGTCCTCTGCTAATGGGGTGCCCTTGGCTTCGGCACAGAAGCTAAGTTTGTTTTCCTCCAAAGCCACACTGGGAACAGGACACTGTCCTCTTGGGCCCTCAGTGTTGTCCTGCAGATCAGGGCAAATTGTGGACAGAGCAGCCCTTCATGATGTGTGTGTCAAGAGACATCCATGTTCATGGCCATCAGACTTCTCTCTCTGGGGTGGAAACATCTGCCCCACAAAACAGTAACGCATGAGCTCCCGCAGACAGTTTTCACGATCAGCACTGAATCGATCCCAAAATAAGGGGAGTTAAATTCCTATGGGAGAGATCTAGAGTCTTTCAGACTCCTAACGCGGACATTTGTACAAAGCAGTGTAATTCTCCTGGCTGTTCTTTACATGAGAGCTGGGCTGACCCCCAAGAAATCAGGGCTCCAGGGAACTAACCACAGAAATTCTCAACAAAAGCACTAAAGGGGAAACTAAAAATTAGAACAAAGCAAGCCTGTACTTCACGAAATTTCCAAGTCAAAAAGCAAATCAGTGTTACTAAGAAAGTCATGTTATTATTTAAAGATCAAGACAACATATGGTTTTTAAGAGAGAAAAGCAAATGACAGAAATAGCCTATCTTTCCTAAAAAATGGCAAT
The DNA here is from genome assembly GCF_017311325.1 of Ursus maritimus. Lineage (NCBI taxonomy): Eukaryota > Metazoa > Chordata > Mammalia > Carnivora > Ursidae > Ursus > Ursus maritimus. Next base: position 56,330,035 of record NW_024423343.1, on the reverse strand, counting down.
GCCAACACTTAAAATCTGTTAAAAATTCCCTTCTTTAAAAAAATGAAGTGTGAATTACAGGTATGAGTTTTGCACCATAAATAAAATTTGGCATATAAGCCTTTGCTTTTTCTCATTTGCATCTCAACTAGAACTTAAAAAACCACTTCTTGATCTAAAACAGTGCTCCTAAAGTATGGTCTACGGACCAGTGCCAGCTCGCAAACTGCCTGTTAATGGTCTGTCACAGGAGGAGGACAGAAACTGAAAGTAAGAATTTGGAAACTTTTATGGAACCTGACAGAGCGACTTTTACGCCTAGCTGAATCCAGTAACAAAAGAGTTTGGTCCTGTTTTTCAATTTTATTTTTCTAGTTATTTTTATTTTGTGGAAGTGTCGGTCCTTCCCTAAGGAGCACTGGGCGAAGCCTTACTTTGGAAAGTGAGGGTTAGCACATTACAAAGCAGCTTCGGACGGCAGAAGTCATAAATGACCGACGTTAGAGAGGAGGTCAGAACTCCTGTGAGTATATTAGCCGTGCAGAGAGGCGAGGGGGAAACAGTTAACACGCATTCGAGAAACTCGGGAAAACCGGCGAAGCGGTGCGCGCGGAGGCGGGCCGCCGGGTCCCTGGGGCGCGCCCGCGGACTTACTGGCGGACTCGATAAACTTCGGGTAGGCGTCGTACGTGATCAGGGGGATCGGGAGATCCCTGAAGTAGAGCTTCAGCGCGCCGGTGATGATGTTGATGTCTTCGTACATGTTCACAGAAATATCTGCTTTCTCACCATCTGGGAAGGATGTTAAAAAAATGAGAGGAACTACCTGCATGCAGAGCACTGTTTCGATAACGTATTTTTGTACAGTCTTTAGAGATTAGCAGTGCGTCAGTGTTTAGTATCAAATTCGGTGTGCTGATGGATATAAACGATCAATTTTCTGTGGAAAGCAAAATCGGGGTTTTTGTTTTGTTTTTGGTCTTTGTGGGTTTTGTTTTTTGTGTTTTTTTTTTTTTTTGAATTTTCTATTCTGAAGTTACTTATTTTTCCAGGTTTAATTAGGAGGGGGAGTAGGAGAGGACAGAGGTCAATAGCAGTATTTGTAAATTTCAGGAGTACTTGAGAATTCCTAGGGGAATGATGCCTGATGGCTTTTCCTTTCTTTTTAAAATAAACCTGGAGCATACGAAAAATAACAAGAAAGGCCCTAACTTACAAAAGGCCACCTCTGACTCACCCCAGGCTCCGACACAAGACGGGATGTTGTCTGAGCCCTGGGGGTAGGCAGATAGTAAGAAGTGACAGTAAAATGAAACAAAACTTCAGAGTGTTGAACTAACAGAAGTTATAAGACAGAGGAGTGCTTTAGAGATGCTGGGCCTTAAGACTCTCAAGTAAACCTGGCCTTCCTTTACTCCCCTGCATTTAGTCACTGGTTAAAATATCGGATTTTCATCTACAAAAGATTTAATTAGTGCCTACCCTGAGCTGATCTTCTACTAGGTTCCTTTTATTCCATTTGGCTTATGAATGATTTCTACCAGTTAAAAAAGCAGGCTCTTCCCCACCCAGGTATTTGAATGGCTAAAATCCAGAACCCAGACAGATGCTGGAGAGCATGTGGAGCCACAGAACTGGAAGCTGTTGTGGTGGGAAGGCAAAATGGTACAGCCACTTCGGGGGGAGACGGTTTCTTCCAAAGCTAAACGTCCTCTTACCGTATGATCCAGCAATCACACTCCTGCGTATTTACCCGGACGAGCTGAACACTACTTATGTCTACACAAAAATGCGCTCACAAAGATTTATAGCCACTCTCATTCATAATTGCCAAAAAATTGGAAGCAATTGAGATGTCCTTCAATAGGCGAATAAACTGTGATATATCTGGACAAAGGAATGGTAGTAAGCAACAGCAAGAAAAGCGCTATCAAGCCATGAAAAGGCATGGGAGAACTTCAAATGCATTCTGCTAAGTAAAGGAAATCAGCTGAAAAAGGGTACATACTCTGTGATTCCAACTATACAACATTCTGGAAAAGGCAAAACTATGGAGTCAGTAGAAAGAACAGTGGTTGTCTGGGGTTCAGGGGGAGAAAGGGAAGGATGAACAGGTAAACCACAGACAATTCTCATGGCAGTGAAAGTTCTATGCGCCACTGTAATGTGGATAGAGGACATTATGCTTTTGCCAAACCCACAGACTGTACAACATAGTGAACTTCAACGTAAGCTACGGACTTTAGTTACTAATAACATATCAATGTTGGTTCATCAGTTGTAACAAATGTACTATACTAATGCAAGATGTTAATAACAAGTTGGGGGGGCACGAGAGGAGAGGTTATATGGGAAATCTCTGTACTTTCTGTGAAATTTGTAAGCTAAAACTGCTGTTACCTTAAAACTAAACCTAAAACTACTCTAATAAAGTCTGTTCTTTAAAGAAGCCTCTTTTAGGGGCTCCTGGGTGGCACAGCGGTTAAGTGTCTGCCTTCGGCTCAGGGTGTGATCCCGGCGTTATGGGATCGAGCCCCACATCGGGCTCCTCTGCTATGAACCTGCTTCTTCCTCTCCCACTCCCTCTGCTTGTGTTCCCTCTCTTGCTGGCTGTCTCTATCTCTGTCAAATAAATAAATAAAATCTTTAAAAAAAATGAAAATGAAAGAAGCCTCTTTTAAATGCAAAATACCATGGCCTATCAGACATTCACATTCCAGTGTGAATTAGATCACGGATATCTGTCTTTCACACTTGGTTGAAATCACAGGCAGTGGCAGTACAAATTGGGATAGACCACTTTCTGGGAGGAAAAGGCAACGTGGAATGCTTCCCTGAGGGACCTCAGGCAAGTGTGCGGGTGCTAGGGGCCCAAAGACCTGGAAAAGGGGCTGGGGGAGAGCACAAAAGGAAGGTAGAAGAATTATGAAGGCAAATACCACATCTATCAACATTTTTACTCAGGAAAAAAGAGAGAATATTGGTATTCTCTTCTGCCACATGGTTCCTGTTTCCACTATCTATTAGTTATTTTTCTATAAGAATCCACATTTCAAATATATTGTCTCATTATAGGGTACACATCCAATTTTTGGTTTGGAAAATAAAGTCACCAATCTTATAGTTCAGTTATACGACAGGTAAAACTGAATTTGGATGCTGATCTGAGAACACTTCTACCATTCAGCTAATTCTTTCTATAGTAAGATAATTGTATCTTGTCCCCTCTCCTTTCACTTCTTACTCTCTAAGCCACAGCACTTTTTAGGGCCTTGACAAGGATGGCCTCAGGGCCTTTGCACACTCTTCTCTTGCCAAGGTCTTTATATATTCTGTTTCTTTGCTACTCAACCATTATATGATCAACCACTATTCTTTGGAAAAGGCTCTTATCTCCAGCATTCCCTCAACCCCAACAAACTAGGCTATGTTCCACAGTTATTAATATTTTCCTTTATGGCATTTATTAAAATCAATAAAAATTCTGTGGTGGGTCTCCACTCAGTCAAATATAGTGATGGGATGCATGGACGACAGGCAGTTAGGTGGGTCAACTACAACCTGGGAAATCTGAGATTCCCCCAACCACCCTGCCCTATTTTCTCCATGATTTTGGTAAATTTAACTGTTCTGTGTATATTTTTATGAACACAGACCAGCCTTGGGTGCTCAGGTACTGGTAATACAGTTACATTTTACGTTTCTTTCTCACTTTGAAATGTAACAGTTTAATGTACTAATAAAAAGTAAAATTCCAAGGTAACTTAATTTGGTATAATAATCAATGACTTCGACAAATGACGTAAAGAAGAACATAAGAACTTGTGCCTTCTTGGCAGAGAGCATTGTTGTCGGAAGTTAACGAACACGCTGAAAAGCGCACCTCTATCAAAAGCCATCTTGACATCTTCGATTAAGTCGCTAAATCCTGATACTCGATATAGTCCTTCAGAATTAAGACCTGTACAGATAAAGCAAGGGAGCTAATTAGTTTCTTTGGAATTAGGCCTTTTCTCCAAATTTTAACTTCTTCCCATATTCAGGCTGGGGAAGTAATGTGCATGAGAGGATGATTAAATGTACTTGTTTAGAAACCTCTTCACATTTTCTCCTAAAATAAAACCACTGCACTCAGTTTTTAAACTCTGACCTACTGTTACCTGCGTATTTGTAATTTGGCTCATCACTTAGTCTAATTAGATCAAATATGTGGAGCCTTAAGGGAAAGAATTCATCCCAATTATACCATAAATTCTTTTACATAACCGAAGACTAAGCTAACCATATTAATAGGCCCATACCAGTGGTTCCCAAATGGGAAATAATGATTAGGATGCAGCTCTGGTTTTTGGTTTAGGATAGTTTTAATAGAGCATTTACACCTTTGTTTCTTGGACCCAGAGAAATGTAAAAAGTGAAAAACAAATTGCTGTCTACATGTCAACTTTTTATAGACTAGAAACATCATCATCCATAAAAATATTTAAGCATATTTCCTATAACTAGTTAAATGTACCTTAAAATCAAGCTGGTTCATTATTTGCTAAATTAACTCCTTTCAGCCTTTCAGATCATTTGACATCTGAAATCATTCCCCCCTAAACTTACAGAAGACAACTGGATTATGCAATGAGGCACCAGAAGGGCGTCAGAACTTGCACTCACGGTGCGTTACAACTGCTGAACCACACTGGAAACGCCTCACCTCTAGATTCGATTTCCCTGATGCACATGTCCACCACCATTGGTCGCTTAGTGATATGGGCTTTCACGAGTGTCGTCAGGTCACAACTGTATACCTTCTTGACATGTTTCAAGTCTGGCTTACAGTCATTTGGGACCATCTTGGAACACTGCTTATGAACATTCAAACCACAATCTAAAAAAAATATAGAAAGGAAAAATTCATCAATGTTTTCAGAGTTTTGAGCATTCTGGAGTGTTTATTTTAGCAAAAAACACTCCATCCAGCTTGAGGTAGGCTTAAAAGGGAACTAGCTTCCAGCAGTTTCTGCAGAGTGTAAAAACATTCCTCCCATCTTTTCTCTTGGAAAATTTTGGCTTTAAGTCAGCAAATGAGAATTCTAGCTCATGCTTCATCATTTACTTGCCGTATCATCTCAGGAGAGATTCAACCCAAATAAAACTAAATTAATAAGTGTTTAAATGTCTATAAAATGTAATATGCCAAATAGGCAACTTAAAATTGTCCATTTCTTTTAAGTGGCATAAAAATTATATCTGATGTGGGATATATAATTGTATTTCAATATATCTGATATGAAGAGGAATCAGATCTCCAAAAGTAAGAGTATCCCAGGGCCTTCTTAAATTCATGGTGCTCATATTTATATCTATTCATAAGCCTTGATACATACACACACACAACTAATAAATTTAGTGGCTAAAACTAACCATAGTTGCTGTTTACTATTAGCACCAGCTTACTAATGCCAAGCACTAGTCCGAGTGCTTTACATTATTTCCATTAAGCTCACAAAACTCTATGAAATAGGTATTATTTTTCTTCTCATTTTATAAATCTGATAAAACCAAGCACGTAAGTGTTAGGTAATTTACCCAAGGTCATGCACAGAGTGTGCAGTGGAGCTGAGAGTCAAGCCTATGGAAATTTCTAGGGTCCACGATTTTAACACCTGTGCCATCTTGCCTCTCCTGAAGTTTGTCCTTTGCTTCGTAATTTTACTGAGTTATAACTTCTAAGATGCCAGAACTCAAACATCTTCTAGTTAATGTTATGAGATATTTGATCTTCAACAAAAAGAGAGCAGTGGAATTTTAGAAGGGACAGAGAGGAATTCAAGTATTTTGCTAAATTAGAGTGAAGAGTGATAAACCATTGCTGAATAATTTAACTAAAATAAATGTCATCTTTATGTTTTTAAACACATAACCCGGGGCGCCTGGGTGGCTCAGTCATTAAGCGGCTGCCTTCGGCTCAGGGCGTGATCCCGGCGTTCTGGGATCGAGCCCCACATCAGGCTTCTCCGCTGGGAGCCTGCTTCTTCCTCTCTCACTCCCCCTGCTTCTGTTCCCTCTCTCACTGCCTGTCTCTCTCTGTCAAATAAATAAATAAAATCTTAAAATAAACACATAACCCATTTGATGTTTTTCATAATAACTTGATGTTGACCCCTTGTAAATCTGATTCAGTTATATCCAGGTCTTAACGAAACAATCTGAAAATCCTACAAGGCCATAACCACTGCCTGTGGTCACTGGGCAAGCTTTAGTTTTGCTTGCTCTTTCAGCAAATGTTGGTGATTATCACTGTAATAATGACTTGGTAAAGCTGCAATCTAGTTCTGTACAGCAGTAACAATAAACAAAGATAAGGAACATTTGCCAAAATTTATAAATGGAATCATTCATTCGTTAAATACGTAGACACTGCCAACTTGCAATGAGTATGTAAGGCCCCTGTGACTCAAAGGGAGGAATTCCTTTGTAGCAAGCACCTCCCAGGTGCAAAGACAAGCTAGGTGTAGAGGGACACTGAGTCTTTGCACACACGTTTGTAAGAGAACAGCACTGGAGGTGGCATGACCAGTGCCAACAATGCCCGGCGTTATCATCACTAAAGAATAGCAGCTGCTGCTTTGAACAGAAATGGGCTTCCAGAGCACAGAGCTTGAGCTAGAGTATGGGAGAAAATGACCCAACAACATTCTGTCTAAACAATATTTAGACAATGTCCAAATGACTACATCACCCAGACTCTCAATTCCTCTTTATATCTCTGTTAGGTGCAGAGAAGATTTCTGATTCAATCATAAGGCAAATCAATGGCAAAATGCCACTTAAAAGACTTTGTTTCCCCTGAACAGTTTAATGTTTTCTATAACTTCTATAAGTTAGAATTAGCTCTATGATCTATTAGCTGTGCGATTTCGAGTGAGTTACCTTTCCTGGGCCTCAGTTATGTGAAAAAAGGAATAATAGTATTTATTATTAGCTCTATTATCTATCCATTATTAGGTTCACGTGAGGCTTTAATATTAATATATGTAATTCTTACGCATAGTAGGTTAGAAGTGTTCACCAGGACTACGTTTTTGTCATTATCGAGAAGAACCTTTTGAGGGGCCTTTTCTATGCAGCACGCCAGGGTCTGTTACAAGGTATTGTCCTAATCAGCTTATGGTCAGAGGCTAAGTGGAATTCTGGGCCAGTTCTGTCTGTCATGTGTGAATGCAACTGGACCTGGGTGACTGGGGTTATAGCAGCCTCCTCATCTTTACTGTTCTAATGCATTTCATTTACATAAACGTGTCTCCAAGTATTTAATTTTTCTCGGCTTTCACCAAATCTGGGGAGTTTTCAGCCACTCATTTTTCAAATATTTTTTCAGCCTCTATCCACTTCTGGGATTCCAACAATGCAAATGTTAAATCTTTCGCTATTCCGCTACAGGTTTCTAAGGCTCGGGTCACTTTTCAAAACCTATTTTCTTTCTCTTGTTTGAGTTGGATAATTTCTATTGATCTGTCTTCAGGTTCACCAATTCCTTCCTCTGTCATCTCCATTCTGCTATTGAGCCCATCTATCTGGCGAGTTTATTGTTAATAAAATTTTCAGTTCTAAAATTTCCACTTTTTATTTTCTATTTCCTACTTTTCATTTGTTTCAAGAGTGTTTATAATTGCTTGCTGGAGCTTGTTATGGTAGCTGCTCGTCTGATAATTCTAGCATCTCAGTCATTTCAGTATCGGCATCTGTTGATTGTCTTTTCTCATCTGAGTTGAAATTTTCCTGCTTCTCAGTATGAACTGTAATTTTTTTTTTAAAGATTTTATTTGTTTATGTGACAGAAAGACAGCCAGTGAGAGAGGGAACACAAGCAGGGGGAGTGGGAGAGGAAGAAGCAGGCTCCCAGCGGAGGAGCCTGATGTGGGACTCGATCCCGGAACGCTGGGATCATGCTCTGAGCCGAAGGCAGACGCTTAACGACTGCGCCACCCAGGCGCCCCCAGTATGAAGTGTAATTTTGAACTGAATCCTGGATATTTTGAGTTTTACAAGAAGACTGGTTCCTATCGAAAATTTCCCTTTTAGCAGATAGTTAACCTGTTGAGATTTAGGATGTATGTCCTGGCTCACTTTTGTAGGCCATGGTTCAAATATCAACCTAGTTTACAAAGCCTTTGTAATGCTACGGCAGTGCTATTTTGCCCACCCTACTTGTATGTTACCCAAATGGCAGGACTGTACCCCACATTCTGGGGAAGGAAAGGGCCATCTCCTAGTTACTGCAGGGTGGGGATGGAAGCCAGGGTTTGCCCAGAAACCTGGTTGGGAAGGAATGCCTTGCTGCATGGAACTATGGGGTACACGTGGAAGACGAGCTAATGCTCATGGTCTCAGCTGCCTCATTACTGCAGGTCAAGGTGAAGGCGGGGCTCCACCCACAGACTTGGGCCAAGAGGGTGCTGCTCCTACTACATGGTGGGGACGAAAGTCCAGGTGCCACCCACAGGCTCAGCCAGGCCACTTTCCTCCAGCAAGGCAGTGATGAATGACAGGGCTCCACTCACTCCCAGGGGAGAGGTGCACCCTGGGGATTGCAGGGCAAAACCAGGTCCTACAATAGAAGCGGCAGCAGCACTGTGCTTGTTCATGATGTTCACCTGGAGGAGGACAGGAAGGGCGGAACGGTTTTCTGGCTGGGCTGTCTTTTCCCAGGGCTCTGGTTAGGAAGAGCAGGTTTTTCTTTGGATTATTTTTTGTCTGTGCTTATGAGCATTTATGGGTTGTGGGCCTCTCCAGTGCCCACGCTGGGGATACACGGGAGGGAGGAAAAGAGCCAACCCCAAACCACCAGGCAACTTGCTGCTGGGTTCCTTGGGTTGGCCTGCCTGCTTTGCTTCACTTTCAGAATCTTCTGATAGTTGCAGTGTAGATTTTGTACAAGGTCTTTTGTTATTAATATTGTGAGTTATAAAATGAAGCCTATTTATTCAACTTGTCCGGAACCGGAAGAATTCCCACATAGTATTTTAAATGTACAAAAGTCAGCAAAGCTTCATAATTTCAAATCAGTGTTGATGTGCCTCATACTTTAAGTGTGTACACAGAAATGACAGATCCAGCTGGAAAGGGCTGGGTAACAACGTATCCCAGTGCCTTTACCTTATAGACAGAGGCAATAGAGCTCCAAGAGGCTAAATGACTTGTTCAGATTACTCAGCCAGAAAGTGCTAGAACTGTGATGTAGCCTTGGCCTCCAGATTCCCAGCCTGTGCTCCTACCGAGTGATGCATGCCACTCTTCAGCAGCGGTGTATCACACGCTGAGCTACGGTTTTCAGCCCTGAAGCCAAATTTGCTAGTTTCAACCTCTCGCTCGGTAATGTTTATGGTACCCATTATTTGTTGTAAATACTTGAGTTTAAAAGACACTGCTATGTTTTACTGTTTTTTTATATATATAAATGATTTGGCAAGGACTTTTTTTAAAATATCAGTCTACTTTAAGTTTTTATTTTAATTCCAGTAACATATAGAATTATGAGTTTCAGTTGTACAATATAGTGATTCAACACTTCTATACATGACCCTGTGCTCATCACGGGTCCTCCCTAATCCCCATCACCGACTTCACCCATCCCCTCACTGCCCTCCCCTCTGGTCACCAGCAGTTTGTTTCTTGGTTTGTGTCTCTCTTTTTTTTACCCCTTTGCTCATTTGTTTTATTTCCTAAATTCCACATATGAGTGAAATCATTGGCAAGGACTTTTAAAAAGCAGTGATAGAAGCTACCCATTATATTCTTGTTTTAGTCATATTCTTTCCCTATGTATAAATTCTATATGGAGAAACACTACAAAGCAAACCAGTAAAATTTTGACACAATATCAAAACATGTGAATGGCACTAGTGGTCTGATATTAATACTAACTTTTCTCCTTTCAATAACTGGAGTTATCTACCACTTTAAACATTAGGCTCCTAGGATTATTTGTGACTCTGAAAAGTGGGTAAGGTGATGACTGAGCTCAGATTTAGGAATTAAGGAAGAGGGAAATGTTTTCTAAACTGATAGTCTTTCTTCCATTTGAATAAGATTAAACTATGGGACAACGTATTCTCAATTTTAGAAATAAATTTCAAAGGCCAAATAATTTGGCAGGATTGGATACAAAGTCCTTCAGACGAACAAAGGATAGGGCAAAGTCATGAAAATAAAGCATCTTTATACCCTTAAGTTCACGGTGCAATATACCAGCTCTGAGCTTGCTCTGAAAATCGCTCCTGCAGGGACTCGCCATACATCAATATTTCAGTTTGCCATTAAGACTTTATTTGGTTTTCATACTTATTTATTAAAGTCATATAACTCCTCTATCATTCCATTTCTCCCAAGGAAGCTCTACACTATAAACAATGGCAAAAGTCCATAAAAGATCATTGCATTTGTTGCATCTCTTGGTTTAATAGGTTATTTTTATGCTACAATTAAACCACATTTCCCCCTCCTAATCCTTCAAGTTAATAAGCATGGACTAAACCATATGAAAGGAAAAATGAAAAAGCTCAAATCACATTTTATTCTGTCCTTTATTAATGTTTCGATTACTTAGACTACCAACTTTAAGCTACTCTCATTTCAGATTTCCTGGGGCTTGATTTCTCTAAAAAACATATGTTTCATATCTAGAAAGCACAAAAATCTATCTTTTGAAAAAAAATAGCTGATATTATTTACATTATATTGATAGGATTAAGGGGTAATGTTAATGTGTGTTTTGAAAGGAAAGATAATTGCTCATTCTTTGGGGGTTCCTATTTTATTTTTTAAAAATTCTTTGAGTGTTCATATTTTAATTATTTCATTAAAAGATTTTTTTTAAAGTACTCTCTATACCCAGTGTGGGGCTTGAACTCACAACCCTGAGATCAAGAGTCACATGCTCTACCGACCAAGCCAGCCAGGTGCCCCATGAATGTTCATATTTTAAATAATTGTGAATGAAAGTTTTATTCTAAAATATCTCTCTTAGATGTCCCCCCTCCCTGAATCCCCACCCAGGAAAAGTGGGAATAGCCCAATTCTAATATGTATCAGTAGTCATTACTTTCATAATAAGCAAAATTAAAAAGAATAACTTGTTCTTTGGGATATTTGTGAAAATACTGCTAACGTGAAATTTCTAAGCAAGTCTAAGCTAATTTCTCACTGGTAATTTATAAGGACAAACAGGGGCACGTGGGTGGCTCAGTTGGCTAAGCGTGCGGCTCTTGGTTTTGGCTCATGGTCTCAGGGCAGTGAGACTGAGCCCTGTGTGGGGCTCCGTGCTCGGCACCGAATCTGCTCAAGATTCTCTTTCCCTCTCCTTCCTCCTCTGCACCGCCCCCCCC
>NW_024423343.1:56257243-56318667 GCF_017311325.1 Ursus maritimus | reverse complement strand
GCTCTTTCTCTCAAAAAAAAAAAAAAAAAAAATTTTTAAAAAAAAAAAAAAAAAAAAAAGGACAGACATAACTTTTTAGGTAGTCAAAGCAGTAATTAAAATAAATTACTTCCACTCCTTTTCTTCAACCTAAAAGCTAAGTGCTTGTATACTTTAGGCAATGAATACACTTTTATTACTAGGAAAGAACTCCCATTTCCTGTTGCGGGTGTGTGTGTGTGTGTGACAGCAGTGCTAATGACACATTGGAAAAATAGAGTCACTTGAATAAATAACCAATACTAAGTTGATGTGTGATTTACAATTATTGTCTGGCTTAATTCTTAGACTATTCTGGCAAGGCTAAAGTGAAAACAATTCAGCAATGCTGGTGGAATAATGGTCTATTTGATGGGAGGGGTGCTTGGCAATCTCAATGATTACATAACAGTAGATTATTTTAACTTATAAACTTACATTTCATAGAGAAAGGAAAAATGGTTTGGGGAAACTATTTTGTCTGAACGAGGATTCTTTGAACTTTGCTGTTAAAAACTACCTGTTGTGCTCATAAATATTTTAGTAGGAGCTCCACTCCCAAGCTGCAGTTCCATACTCCCCTGCAACATCCTTGTGCTCTTTCCAGAAGGCTAGAGGGAGGGAGACACTGGTAGATGAATAGGACCTTTAATGCCTGCTCCGGAATCTCGGCGGCAGGTGCTGCAAAGGCCGCGTCCTCCCTGACCGGCCCTCAGCCGTCCTCTTGGGCTGCAGCGTGCTTAGCAGCCAGCCTAGAGCTTGTGGGTCGGAAGGGACAGCTTGCCTGTCGTTAGCTGGATTCCGTCCGATTCCGACAGTGACTCTGCCAGCCTGGTGAGGAACACCACCCAACACTTCACATGATGTTTAAAAAAAAAAAAAATAGAGTGGGGAGGGGAGGAGATACAAAACTGACGCTTTTGGCAAACGCTCCCTGAACAATTCCTGACAAGCTCTCTTCTGCCTTGGTGGATTTTGAACAAAGAAACCGGAATAAAGCAGCTGTCTTAGGGTCCAAAGCAGATAAATACATCCCTTTTCTGATAGGCAGTTAGTCTGCCCTTTTCCTTTGGAAGTAATATCTTGAATATTTAGCAGCTAACGTATTAGTTTCCTATTGTTGCTGTAACCAGTTACCACACACTCAGCAACTCACCACATTAGGAGCTTATGTCCTAGGTCTGGGGGTCAGAAGTCCAAAATCAGTTTCCCTAGGTGATATTAAGGTGTTAGCAGGCCTGTGCTCCTTCTGGAGGCTCCAGGGGAGAACGTGTTTCTCTCCTTCCTCTTCCAGCTTCTAGAGGCTGCCTGCATTCCTTAGCTCCCGGCCCCCTTCCTCCCTCTCCAAAGCCAGTGGCATGACATCTTCTCCCTTTTCTGACCTCTGCTTCTGTCCCTTTTTTTCTGACTCTGCCACTTTCTTGTAGGGACCCCCATGACTGTGATTATACTGGGCCCACCCCAACCATCGAAGGTAGTCTCCCCATCTCAAAGCCGTAACTTTAATCACACAGTCCCTTTTGCCATTAAAGGTAACATACAGGTTCCAGGGATAAGGAAGTGGACTTCTTTAGGGAGCCACTGTTCAACCTATCATAGTTCTCTCTCTTTATATTCTTAATACCTGCATTCTGTTTTAAAGTGGATGGCTCAAAGGTCAGGAAGAGCCACTTCAGATCTAAGAATTGGCTGTCACAGAAAACAGAACTAATTCAAATGCCAACCTTCACATTTAAAAAAAGTGGGGTGACTTGTTCTTACACATTAATATGGTTCAAATCACATAGAATATAATGCTTTTACGGACAAGGCATAAAAATAAAAAATCTCCTCAAGGCTTTTCTTTCAATTCCTGGACAATTATGCAACAAGCAGTGGGGACTATTAATGCGGGCAGCTGTGGGAGGGAGCAGACCATTTTCTCTTTCCTTTTCCTTCACATTATTACTATCGTAAAGGTTCCAAAGCATTTCTTTCAAACATGATTTGGGATTGTAGCATATTGTCAAAGGTTAGCCATACACGTACCAATTCTCTAACACGGCGAACTCAGAATTATTATGTAATGTGCTTCATATTTCAAAACTTAAGTGATACACATCATTAACTCCAGTAAGAGAAAAGCTTTTAAGTTAGTGACACTCATAAAGTGTTTAAGAAACTCTTGCAAGGTCTTGGCTGGTCTGGCTGTGTCACAGAGGCAAAACATGCTGATTGAGACAGACATTCCGTAAGCAGGTGATCTGTGCTCTGGAAAGAGCACTCCATTTACCTTTGCAAACCCACAGTGTAGATGGTCTTAACATTACTTTACCAACACTTGAGGTTCCAGTGTCTTCCCCTCCAATTGAAAGGCTTACCCACAGCCATCCGAATCTCTTCCTGACTTGGTAACCGCCAGTTGGAAGGCTGACAAGATTATCCTCATTTATTCTCTGGGCAGAGCCTTGCAAATGGGGTTGTCATCCCTCTAGGACGATGGAGGAGTCAGACTGGATCTGAGCTGAGACTCTTTGATGGATACCTCTGCACGGTTCAGAGTCAACACATGGGGAATTCTCATCCATGTGTGTGACTGGGAGGTCCTTGAATGGATCTGGCTAATGATGTATGCCTGGAACCTTATCACGCCTTAGTGATGCTAGAGGAATAATAACTGAAAGAAGGACTGGAACATTAATGTGCAATGCATATTGTACCTTGCTATTAAAAAAATGCAGATTGGAAGTAAGAAAATCAGACCCTAGAAATTTCTGCACATAATGGGCAACAAAAATATCCCACTAAAAATCATGTCACAGAGTGAGGGGCGCCGGGGTGACTCAGTCAGTTGAGTGTCCAACTCCTAATTTCAGCTCAGGTCATGATCTCAGGGTCATAAGATGCAGCCCTGGGTCAGGCTCTGCACTCGGCAGGCGTGTGCACATGCCACCCCCCCAAATAAATAAATCAATAAAATCTTTTTAAAAAAAGGAAAAAACGTTATGCCGCAGGAGACTTCCGGGGAAGACGGCAGAGTAGGAAGCTCCTGGTACGCTTTCTGCGACGAGCGCTTTGTAATGTGTACAACTGCTGAATCACTGTGTTGTACACGGAAGCTAATATAATGCACGTATGCTAATCAGACCAGAATTAAAAATTTTTAAAAATCATGTTACAAAAGAAATGTGGGTTTTTAGTGATAAACCTGACAGAATTACTACAGTTATTTTGAAATACTTTACTTTTAGTGTACATTTTTAAGTATTAAATATACATTTTAAGTATTAAGCTTCATGCTAAAAGACACGTAAGAATGTATTTTTTAGTTTTACAATTTAAATAGCAGAAAGAAATGTCTCTGACCAAACACTATAATTTAAATGTTTATTTTTAAGCCTATGTCAGAATCTAGGGTAGTGTGAATAAATGGCCAACTCTTGGTGTAGTTGTTTTATACAAATGAATTCCACATGATATGAATAACTTATTTTCATAAAGCACTTCAATAAATCCCAGAGTTGGTTATTTCTTTATGTGTAAATCTTCAAAGTTTCTAAATTTATATCTAAAACTACTATGGTCATATTTTATAAAAAGGATTTGGCACATTCAAATTTCAAAATGTCACGAACAAAATATTACTGACTAAGTGGTTTTTCAGAATTTGGTAACCACCTCTGAAGATAAATTCACAGATATTTAAAGTTTCAATTTGATTTTGCAAAAAATTGTAGTAAGGACAATCCAGCTTAACGAGTTATCTTAAAAATTCAGTTTCCAAGGCAACAATCATAGGTCCCTGTACACTGCTTAAAAAAATCATTTTTATAAATTTAGTTACTGTAACATCAAAGGCAAGAGTTAAATATAACTGCCTCACTTTTATCTCCTTTTATCAGACTTTTGAACAGGCCAACTTCTCTCTTTTTAATGGACTGATACTGGATCCCTAGTCTGCTCCCCACTAAGTACAAGAAGGTTAAGGGCAGATAAGCTGCCAGTTTCCCAAGTGTCTGTGGCTCTAGCCTAGTGCATGTGTGTTAAGAGCAAACCAGGATCCAGCCCATGGTATATGCGTAACAGCAAATCTCCTTATAACTTATTCCTTCTAACTTTGTAACTCAATAAAGCAGAAAGGGAGGAGCTCTTACCTGCACATTTCACTCCCTGAGCAATGAGACCCCACATGAAGTTGGCACAGTACTCACACCAGTGTGGCCCTCTGAATGTATGCACCTGAAAAAGAGTAGTGAGTGACAGAGTGGCCGGAGGGGAAAACACATGGACGAGGAGACTGTTTTCTGTCAAGCACTGAAATACAAACCGTGGTTAGTACCGAAGAGGCGCGGTATGGCTACATTTAGAAAAACCTTGGTTGAGTGGAACCAACAAGCAGTTAAAATTTGTCAGAGCTCAAGTTCCTCTTTGTTTCAGAAATGGTGATGCATCAAACCAATATTCTGCAATTTACTTTGCAAAACAATTTCTACGGTGGTTTTCCAACTGGTCCCCTCCAGCTGTAAGCCTCATCTTTGAGTTCCACAAAGACTGGCATTTTCTGGGTGCTACAGCATGGAGGAGGAGAAAGAGAGACATAGGGTATGTGTGGATCCCATCAGGATTTTGTCAGATGACCTACCTCCTGTGACCACAGATGGTGAGGGTGATACTTAGTGACTGGTCACAACTGAATCATCAAAAAGGGCCAATTTCTGTTTAAAACCATTTAATACTTACTGTGTTAGTTAAGGGAATGACTATATTTTAGAAACTGCAGAAGCTACAGTTAATCAGAAACCCTATTTGAGTATAGTAATTATGCACGAATCATTCCAGCCTCAAAACCGTTTTGTTGCACTTGATTCCTATATCCCTAAGAAAGGAGTCCCCAGAGAAAGGATTCAAATGCTAAGATACCTCTAGACTTTTCTTCATAGGAAAGAGAAGCCACTCTACCTTAATTCAGATGAAAAAGTATTGGTAGAAAAGAGAAGCAAGGAATCCGTACCCCAATATTAAATAAAAGAAAAATCTGGAATATTATCATAACGCTTTGAGATTTCTGAGGAAAAAAAATTCTCAGCAAATATTTGAAAATGCACCCAAGAAATAAAAGAAAAAGGGAGAGGGAACCAGGAAGTCACTGATCTGTATATCAAAGTACATTTACCTGAGAAAATTTCTTATATGTCTGATTTCCTCCTGCAGAAAACAGTGATATGAGAGTGCAAATCACAAGGAGTGATGATTTGGCTCCAACATAAATATCTGCCAAAACAGCTACTGCAAATAATGAAATTCACCAATAAGATTGTCATTTTTGCCACTGTTCTTTTTATGTATCAAGTAGGTAAATGATTTTTAAGATAATCTATAACTTGTTTTTTTCTAACTTAAGATGCTATTGAACACAAGACTTAAAATGAATGTAAGATGCATATATTCTATTTAGAAAAATCTAGCCAAGTAAATATGACAAACCATTGGTTATAAGAGAAATCCCAATTCCAGAGATGTTAAAATGAAAAAAAAAAAAAACCCATTAAGATCAATAAGTAAAGGTATGTCAGAATACTAATACTGGCTAAGTAAGGCTGTCATGGATAACCTGGTGTTGGTCCCTTCCAAGCAGGCATGTGCTGGTGACTCTGGGAACTGCCAAGTGAGCCTGAGCACAAAACGTGTCAATTTTGAAAAGAAGGCCATAATCTCTTCTATGTCTTTTATGGAAAAGCATCAGGAATGCAGACACAGTTGCTTCCGGATTGTTACTGATGCTCGGGGCCTGTAAATTGAAAGCATTTCCTAGGGTTTCTGAAGCATAGCCCAAGATCAACATTCAGATAGTCTGTGATGTCTTTGTGTTTGTCTGTGTTCCTCTGAGTGAATAAAACTGGATAAAGTATGCAGTCTTGCTTTGCTTTGAGGGGAATGATTGCAACAGCACTGACTTGTATAAAAAAAAAAGTTACATAATCATGAAATAGCTATACAAGCAGGACGTTAGCTTTAGGGAAAGTTTTTGGGATACCCACTGGCTTAGATGTTGCTAGATGTCGTTCACTCCAGTATCACTTGACTTGGTGAGGTTAAGAGAAATGGCCTAGAAGCAGAGGAAGTAAGTCCCAGTCTTGTACCTGCCAGTTATCTCACGATGAAGGATCTTAAAGTTACATTTGGGAGAGCAAAGACAGAGTAGATGATGTGAAATAACTTAAAACCAGGCTCGTTGACAAACAGCACTGAGTACTGAGAGGTTACGACAGAACCAAGTCCCTTCCCTGCATTCAAAACAGCAGCAGTGAATGTGGCATCTGGGAAATCTTGGGACGTTTCTTCATATGACATATACTGAAGGAAGGGTGTGAACGGTCCGAGCAGGCTGGCGCTCTGAAGGGTCACGTGTGAGAGCAGAGAGCAATCTCTAGGGAATTGTTATTTATACATTTCCCTCTTGGATGGTTCTTTATAAAGGCCTCCTGAGCCACGTGGGGTGGTGGTGGTGGTTTTCTCTTTCGTTTAAACCACCTGGAAGGTAGCTTATACAGCTCGCCAGGGAACAGTTCTAGAAAGGGGACTAAAGCACCAGAAGCTTATTAAACGTCTACGTGTATAACAACTGGATTCCCTTCTGAATCTTTATAACTCATGTTTCTTAAATTTTGTTTTGTGACCTCTATGGCTCCATGACAATGGACTCTGTAATAATGGCATACTGTAGCCTTTTTGTCTTTTTTATTCTAGAGGTCATCAAAACAGAGACTTCATTCAGTAGTTATTTTTATTCATTCATGAACATTTTAAAGTAATGACATACAGAAAGAGAAAAAGGCTCGAGGAATTAACTGTAGATTTTCCCCATTAAATACAGTGTGAAAATGCTCCACAGAAAGTGCCCACAAAGTACCTGGGGAGCTGGGGGAGGGGCACTGTGCAGGCTTAAGATGGGTCAGCTGGGTGACCTGTGGGGCAGCACTGGAGGGTGCGTGTTGGAGGGGGTGCGTCAGGAAAGGCCGTTCCAAGGAAATTGAAGGTACATGGATGTTTAGGGAATCCTAAGGAAGTTCAGCATGGGTAGAGGCGGGGATGACCACATGGCAAGAAGCAAGAGACAGACAGGGCCTCTTCTCCATGCCTACAGATTCATACTTTGCCCAGTGAGCAATGCAGGGCCACTGAAGATTTTTAAGGTGAGTGACAGGCAGGCAGGCGAGGCTGGCGGAAGACAAATTAGGTAGGAGGCTACGTGTGGCAGGAGTCCGGGTGACAGACGGTGTGGGCTGAACTCAGGCAGCGGTGATGGAGGGAAGGGGTAAAGGAGGCACGTAGGAGGCAGAATCAACAGGCCTTGGTAACCAACTGAATCAGAGGCACAGGAGAGGGGAAGAGGGCATGAACGGGGAAAAAAAGCAGAATAGGTTTGGAAGTGAGGAGGGAGGGGAATGGGAGATTGAAGACTTCTGGGAAAGAGGGGGTAACTCACGGAGTAAAGTTTCTGACGGTGGCAAATGGAGATAGGGCAGAGGGCTTGGCTTTGAATGAGAGAGTTATTTTCCCCATTCCCTGAGTTGGGCAAAGGGAAGGAGGGGAGCGAATGGCTGGGCAGGAGTCACGGGGCTACAGTCTCTGCATTATGATGGAAGTTCAGTTACTAAGCAAACGAGGAGTTTGCAGAAAGGGGGAGTAGGAACTGGAACTGGCCAGAAATTCAGAGAAGGGCTGCTGGACTTGAAAGCAAGTTTCTTTTCTGGATGACACTAAGTCATACAATAAGTGTCAAGCACATTAAAGAAAAAGTAACAAATGCTTTTTAAAGTGCTTTATCTAAATATTTTATTTATGCAGTTTTACATAATCAGTGACGTTTATATCATGTATTTTACCCATTCAGAAAAAGAGATCTTTAAAAATTAACTGCACAAATCATGCAGCTTCAAGCAGGACAACTGGAGGGCTGTTCCTTCCAGCACAGTGGAAACGGGGTGCTATTCCTGCACACAGGGCTCCAGGGCACGGGCACCGGCAGACCATTTCGTTTAAGAGAGATGGTTGTATTGATTACCTGTCTTAAAAATGATTAAATCAGAATGTAATGGGCATTCAAAATATAATAATTAAAAGGTCAAAAGTTGCACCGTGGGGATTTTTTCTGCTTAGGAGGACGCTAAGGAAGAATGGGGTGGAACCTGGGAGAAAGGAGGCTTAGAGCAGTTCTCAAGGGGTCCAGGGTCGGGCCCGAAGCCCTGCATTGAAACAGATGGCAGCCCTCGCCTGGAATGCCCTATGACATAGTAGATACCTTTTTAGGGGTCAGGAGCTGGTCAGCATTTGGGGTTCAGAATTACTGATGTCTTCACGACAGAAACAAGTAGCGGACAGTCATTAAGTGACATTTTCCTTAGGATTTTGATTCTAAATGGCTCCAAAGTTTGTGTTTCAGTTTTCCTGTTTCTTCTTATTCTCCAAGGCTGTCACGTCAGCTCTTTTCCTTCCTTATCCCCTTGTCCCTCTCCCCACTCACTGATTCTTCGATGCAGATGAGGTCATCTCAGAGAACTCTGCTAGCACTGGATGTATATCAAGAACATATGTCAGCTATATTCTTTTTGAAGGCCTTTTAAAAGAAAACACAAACTTCCGGCTTCTTGTCTGTGTTTCTTATAGTTGAGGCTGACAGACAGTGGGGACAGTGGTCTTAAGATGAATGAGGTGTTAAGTAGTGTCTTATTTTATTCTGTGACATCTACTAATCTTTAGTTAGTGTTCTTCCAATCTGTTTCTGCTCTTTACTATGTGACCTTAATGACATACACTGGCTTTATAAGGTGGGAAACTGACCAGCATTATTTCTTCCTTAGAGTTATTTGAACAAATCACTTGATCAATTTTCAAAAAAAAAAAAAAAATCCCATTGGGGAGGGTGTTTTGATAGGGTAATCCTAGAGAGCAAGCAGCTTCGGTGTGTAACTTTATCAGGGAGGTCAAGGATGGTCCTGAGAAAAGCAACCTTGTAAATTGGCCACAGATTATTTTCTAGGCCACCTCCAAACCTCTGGTCCATCTTGACAAATGAAAGTGACAGAATTATACCTTCATGAACAAAGGGCATTGCAACTAGTTTGAAGGTCCTTTTCTACAACTGGAAAGAAGACAACTTTATTACCATGACATTTCAGATTGCTTTTCACCATGAACAACTCCCTTCATGTTAACATCACCGACATCACTTAGAAACAGATATGAAAGACTGAGCTAATTAATGGATCCCAAAAGTCTATCACACAGAAGGCGCTAGTCAGAACCAGGCTGAGGACACACAGGGAGGGGAGTGACTGGGCTACTGAGGGGACCCCGTGGCACAGGCTGAGGATAGGTGTCTCCTAAGCACTGATCTGGGTAAACACTGAAGCTCTTCGCCACTGGGCCTACTATTATATTGCCCCAAACCCTGGCTTCTGTAAGAAAACCAGAACATCTTCTCATGTTTCTGACATTCGCATCTCCAGTTTGAATGTCAGTAATAAAAGGAGAGGAGAAGAAATCAATGCGATGGGAAGAGAAAAAAAAATTTCAGCCTATCTTCATTATCCCTTCCAAGCCATAACATTCCCTCTAGAAATAAGCATGAATGCAAACGGCAAAGGAGCATACCTGCAAAGACTGCTGCAAATGTGACCTAGGTTGGAGGTGATAACAATGTTCAGGGAGGGGCGCCTGGGTGGCTCAGTCGGTTAAGCATTTACCTCTTGATCTCAGCTCAGGTCTTGACCTCAGGGTTGTGAGTTCAAGCCCCATGCTGGGGTCCATGCCCAGCATGGAGCCTACTTTAAAAAAAAAAAAACAAACTTGGGAAAATGAAATTTTGCTTTGGGGGAAGAGGACTGACATTTGGGAGGCTCTGGTGAGTCAGCTCTGCAGCCTGGTACCGGGTGATGAAGGGAGAGAACAGATGATCAAAATCACAATGAAAAGCAATGTAGGTAGATAGGCAGCTGGGCAGGAAAGGCTTTTTCTCCTCCCCTCCCCCCCATTTTTATCTTTCAGGCAACCAGGATGTACTCTTTTATGTAACCAATTTTAGTCTCACCAAAATGGCTTAATTTCGATCCAAAGTATTTGAAATTTAGAATTTTGGTCCTGATTTTGCCATCACAGTGAAAGTATTTTGGTTTATACTATTAAGTCATGAGCAGAGAATGCAGAATGTTGGCTATGATCATTAGCAACAAATACAAAAACTGTGTAGGGGTTCCTGCAAAAAGCAGCAGGGAGCAGGTACTCAAAACAGTATCTTTAGTATCAAGGCAATACCTTCTCGTCTTATTATCTAGTTAAATCTAGTCAAAATGAGTAGTGGCTTCAAAATTCTTGAGGAAAGATCTCTAACGAACAGGTTTGGGTGCGGTTAAGCTCCCAGCACCGACATCATGCTAGCCGTGCCTACTCTTCTTGTCCGGATGGAAAGGATGTGTAATGTAGTGCCCACAGCAGGAAAGGTGGAAGGAGTGCACCAAACACTTATGGAAACAGTGCCTGGAACTGAACGAGGGGCATACCCCTCGGCCCCATGCAGTGCCCCCAGCAGGCGGAATGGGGGCATTGCATGGAGGCCCAGGATCACGGTGAAGGGGCCCAGGTGCGAACAGCCTCTCCAACTCGCTGCTGTAGAGGAGGACTGTACAGGGGAAAGCTCGCAGGGGCCCTGTGAGGCATACACTCGACCTCACAATAGTTAACACAGTCAGAAGTACCATTTTGGAGAGGATGACAAATGACAGAAAATCAGTGACCTAGGGTTTTAAGAATGAAAAAACCGTTCAAAATTGAGGGAGATGCCATAAAAGTCTGCGAGACATACATGGGCCAGACCATTAATAAAGGATGTCCCCTTGAATATGAAAAATAACACTAGGGAAACGCTGGTATAATACTGTCAGACTATAATACTAGTCTTAATTAGTAGGGCAATTATTAGGGAAATATAATAAGGTAGTTCTTCCACCTATAAATATTATAAAAATGGTTTTTATTGATTGGTATATAAAATGACACCTTAAGTGAACACGTACAGACAAATACGGGATTCTTACCAACGCCACTCATACAGTCCATTTGCCCCAATTCTATGCAGGCCTTATTCAGAGAGTTTACATTTCTTTATGGCTTGCTTTGTGATCCACCTTCCCCCACCCTCCACCTCCCAAATGAACACTGCATATCAGTGAGGGAGAGATACCTCTAAAACTACAGCTGAGTTAACTGTGGTGCAGACCAAGTGAACTGACTTAGAATCACACACAACCGTCCTCATGCTGGAACACAAACGCAGCTTCTTGTGTCTGGGTTCTGTTCTCAGCTGCCGGAGTAGCTCCTGCCACAGAGCCAACAATTTGAAACCTAGGAATCAGGCAGTAGTTTTGGAACTTTGAAATATCAAAGTTTTCCAGGGATTCCATTTATTTATTTACTTTTATTATGTTACAAAGTACAGACTGTATAATAAATAGATGTGAAAAAATAAATACAACCAGTAATTTAAAAATACTTTGTTTCAAAATATGAGTGTTTAAAGTATTAGAAAACCCATGACTTCAATGTTTAGACTTTAAGTTTCAGAAGCAAATTTCTTTTTCTTTTTTTTCCCCACAGGGGCTTTAAGGAGAACTTTACCTCTAAACTGAATCATGGTTAAAGTTTAAAACTGTCAAATGCCATAACCTAAAACACTTCATTTTGAAAGTTTAGTTTTATTACTTGGATTAGTAAGTTTGCATTTCAAGTATCAGTAGTAAAAAATCAACACAATGAATCACTACTTCAAAATATCCATCTCTTAAAGTTGTATTATGAAGATATGGTAGGAAAAGGAATGAATCATACTTGGTTGTACAATAAAGCTGCACTGTACCATCCATCGCTGACAGATAATCTCTGTAGCACATTGTGGACATTGGTAAACCGAACGAAGAGACAACCCTCAGACCAATCCGCATTACCTCATAGTCCACAATTCTGTACTAATATATAGTTCCACATAACCAGGTGTCAGTTCCTCTTCGGCTTAGCTGTAAGAATGTCATCTGAAGTTTACTGTTAACATACATTATGAATGGAAGTATTTCTATGATATACCAAGAAAAAGGTTAGAATAAAATGCACAAGAAATTATTAAACTATGTAGTTAAAACTCTTTTTAAAGCTCTAGTGAAAGAGATTCAAATTTTCTCTAGTTTCTTCTATTTCATTGATTGCTGCTCTTATCTTTAATATTTCTTTCTTTCTTGATTTAATTACATCTTTTTCTAGTTTTAGGTGGAAGCTTAACTCACTGATTTAAGATTCTCTTGCTTTCCTAAAATAAGCATTTCGTGGTAAAGATTTCACCATAAGCACTACTTCGGCTATATTCCACAAATTTTGATACGTTGTATTTTTTATTCAGTTCAAAATATTTTCTAATGTCTCTTGTGATTTCTTCTTTAATCCATGAGTTATTTAGCAGTAAGTTGTAAATTTTTCAGGTATGTGTTATTTTGAATTTAATTCTGTTGTGGTACAAGGATATGCTTTGTATGATTTCAATCCATTTACATTTATTGACACGTTTTCTGGGCCAGAATACTGCCTATCTTGGTGAATGTTCCATGTTCACTTGAATAGTATATGCCCTCTGTTGCTGAGTAGAATACTTCTATAAATATTAGGCCAAACTGGCTGACACTATTGTTCAAGTCTTCCATCTCATTGTTAATGTTCTGTTTGTCTGTTCTGTCATGGAGATTTCCACACGTGTTTCTCAATCTACAATTGCAGATTTGCCTATCTCACTTTTTAGTTTTTGCTTTATGTATTTTGAACCTCTGTTATTAGATGAATATAAATTTTAAATTATGCTCTCCTGATGAATTTTACCTTCTTCACTCCCATTAATACTCCTTGTTCTGAAAACCACTATATTTAATGTGTGTGTGTGTGTGTGTGTGTGTGTGTAGCCACTCTAATTTTCTTTGAATTATTCTCTCCATTGTATATCTTTTTCTTTTGACTTCTCTGGGTCTTTATATTTAAAGTGGGTTTCTGTGGATAGCATATAGTTGAATCTTGCTTTTTTATCCAATCTGACAACCTCTGCCTTTTAGTGGAGTTTGGGGGCCATTTCCATTTAAGGTAACTATCAATACGACTGGGTTTAAAATCTGCCATCTTGGTTTTGTTTTCTATATACTTTGTTTGCTCTTCTGTTCCTTTTTCTCTCTTCCATAGTTTTGAAAAAATTGAATATTTTTATGGATCCCTTTTGTCTCTCCTATTAGTTTATAACTATTTTATATTTTTAGAGTTTGCTCTAAGGTCTACAATACATCTTTAACTCCTCAGTCTGTCTTCAAACAGTATCATACCACTTCACGTATAGTGTAAGAATCTTAACGACTGTGCTTCCTTCACCCTGTACGTTCTGCTGCTGTTGTCATATACTTGTATAAACTATGTAATATTACTAGTTTTTGCTTTAGTCAATTATCTTAAGTATTCACTAAAATGAAAGAAAAAACATCTTTTACACTTATCCACATTTTTACCTCTTTTGGCATTCTTTATTTTTTTGTATGGCTCTAAATTTCCATCTGGTATTATTTTCCTTTGTCTGAAGAACATCCTTTAACATTCTTGTAGTATAGGTCTCCTGGTGATGAATTCACTCAGCTTTTCTTTGTTTAAAATTTATTTTTGTTTTCATTTTTGAAAGACATTTTTGCTCGATATAGAATTCTAGGTTGATTTTTTTTTTAAGTTGTTGAGTACTTTGAAGATGTCACTCTGTTGTTCTGCATAGTTTCTGATGAGAATTCTGTTGTATTTTTCATCTCTATGTAAAATGTATTCTCTTCCCCTCCCCCCTGCCTTGTAAAAAAACTTTCTAAAATATGTAAGCATACTAGTGACAAAAATAATTTGTTTCTTCCTTTGACATATTTTCCTTATACTGAAATAACCTTTATAGATGTCAATAAAGAGTAGTGTAAAAATCAATTCTCTTCTTTAAAAAAAAAGTACCCTGTATTTCTGTGTATGAGTGCGCACACTTAAGATCCTATAAAGCCATAAAATTACAAACACATTCCAAAGCTGGAATATGAAAATAAAATTCAAGAGAAACTGAATACATGTTTAATTTCTAGATTCTAGAGATGTTTCTCTACACATTTTGATGTCATATGTGAGGGATGAACCAGGCCGAGGTAAAGTACCACTTAAGGAATAAAATTTTTCTTTCCCATAACCTGGTTTTCTCCTCCCTGGATGCTCTGATGATTTTCTCTTTAGTACTGGTTTTTAGCAATTTGATTATGATATGCCATGGTGTTGTTTTCTTCATACTTTTTTTTTTTTCCATTTGTAGTTCACTGTACTTCTTGGATCTGTAGGTTTTCATCAAAATTACAAATTTTTTGATCATTAGCTCTTCAAATAATTGTACTGTTTCCTGGCCCTTCACCATTGCTCCTTCTAACTCCAATTACACTTTTAAGTTAGGTTGCTTGTTACTGTCCCCCATTGGTCACCGATGCTGTGTCCTTTTGGGTTTGTTTGTTTGTTTAATCTGTCCTTCATTTTGGATGTTTTCTATCATTGTGTCTTCTGGTGTACTACTCTTTTCTTCTTTGATGCCTAATATGCCATTAATATTATCCAATGTATTTTTCATTACTTTTTAAGATTTTAAAAATTTTATCTTTAAGTAATCTCTACACCCACTGTGGGGCTCAAACTCACAACCCTGAGATCAAGAGTCACATGCTCCACTGACTGAGCCAGCCAGGTGCCTCCATTTCAGATATATTTTCAATCTCTAGAGATTCCACTTGGATTCTTTCAAATAGTTTCAACTTCTTTCCTCACTGCAGCTTTTAGTCTATTGCTAATTTAGTCATGCTACTAAGATGATATCCTTTTAAGGACTTAAACAATGCCTCATATATTATCACATTTTTCTACTCCTACTGGAGTGCAAAACTATTCTCAACCCTGAGTGAATTTCAGTAATTGTTCAGTCTATTGCTTTTTGGTGTGTGTTTGGTTTTTTAAATAGGCTCCTTTCATGCATATGTAGGTAAGTACTTGCTAAGAGTCCGGAAGACCTTTATGCAGACCCCCAGAGTCCGTGTACAGCTCTGTCCCCCCAGGGACACTGCCCACAAATTTTAGCTGCTTTGCTTCAATCTCTATGTCTCAACTCAGCTAGACCACTGGGTTCTCTTTAGATTCTCCCTCCATGTGTTGTGGCCAAGAAATTGCCTCCAAGCAGTAAATGAGAACAATTTTAAGACTTCTCTTATGGTGCTGCTTTTTTCAGGTATCCTAGTACTATACTACCTGTTCACTCTCTGAGTGTGGTTTTATATATTTTTTTCTGGTTTGTTGTTTAAGATGGGAAGGTAAGGGCACCTGGGTGACTCAGTTGGTTAAGTGACTGCCTTTGGCTCGGGTCATGATCCTGGGGTCCTGGGATGACCTCCTGCATTGGGCTCCAGGCTCAGTGGGGAGTCTGCTTCTCCCTCTGACCCTCTCCCCTCTCACTCTTTCAAATAAATAAATAAAAATAAAATTTTTAAAAAATGGGAAGATAAATCTAATTCCTTCATCATGGTTAAAAGTGGAAGTTCAGATTATATTATTTCTAAAACTGATCTCTCTTGTGAGCTTGAACCTGGGACTTCTGGCTTCAGTTTCTACATGTGCAAAATTAACTTAGTAATTCTCATTGTCCCTTATAGAAGCTGAACTTCTTCAGGATTCTTTCGTCATCATGCTCTTTGAACATGTCTCTCCCAGCAAAGTGTTACATTGACACTGTTGTATTCAGTAGGTTGTATACTAGGATCTTGGAATTAGTGACATCATTTTGTCATTTAATGTTATTGTGGGCATTTCTTATATTTTTAGCTACACAGAATACATGTCTTCTCTTTGGGTACCAGTTCTCAATCCATATGAATTGTATGAACTGACCCCATCCCCAGCTCCAGGAGAGAAAATATGACCTTGATCTAAGCCTGTCAGCACATTCCGTTCTCCTGCCTGGGAGTTGAGTTACTGGTTCAGAGATGGGCATATAAGATAATTGGTCAAATGCCCGCCAGGCCCAGAATTCTTCGTTCAGACTAGAATCAGAGAATATTTAGAGCTAGAGCCTCTGCAGACCATCTTGTCACCAGCGGAAGCTGCAAGTGAAGACAGAGCTGGAAGACAGGGTTCTGGTGCCATTCTAAGCCCCTTAGCCGAAGGATACCTAACCACCCGCAGACTTCCCTTATGTGAGCCGCTAAATTCCCTTTGTGCCTTAGCAAGCATGAGTTGTGCCTTCTGACACTTGCAATGGAAAGTCTTCAATTGTTCCATCAAATGGTAAATATCAATCATGGGTTCTAAATAGATTTTTAAAAGACACACTGAAGCAATGACATCAACTGTGGAGTAACGAACTATATTAGCAACCATCAAAACAAAATTGCGTGCTTCCGAGAGATGGACCTTTTCTTCATATGCACTAAGCTTATTAGGCAGAGCCACGAGCAGGGATCTGGGTGTGACACATACAAGGGCTGGAGCTCCAAACAAGGGGAGTTCTATAAAAGAGAGTGAACATATTTTAGGCCTGATTTGGACAAATCCATTTGCATAACTAGCCAAAACGTGTCATTTCTAATACAGTAGACTGAAGGATATCACCTCATATGACAAGCGTCCTCAGATATCCATGACCTAAAAATGAATATATTTTTTAATTTTCATGTCTGCATAACACTTAAGAAATGCACTGAGCTCTATTTTTGCTCCCCCAAAGGATATAAAAATATATATATTTTAAGATTTTGTTTGTCAGGAGAGAGCACAAGCAGGGGGAGCAGCAGGCAGAGCAGGCAGAGGGAGAAGCAGGCTCCCCGCTGAGCAGGGAGCCCGATGTGGGACTCCATCCCAGGACGCTGGGATCATGAACTGAGCTGAAGGCAGATGCTTAACTGACTGAGCCACCCAGGCATCCCCCCAAAATAATTTTTAAATGAGCAGCTGATGATGTTCCTTAGCGGTGTAACATCACTGGGCGATTTCCCCTTTCCTTTCTAGCTTTCCTATTTTGCAACCAGAAGAATCTTCAGATAATTTAAGAAGAGGGGTTAAGAAACCTGAAAAAAACAAAAACACTACTGGTATGATGCTTATTAGAAAAATAATTTGTAGTGGTTTCTCAGATACCAGCAGTACTTGATAAAATATTCAAGAAAGAAAAATCAGTATTTTCATATTCTCATTTAAAAAAATTCTTTCCTAGACCTGTATTCCACTTATGCATGCATCTCTTCTCTCTGCCCCTTGGGCTCTTTGATGAAGCCAGTTATATTTCTGTATTATGTACTATTACATAAGAATAATGAATGCTGCCTAATGATGACAGTAAGTGTCCTGAGCTGTAGGGAACTTGGCAGCATAGACAGTAGCTGGGTAAGATGTTATGACATGTACGTATTCTTCAGTCACATGCTTTCACTGTTTTATTAAAGCCATGGGAAACTTCACTCCTATGGAAGACTTTCTTCTAAGGAATGTTGACATAGTGGGTCACAAAGATGAAGTAGGACAATATAATTTGTCAATTAAACAAGGTTTAAAAATTAGAGATCTAAAATATTACATAGATATCCTGTTAGATTAAGCAGAATACAACGAAGACTCAGTCCTCAGTTAAATCTGGAAGGTGAGAAGGTATATGATACAAGTGACCCCAAAACATTGCCTTGAACATACGTGTGTCCAGTGTGTGAACGACTCATCCTCCAGGGTTAGATTACTATGCGGACACACAACGTACTGAGAGAAAAGAACTATGGTAGAGGTGACTTACTATTATTTCGTGTGCTTCCTATGGGTTTATAACCTTATCTTGTTATTGCAGTGAGAGTCACATGCCAGGCTGATTCTCTCCTTTGAGATAAATACTGGAGATGCCAATTATTTTTAAATTGAAGAATAACTGACATACACTGTTGTATTAGTTTAGGTTCGCCACATAGTGATCTTTGTATCTATTACAACATGGTCACCAGAGAAAGCCTAGTTACCATCTGCCACTATACAAAACTGTGACAATACTGTTGGCTAGATTTCCGGTGTTGCACAGTTCATCCCCATGTCTTATTTGTTTTGTAACTGGAAGACTGTACCTCTTAACTGCCTTTACCCATGTGGCTCCTCCCCGTCACTGCTCTACCCTGTAGCGATCATTGGTTTGTTCTCTATGATCTACGGGTTTGCTTCAGTTCCATTTGGTCATTTGCTTTCTTTTTTCATTTGTTTTTTAATGTCTGATCTTGTTACTTTTAGAAAATCTCGTTGACTGGCCTCAGACCTAGAGGTTTCTACCTCAGGACAGCCTCTGTCTCTTAGCAATCTGTTCCTGGCGTTTTTCTTTGGCCTCCTTCATTCTCTTGGCCAATAGTTTAGCACGTTCTGCAGCCTCTTCCTTATTTTTCTTAGTACGCTGTTTCTTCCGAGCAACATGCCGACATTTGTGTGGCAGGATCCATGGAGTAACAAGACACGGAATGACACGGGTGCTCTGGTTCTAGTTTTCTTACCTTCTTTGTTTAGGGTCTTTCGCACAACACACTGGGGGACATCATCTTCTTTAGAGAGACTGAAAAGTTTGTGGAATCTGCTAGCTCTTTTGGACCCCAGGCCACCAGGCACAGTAGTAACAGTGAGTCCAGGAATATCCTTCTCTCTCTCTCTCTTTTAAACAATGACCAAGTTGAGAACACTGAGATTGGCGTCCACAATGCAACCCTAAACAGACCTGCACTTTCTTTCTCCAGTGCTCCTCAGTTTGTAGCANGAATGGCCCTCAGCCGCAGAGGGGCATGGCCATGGATCAAGACTTCACGGGAAGCCTTGTTTGTCACTGCCACCACTGATTTGGACCATGTAACCCTTCCACTGTTCACCCAGAGCATGCGTGCAATTTCTGTGGCCATACACTTCTCATAAAAGGTACGGAGTTTGTGTTCATCATCCACTTCAATGAGTTTCTAGCAGCCAGCAATTGGGAAAGAAACGTTCAGCTTCATCCTAAAGCAGCCTACTACCTCCGAGGTGCCATGGAAAAGAGCTGTTTTGATTTTAAATTCCACATGTAATGAAATCATATAGTATGTGTTT
Source organism: Ursus maritimus (assembly GCF_017311325.1). NCBI lineage: Eukaryota > Metazoa > Chordata > Mammalia > Carnivora > Ursidae > Ursus > Ursus maritimus. Next base: position 56,299,452 of record NW_024423343.1, on the reverse strand, counting down.
CTCTCTCTGACTGACTTAGCATAACACCATCTAGGTTCACCCATGTTGCCAATGGCAAGATTTCATTTTTTATGGCTCATATTCTATTTTACGCACACACACACCCCACCCACATCTTCTTTAGCCGTTTATCTTTGCTATTGTAAATAATGCTGCAAGGACATCGGGACGAATGTGTCTTTCTGAATTAGTGTTTTCGCTTTCTTTGCATCAGTATCTAGAAGTGGAAATACTGTATCGTATGGTAGTTCTGTTTTTAATCTTTTGAGGAAACTCTATAGTGTTTTCCAAAGTGGTTGCACCAATTTACATTCTCACCAACAGTGCACGGGGTTTCCTTTTTCTCCATGTCCTCGCCAAAACTTGTTTTTTGTCTGATTCTAGCCAAATTTTCTAAAACATATCAGTAGGATGGTTATAAATGTTAGAAATAATCAATCAATACAATGTTAGATGTAGTTGTTTGTCAGAGGGTCTCACATTAGGATATTGGTTGGGAATAAAAATCAGAATTGGTTCTGGTAAGACAGCCCAGATGTTTAAAAGTGACAACCCAAGGGGTGCCTGGGTGACTCAGTCAGTTGGGTGTCCGACTCTTGATTTCAGCTCAGGTCATGATCTCAGGCTCATGAGATGGATGGATGGAGGCCCATGTTGGGCTCTGTGCTGAGCAGGGAGCCTGCTTGGAATGCTCTCTCTCCCTCTGCCCCTCCCCCGACTTGTGTGCATGCACACACTCTTTCTCTCAAAAAAAAGTGCCTTTAATTTCAAGCCTTTAATTTCAAGGCTGGCCTGAGGTTCTTTTTTTATTTGCTTCTTAATTACATAAACAGTACACTTAAGTTCTACTGACAGTCTCCTAGTGAGAAAGACAAACTTGTAAATTTTAAAAGAGTATAAGCAAAAAATGGACAATTGGGACTACATTTAATGTTCAATCTGCACAGCAAAGGAAACAATCAGCAGAGTGGAAAGGCAACCTATTGCTAGATATAAGGTAGCTTTATTTTTAACTCTTGGGGGAACCTCCATACTGTGTTTCATAATGGCTGTATCAATTTGTATTCACAGCAACAATGTACAGGGGTTCCTCTTTCTCCACACCCTCACCAACACCGGCCAGCTTTCGCCTTGTTTATAACAGCCGTTCTAACAGGTGTGAGGGGACATCTTGTCGTGGTTTTGATTTGCATCCCTGATGATTCATGATGTTGAGCAGCTTTCCACAGACCTATTGGTCATTTGTGTATCTTTTGAGAAATGACTATTCTCAGGTCCCTTTACCTGTTTTTTAAATCAGGTTGCTTTTCGCTACGGAGTTGTATGAGCTCCTTACATATTTTGGATACTAACCCCTTAACAGATATATGGTTTGTAAATATTTTCTCCCATTCCATCGGTTGCGTTTTCATTCCATCAATTATTTCTTTTGCTGTGCGCAGAAGCTTTTTAGTTTGATGCAATCCCACTTGTCTATTTTTGTTTTGGTTGCCTGTGCTTTTGTGTCCTAGCTGAAAAATCACTGTCCACACCAATGTTTTCTACTAGTTAGTTTTATGTTTTTAGGTCTTTAAGTCTTTAATCCATTTTGAGTTGATTGTTGTATATGGTGTGAAATAAGGGACCAATTTCTTCTTTTTTTTGGGGGGGCATATAGATACTCAGTTTTCCCAACATTTATTGAAGAAACTATCCTGTCCTTATTTAGTGTACTTGGCACCCCTGCTGAAGATCAGTTGACACAAGCATTTATTTTCTGGGCTATTTGTTTCATTAGTCTGTATGTCTGTTTTCATGCCAGTCCTATCCTGTTTTGATTGATTACTGTATCTTTGTAATATATTTTGAAATCAATCAAAGTACAGATGCCTCCAGCTGTGGTGTTCTTGCTGAAGACTGCTTTGGTCTTTTGTGGTTCCATGTGAATCTTAGGATTGCTTTTTCTATTTCTGTAAAGAATGCCCTTGGGATTACGACAGGCACTGCATAAGCTCTGAAGAGCACTTTGGGTAGTACGCACATTTTAGCAATCCTCTTCCAATCCGTAACATTTTAAATTCTCTAACCTCAGGAAATGGTTACAAAGAAGTATGTGCAAAGCTTGTGAAATGTTTCTTTTTGGATTATTAATGGCAGGCGGTAACCTTCTTTGTACTTGAGGCATCATAACCAGTTCCTCAGCCAACATTACAAACCATAAAAAGGATAGATGGGGCTGAGAGGGTCATGATGCTGAGGGCCAACACAGAGACCTGGACAGAGATGCAGGATGAGTGTTTGTGGTCCTCTTCACCACCATTAGGGGGGACAGAGAAAAGTGTGGCGTGTGTTCGTTATTTTTGGCTTCTGCAGCATCTGACAAGTGCGATACCAAACAACGCCTACAGGGATTGTACAGATGATCTTGTCCAGTCTACTTTCCCTCCATGACTGCCCTAAGGAGAGACAAGCCCCTGCTCTGCACTGAGCTTTATTCTTATCTTCTCGTGCAAGTGACCCACGTTAAGAATTGGGAATTTTGTGTCTATATACACAGACACATATATATTTTCTCTCTCTATATATAAAATAGAATAGAATATTACATATATAATTCAACTTAATCTTCTAATTGAAGGAAAACATTTATTCCTTTAAAATGTGAGACACTCCATGTTCATACCCACGGGAAAAGCAATTAATGATGAGACATTCTAGGTTGCCTTTTCCATGAGTCATATTGCATTTCACTTCTTTGCTATTAATTCAAAACAATATTCAAATTTCTGAGCACTTAAAATGTGAACACGGATTCTCTAGTCAAATATAAGACAACATGATGATATTGTTGAGTTTCACTGCACTTAACTCACATGAATTTAATTTAAAAACTGTAACAGTATGTGTCTTAAAATCATTAGAAGAACCTATTTTTATGTTGAAATTTCCTGCTACAGGAGAAGTGGTTTCAAAATAACAATCACCAACCAAAGAAAGGTCCCTCCTGTCACACTGTATGCTCATTCAGCAGATGTTTCTTGAACATTTGCATTTTACTAAATATAGGAACAGGGGAAGGAAGAGTGGAGATGAGTAAAGGAGTGGGGGATGGTGGTGGTGTGATAGTTGGTGGGGAGACTACACAGGTAGCCCAGTCGGTGAATACTAATATAACGAGTTTTAAAAAAATATTCCTTCATATTTAGGTTAATTATTTTTAAAAATAAACATTAATATCTTGTCCTCATATGGGCCTTAATAAAGTCTTAATAGTGGAAAACAGTAATTATCTTACCAAATCTAACGCTTCTCAGAGTTCAAACTCACAATGCCGAGATCAAGGGTCGCACTCTCCGCTGACTCAGCCAGCCAGCCCCAAGAGAATTTCAGAGCTGCAAAAGAGCTTATAGACCATGTACTTTAGCTCTACATTTCATACTAACTCTCATTCTTATTTGCTGGTTCATCTTGTGTTTATTCTCAAATGGGAATCAAAAGAGGACCACAGGTCTTGGATCTGTCTGTAGCCTTTGGAGGAAAGAAAAGACCACTTTCAGCAGGANAGCTGGCCATTTCTATCCTTCCATTTATCGAACAGCAGCATGTCAGGTCTGCCAGGATTGACAGGTTCACTATTATCACTTTAAACCCAGTAGGTCTTGAATCAGTAATTTTAGTAAATATCATAGGGTTCATGTTATAGTCTTATTTAATTACAGTACCAATTCACATTTCAGGACTCATTGTTTGCATGTTATCTTAGCAGCATTAAATCTATTATAATATGTCACCTCATTCATTTATATGCAGAATGCAAGTATCTGAGACTCTAACATGAACCAGCTGCCACTTCAGGACTACCTTAAAAATAAAAAGGACTAAAGTCATATTTTAAAGTACCCTCTCACTGTGATGCTTAATGTTCTTTTCTTTCAATTAATTTGCATAAGTAGCCAGGTTTCTGTGGTTGTTTTCATTATAGGGAATCTTGATTATTTTATAGAGCTATCTAAATTGTATGAAATGAAACACCAAGTAGTTAGATCTGGAAGGAGTAAGAGACATACCGAGGATTTCACTCTACTCTGTGGTGCATGAAAATGCAGCCGCTCTTACATAACCTCGAACTCTGCCTGGGAGCTAAGAAAGAAGCAAGAGCTTTCTTCAGCCCCGCACTCACGCCAGGGTTCTCAACTACATCAGGACCTCTGTACCTGGACAAGAAGAAGTCTTGGTATGGATCCAGAAAAAATAGCACCCAGGGGGTAATTCGTAATAAGGAAAATAGTAGTTACCAAGTACCTAACACCTGCGAGGAACTCAGTTCTTCTAATGCAGAACCACTGTTTAAAGATCAAGCAGTCTGCCCAAGGTCATATAAATGATAAGCAAGCTCCTGAGGGCCAGTGCTGGGTCTCAGTTATCATTCCATCCAGAGAACCGCAGATGTTCCATGTAAGGATATAATCACTGCCGCCGGAGTGCCTCTGTCTTAATGTAAAGGTGTTTTGGCTTAGCTTTTGTTTTTAAGTTTGCTCAAGAAATTAACACTTGTACTCTCTCTGTTGTGTTAGGACAAGGGCAGTTCTTAAAACAAGAGGCTGATCCAGGAAAGAGTTGAGTTAAAATTATTTTCAAAGTTATGGTGACAAATTATAATCAGTTTTAAAGGATGTGGTACATTTATTTTTAAAACAATGCTCTCCCTAAGAGAGACAACTATGCTTCTTATGATAGATTCTTTATCAAATCCTTATAAATAATAGAAAAAATTAAAAAGCCCATGTTACGTAACAGTAAACGGGAAGCCTTCCTGTTTTGTCTCATTTTTTCTATTTAAAAAAAAACCTCAAAAACCCAAAACACCTGTCTGGAGGTAGGCCTAGTTGATTTTTTTTTGGATCTCCGCTTGGTGAGTGCTTTCACCAAGGGTATAAGGCATTCTCGGCTTTACCCTCTGAAATGAGATCTGGCAGCTATTCAACACCACAGAGCAATGTTACATAACAAGGCAGTTCAAGAAGCAGAAAGGAAACCACATTGAAATGAGGCTTTGGAGAGTGGGCTTGTGGATAGCAGAGTCCACTTTTACCAACATAGAACATAGTCAAGGGCAAGCCCCTGTGAACGATTATCATCATACAAATGCTCGGAATTCTTCCCACTATAAATCTCTGAACTGTGTATACTTCCATATCACAAGCAGTGACTTTCTAAGTGAACATTTATGTGGGAGAGAAGTGCTCCTGCCATAGTCTGACTTCTTCGTGGTGGGGGGGGGATGTTCTCGGAAGTATGACTTCCCCTCCCACCTTTCTTTTCTCCTTTTTATAATGCCACTCCAGAGAAACATTTTTTAAATAACGAAGAGCAATTTCAATGGAAGGAGTCAAATTCTGAGACTTCTGACCTTATTAGCAACTTCAAAAAATATGTAATGAAACTTCAATATGAGCTCTTCCCTGAGCATAAATACGTTTTAAAAAATACAGCCCACTTGATTTTAATTTTTTAGCCCCAGTGAAGGAAGCAGACTTCTTTTTAATGTGCCCCCCCCTTTTTTGTAAAAATACAAACAACAGTTGGGTACCAAGCTAAGGGTCACACACCTGGTCCCAGAGTCAGCACTTTCTGGCTGTTCAAAATGTTCTCCTTAAAGCTATGTGTTAAATTAAAATTGAGAAATTACTGGAAGATACAACCCAAAAAGAAAAAGCCAAATAAAAAGAGCGAGAGGATGTGCTTGTTTATGCAAATCCCTGAACGGACTTACTCTTTGCTTTTGATCAATGAACTTGACTTAGCACTAAAATGGCATCCTTAATAGGTCAGTCTCTTCCTGCTGAACACACCGGAGGGGACATCTCTGGAGATATATTTTCAAATCTCTGCCATTTCTAAACAGTATGCATAGTTTCTTGCTTAGAAACCTCAATGGCTATTTTTTCGACAGAGCATGCATATAACTTTATACTTGGCGTCATTCTCTTGATAAAAATCCTGTAAGACCCACTTGTCATGCAAGAAGAAACCGAGGCCTAGTACCCTGCACGTACTGTTTAGGTTCATAAATGGAAGAGGTGGTTGAGAGTGGGTGCACATAACGAATGGTCTCAATTTCATTTAAAATCAAAGATGCTGGCTGAAAGGTAAGGTCCTTAACAATATGGTTGAAGAGGGAGAAGAAAATGCTATTTGGTTTACCTTGCAATATTAGCAATCTTTATACAGTCCAAACAGTTTAGAATTCATCCTTTATCCCCAAATGATCTGAAGATCATAAGAATCTATTCCTCACTAAAAAGTAGAGCATATTGGGGGCTTTGTATTTAGCATTTGAGTAAAATGCTAGTGTTAAAAATCAGGATGAACTGAGAAGTGAGATTTTCTACTACAGAGCCTGGTATATTCTGAAAGAATATATCTGCTGAATAAATGTTGAATAAATGGAAGATCAGGGTTTCCAGCCTATCATCTTTTGAAACCTTATGCCCTCTAACATTAAAACTGATGACATCTTATCTAAACTACAGACAGAAAACTTGATCATAAAGTTGTGTAAGTCCTGTGAAATGACTGCAGAAATGCCGGTGCACCCAGCCACTACGTGTAACTGGCTGTGTGTATGCACGGCCTCACATTGTGTGTGTTCCCAGTTAGGCTGCAAAGGACCCAACTTCAAGGCCATGGGTCATGCCATGCATGCAGGCAACTTGAATCAACACACACATCATCTTGACAGAAGATGATTAAAGTGTAGTTGGTAAAACACATTAACATAATAATTAAAAACTCGTACCCACACGGAAAGCAATAGTCAAAAAGTAAGGAGAGGTTGCTCCTATCTGCAGTAACAGTCCCAGGGCAGCCACCCTGCTTTCACCATGGTCAATTCATTAACAGAGGGGAAAAGACAGAAACTGTGGGAAATGCAGACCATCTGCTCAATCCAGATGCAACAACACACGCCTCTTATATGCAAAGCTTTTTACCAGAAAGGAACAGAGATAGGATCTAATCCTCTCTGGAAATATCCGACAAAGGTAGTGAGACATATTTGCATCACAAATAAAAATAATGCCAAAATCATTATTAAATGAGACCTTTTAAATGTCAGTCCAGACTTTTACCACTGGGTGTACACTGATTAAGCAGAAGACTAACCCAGCATTAGAGAAAATGGAGTTGCAGTCTATTAGCTTTAGTCAGCTATTCCTTAAATAAAATCATGCTTAAAACATCTTCATTCCTTAAATAGCAAGAACATTTTAGTCCAGTCATCGTAGTTTTAAAAAGACATCAAAAGAGATTCCTTTAACAGTGTATATTGCAAGCAGTGTGCATTTTCTCTCTTCTAAGAAAAGGTTAAAAACAAATACTCTTACCTTGAAATTGTGAACCTTTTCATATTTTGGAATTTGCTCGTTTTCTTTCAGAGTTGCTCTTCTAACAAGTGATGTCAGCTGCGAATAAGCAAAGAGTTTCAGAGGTTGCCAGATTGTCACAGACGACTTTTGAGAACCCAGTTTCATTCCCAAGGCTGCTATCAATAAATCTTGCTGACGGCCCTCTGGTTTTGATTTGTGAACTGCAGCTCTATTAGTTTTCCTACCCGACCAAGACTCTTTGGATGGCATTTTGGAATTCAGGAAAGAAATACAGCCTATATTGATCTGTGTCTGTCGGTGAACTCTATTCGGCTAACAAACGAGCATTCTGGCAGCCGGCACAGAGCCCGAATCTACAGAGAGCTGCAGAGAAACATCGCGGAGGTGGAGGAGGGTGGTGAAGCACTTCTTAAAAAGAGGTCGACTAACCAGGAAAATTCTTCTTTCTTCTTTTTTTTTTTAAAGGGCTCTATATTTAAGCTTCTGAAAACTTAAGAGTCTGAACAGAAATAAAGAGTCGATGCTAACATACAAAACAATCAGCATCTCTCTATCCCTTTTTAAAAGCCATGCAATTTTGACAAATGATACATTTCTAAAAGCTTCCTTTTCTATTCAATATATTACTGTCCATTCTGGATGAAAGATGCCTACATACTGCCTGCAGTCAGCTTCTAGCAGCAGACACCCTGTGGAGCCCCTAGCAGGGAGGGTGGGGAGGGAAGGGATTTGACAAGGAAGGCTGGATTCGACTGGTCACCGTAAGAAAGGAGCTAACCAATGAGAATCAAGCAACAGTATTTAAGTATTGTATTCCTCAACTCTCTTTTGCTCCCTCCTCTCATGTAAGAAAGATTTTCTTGCTGGCTCAAGGAAAAAAAAAAAAATCAGTGGGAAGACAATGAGCCATGAATGAGTCATGCATTATTACAAAATGGAATATTTCTTTTACCTATTAAAAGCAAAGGAAGATTAACATGTGGCACCAGGTTTCAAAAGAATTTACCATCACTGGTAAATTATGAAAGGCTAATCTATATCATCCTTTGTGTATTATGGACTGAGGTTAGCTAACAAAAACCCAATTTTATTTAAGATGAGCAAAAGCTGGTAAATATTTGATGAAAAAGAAAAGGCATTTAACTAGATAGCACACTATTTTCACGCAGAACAAGGAGCGTGCATATAACACTGCTAACACCCTGCAGTGGTCAGTTTTGTCTCCCTATAAGAAGGATTTTTGTTGTGAATCTATAAGTAAATGGATCTAGTCTTTATTTTAATTATTAGTCTCAACATTCTTAATTCAGAGAGCTTGAGGCCAGATCATCATGGGAGCCAGCTGGGAATAATTTTTTTTAATGTTTTTTTATTATGTTAGTCACCATACAGTACATCTCTGGTTTCTGATGTAAAGTTCCATGATTTATTAGTTGCGTATAACACCCAGTGCACCATGCAATACGTGCCCTCCTTACTACCCATCACCAGCCTATCCCATTCCCCCACCCCCCTCCCCTCTGAGGCCCTCAGTTTGTTTCTCAGAGTCCATAGTCTCTCATGCTTCATTCCCCCTTCTGATTACCCCCCTTTCTTTATCCCTGGGAATAATTTCTCATGGACAGATTGGAGATGTAGTATAACTGTGCTTATATTTGTTTTCTGATATAAAAAGGTGGGAGAGGTGCTGGGTAAGAGACAAATCCAGCTCCATTTAAGAGCAGTGCCTAGACTTTTTGCTAAGCTGCTATACAAAGCTGAAGTTTTCCCATATTGGCTCCCTAAACATCTCCCATTTGTTTCCTCATCTTATAGTAATTACGTTTAACCCATTATGATTCTAATTGTTACACTGTATTTAAAGAATCAAAAACTATATTTAAATGAATTCAGTCCATTTGCTGAGCACAATTTATCTCCAATTTCATAATCTATAGGGGGTATGTGCCCAATGCAGATTCTAGTTTAATTAGGACATGAAATGGTTCTTAAACCATGCTAGATATTAGAAATATTGATGACTGATTTTCTAAACATCCCCCAATTTTTTTTCTATACTTGAGCATACAGTCCCTTCTTTTAAAATATCTTACTCTTTTAAAAAAATTTCCAAGGGCATCTGGTTGATTCAGTTGGAAGAAGAGCATGCGACTCGTTGTGAGTTTTAGCCCCATGCTGGGTGTAGAGATGACTTAAAAAAAATAAATTAAAAAAAAAAAAAACAGTTTTTGAAAAATTTTCTAATAAAAGGCAGGGGGCGCCTGGGTGGCAGAGCGGTTGGGCGTCTGCCTTCGGCTCAGGGCGTGATCCCGGCGTTCTGGGATCGAGCCCCACATCAGGCTCCTCTGCTGGGAGCCTGCTTCTTCCTCTCCCACTCCCCCTGCTTGTGTTCCCTTTCTCGCTGTCTGTCTCTGTCAAATAAATAAATCTTAAAAAAATAAATAAATAAAAGGCAGAAGTTAATATTTACGTCTATAGCTATTTCATTCCCACAAATTTATACTCTTATATGATTAAATGAGACCAAAAAAAAAAAAAAATGCTCCTGTTCTAGGAGAAAATACAATGGAAAGAACTTTCCTCACCTAACCTGAATTACTTTGCAGTTTAGACCTAGTTTGTCATGTGATGACTAAAAATATAAACGCCAACCAACTCCAGTCATGTACAACCGCAGGTGAAGTTTATCCAGTTCTCAGTAGACACTAGAAAAACAGATTCTAAAGGCAAATTTAACATTTTTTCTTTCTACAATGTTTAACACTTTATGTTAAAGAAAACCAATCGCCCATGTAATTCAAAGCAGCTCCCCCCCCATTTCTGATCAAGGTCCTTTATTATAAACCACCCCCAGTTCTTCAGCTGTAGTAACTAAAATTCAACGCATAGAAAGACTGCTGGTAGAGAAAATTCATGGCTGGGCAAAAGTGCACTTTTTGTCTTTGAGGGGCAAGTCTATTATAGACTCTGCACGGTCACTTTTCTTCCCAAATAATTTTGGCACCTAATCGAGACATACTGGATTCATTGCAAATTTGGGCAGCTACCTAGGGCAAGAGGAGAGAGAAAACAATGGCGCAGGATGAAGTTCTTGGCTACTCTCAAAGGGCCGGGGGGTTTTGGTCGCATGATGCCTTCAGTAACTTGCAATAATGCAACTTCTGCATTAATTTTGCTGCAGCAGCTCTCAAGTCATAAGAACTGCTAATTCTAAAGTTCAGAACTAATATCAATGATCTGATGTTCTGGACAAATATATACCACTCATCCTTATATTTATCTGGCCATATTTAGATAGCTAAGGATTCTATTAATGATGGCTATCATTTATTCTTAAGTATCCATGTTCCAGGCACTTTACATAAAGAATACCATGAAATCCACAGAAAGATGCCTAAGAGGTGTATATTATCCTCACTTCATAGTTTAAAGAATAGAGGCCTATAGAGGTTAACTTCCTGAACTGCACAGCTAGTTGGTGCTGGTAAGAGCTGGCCTTTTAAACATTATGCTATATCCACCGAAATCCGAAAATGAGAGGAAATTTTGAAGTCCAAGGTAGTTAGTTGTTTTTCCTCTCTGATTCTCTAGTTATTTTTCCCTTTCAGTTTCAAAGAGCAGCAATAGATGGTAAGACAGAGTAAGCAATGAATAACAATGGATGGTGAGAAAAAGTAATCGTAGCTAACATCCCTAGATCTCAAGCTCAGCACACAGCACAAGCAACAGGCAATGCAACCTACAAGGCTCCGTCCGGCACGCCCTCCTCCAGTGGGGCCTTTGATGATCTGTACCAATTAGGTGTGGCTTTATCTACCCATGAACCTCTGCGCCCTTCTCTTGTTCATTAATTATGAGATGTACCACATTCCACCTGATACCACAGTTCCTGTGTAGCTGTTCATATAGACTGAGTCTTACACGTCTTAGTATAAACCTTGAGTTTAGCACAGTAGCTTAGACAAATAAAGGTCCATTAAGTATCTGGTTGAAAAAATAAGACCAAATGAAGGCACCTATTTTTATTAGGGGGCAATGCATTTAATAATTTATTATATTTATTATATATTTTCTATATATTTTATATATATTTATATATTTTATATATATTATAAATATATATTATATATATTTATTATATATTATATATCTATATCTATATCTATATCTATATCTATCTCCCAAGGTCAGGATTCAAACTTCAGTGTCTCTGATTTCAAATCCCATCTTTTTTTATTATAATAATTTATTATATATTATATACATTTATATATTATATGTGTAATATATAATATATACATGTATAATATGTGTAATATATATAATATATACATGTATAACATGTGATATATATAATATATGCATGTATAATACGTGTGATATATATAATATACACGTATAATACATGATATATATAATATATACACGTATAATATGTGTGATATATATAATATATACACGTATATGTGTGATATATATAATATATACATGTATACACATGTATGATATGTGTGATATATATAATATATACATGCATACACATGTATGATATGTGTGGTATATATAATATATACATGCATACACATGTATGATGTGTGTGATATATAATATATACATGCATACACATGTATGATATGTGTGATATATAATATATACATGCATACACATGTATGATATGTGTGATATATAATATATACATGTATACACATGTATGATACGTGTGATATATATAATATATACATGCATACACATGTATGATATGTGTGGTATATATAATATATACATGCATACACATGTATGATGTGTGTGATATATAATATATACAACACATGTATTGTATGATATGTGTGATATATATAATATATACATGTATACACATGTATGATACGTGTAATATATAATATATACATGCATACACATGTATGATATGTGTAATATATAATATATACATGCATACACATGTATGATATGTGTGATATATAATATATACATGTATACACATGTATGATACGTGTAATATATAATATATACATGCATACACATGTATGATATGTGTAATATATAATATATACATGCATACACATGTATGATATGTGTAATATATAATATATACATGTATACACATGTATAATATGTGTAATATATATAATATATAATAAATTATTATAATAAAAAAGATGGGATTTGAAATCAGAGACACTGAAGTTTGAATCCTGACCTTGGGAGATTTGGTTGGTGCCTTGCTTGCCTCATTTACTACATGAACGGGGCAGTTTAAAAGAGATGACATATGAAAGAGGAAAAGACGGCCTAGTAGTAAGCACTCACTAAGTGATGGTATTACAGGGGTGCGGTACCAAATATTAGCTGCAGGTTATGCTTTGTAGTATAAGACATAGGTTCTGGCCCTCAAGGAATTGGTAGATTAATCTGCTTTCGGTTTATACCATACAAACATTCCTGGAAACTCCTGCCCTTCCCTTTGGATTATGGTCTTTACCAAATCTCCCAAATTCTAGTTCTAATCCTATCTTTTAAAAGGCATATGATGACATGCTATTAGCTGAGGGAGCAGGAACGGGAGGGGGAGGGGCAGAAAGTGTAAAAGGAAAGATTACTAGCATTTGCTAAGAAGTCAGAGCAATGTTTCATATTTCATATTGCCCTATTTCTCAGTCACACCAATCCTGGGAGTGTGTTGTAAAATGAACATTCTATAGATGAAGAAATGCTCATAGAGTAACTTGCTCAAGGTCACAGTCAGGAAGTAAAAAGTCTGTGATCTGAATGCCTGTGTTTTGTCTCTCAAGTCTGGAAACTCTTTCTCCTACCTTATAATGACAGTAGGAGATACACCCAAGGTGTTAGGGATATACCCCCTCACCTTCTGGTTCTATAAAAGATAAGAAACTGGCTTAATGGGTGGGGATCTAAACTGACAGAGCACATCTCCCACCAGGTCATTCTTGCTGGAAACACCAGCAGTATTTAGTTTTTCATTTTGACTGCAACTCTTTGGCCTGCCCTAGACCTAACTCTAGCCATCCTTGATACTGATGGCACTTTTGTACATTCACCTAAAAGAGGGTGACAAGCCTGGAAAAAGAAACGGAAAACAGGCAGATTGTACAACCCTCTCGGTTTCTACCTCTGTGCATACCATCTATTATATAGAGAAGCGGACTACAAAAATGGTATGTGTGTAGCGGAAAGCAGTTGTGTGACGAATAGGAAACAGAAGGGGAAATAGCTGACCCTGGAAGGGAACGCATTTGCTGCTTTTCAAATAAATTTCCACCACTGACCCCTCTACCCTGAATTCATGCAAAACTAGTCTCTCATTTTCACCTAGTACGATAGGATCAGGGGTTGCGGAGCCAGCCCAAGTGCTGATCTTAACCCCGTCATTTATTGGCTGTGGCACGTCCTGGTCAAGTTACTAATTTCTTTCAGTCTTTGTTTCCTTATGTGTATAATTGATTAAAAGTACATTATAGAATTAGATGAGATAATATATGGGGGAGCATTTTCCATTATTCTTGGCACAGACAGTAATCAATAAATAGAAGTTTCCCTCCTTTCCTTGTATCTAAGGACTTCTATTTCAAGATCAGGGTTAATATAGTGGGACTGTGAGACACATAAAAGGCCCAAGGCCACTGGCCTAAGCAGTGTAAGCTTCAGGTCAAGTTGTAACCAAGTGCTTTAAGGACACATCATAAACATCACTGTCCTGCAATCGTTACCTTATCCTGTCCTGGCAATCTGAACCCCCAAGCTCAAACTCGGGGTAATCCTTGTTCTGTCCACCTTCCCACCTCAAAACCTGCTTACAGAGAAGGGTCTTATCAACTTATTCACGCTAAGGTACAAAGGACTGATTATACTTCCTTTTCCACAAATACCTGGTTTTTTAATATAGGACCAAGACTTATGCCAAAGGAATAAATCTAATTATTGAATGTCAGAACTCGTTAACAGGAGTATTCTCTAGGAAACTGAAAGGACCTCACACAGACAGCGACCTCCTTAGAATATCATCATGATACCACAGACTCATGAACACAGTGTTCCAGTTAACAAGTCAACATTCCATCAGAAAAGCACCATAAAGGAATGTTCTAGCTGGCATGGCCCAGAGGCTTGGAGAGATGAAGAGTAACTGGATTAACTATTGGGTAAACCTGGTTCAGGTTTAGCAAAATTCTGCAATCTCTATAAAATATTAATATTCAGATATTAAGAACACAGCTTTGATTTTTGCAGTCCAGGATGGTAACATAGGAAGTCCCTGAACTCACCTCCTCCGTGGACATAGCACATCTACACCTATTTGGAGAGGAACTCTCCTCCTGAAGAACTGAGGATTCACTGAACAGCTTCTGCACCACAAAAGATAGACTGCACAGAGAACGGCAACACAGCCAGGCAAATAGATGATAACAAAAGAAACCGCTACCCCTGAAACTGCAAACTGCAGTGGGAAGGGACAGTATTGAGGGGCTGTGAGCAGGCCATGGTTTAAAACAACAACAAGAGGGGAGATGGGTGGGGGATGGGGTAACTGGGTGATGGGCATTAAGGAGGGCACTTGATGTAACGTGCACTGGGTGTTCTATCCAACTGATGAACCACTAAATTCTTCCCCTGAAACTAATAAAAAAAATTAAAATTAAAAAATTAAAAAACTACAATATGAAAGCTTCAGCCCTAGAACTCCACCAAATGGTAGGGGAGCTGCTGGAACTCTCTGAGTTGAAGGGGCTGGAGAGAGCCATGGTTTACATTTCCCTCCACCTTACAGTACAGACAGGAGCACAGCTGGCCTGCCATCTCAGCGAGCCTCGAGCCTCCCACACCAACCCAAGCTGTGCCACCAAGGTGGCTCCAGCACAGTGTACACCAGGCCACCCCTGGTCACTGTTCATCCAGCCGTGTCATCTTAGTAAGAGGCACCCTGGAGCACACCAGGCCCACACCACTTCAGCCCCAGATGACGCGCTGGAGCAACCCCAGGGCAGAGTACTCTGGGACCTCCTGGCTTGCACCTCCTTTAGCTCCAGCTGCCCACCAAACACCCCAGGACACCCCAGACTGCACCCACTGCAGCTTCAGCTGTCCTGCCAGAGCACCCTCTGCACGTAGAACCCTAGGACCCTCCCCTCCCCTCCCCCTATTTGTATGAACTTCAGCTTCAGTTGTACTGTCAGGGGGCCCTCCACAGGGAGCCCCAGGACCCCCTGGCTTATATCTACTTCAGCTTCAGCTGTCCTATCAAGGAGCCCTCTGCACTGACAGCTCTTGGACTGCCTCACCCCATGCCCTCTTCCATTCCAGCCATCCCACGAGGACAGCCCCAGCATGGAATACCCCAGGATCCCCAGCACATGCCAGCCACAGCTCCCACCAGCCAGCCAGTTGCTAGGCACACACAGTCTACACAGGGGATGACCATACACAAGGCTATTCCTACAAGCTTAGAAGCAGCTGTTTTAATTCATAGAAACAAACACAGAAAGTGAAGCAGAATGAGAAGACACAGAAATATGCTCCAGATGAAAGAACAAGACAAAATATCAGAAAAAGAATTAAATGAAACAGAGATAAGCAATACATCTGATAAAAAATTTAAGTAATGATCATAAAGATGCCCATGGACTGGAGAGAAGAGTGGAAGAACTCAGCGAGAACTTCAAAAAGAGACTGAAAATATTAAAAAGAATCAATCAGAGTTGAAGAATACAATAATTAAAATGAAAACTGCACTAGAGGAAATCACCAGATTAGTAGGTGGAGAAGAACAGATCAGCAATCTGAAGTACAAGCTAGTGGAAAGCACCCAAACTGAAGAGTAAAAAAGAAAAAAAAGAATTTATAAAAAGGAGGATAGGTTAAGGGATCTCTTAGACAACATCAAGTAAACAAACATTTGCATTATAGAGGTCCCAGAAGAAGAAGAGAGAGATAAAGGAGCAGAAAACTTATCTGAACAAATGATGACTGGAAACTTTTCTAACCTGGAGAAGGAAACAGACATCCATGTTCAGGAAGCAAAGAGACTCCCAAACAAGATGAATCCAAGGATGTCCACACCATGACAAATAATCATTAAAATGTTTAAAGGTAAGGGAATTTTAAAAGCAGCAAGAGAGAAGTAGTTACATAAAGCTATCAGCTGATTTTTCAGCAGAAACTTGGCAGGCCAGAAGACAGTAGTATGATATATTCAAAGAACTTAAAAAAAAAAAAAACCTACAACCAAGAATACCCTACCCAGCAAGGTTATCATTCACAATGGAAGGAGAGAGAGAGAGAGTTTCCCACAAAAACAAAAGTTAAAGGAGTTCATCACCACTAAATTGGCCTTACAAGAAATGTTAAAGGAACTTCTTTAAGTGGAAAAGAAAAGGTGATGATTAGAAAAAAAAAAAATAAATGGAAAGACGTAAAATAGGACAACATATACATAAAATGCGGCAAAGGAAATAAAGTAGTTTTTAAAGAATGTGTTTACTTTAAACTTAAGTGACCATCAACTTAATATAGACTAATATATACTGAGGATGTTATATATGAACCTTATGGTAATCCCAAACCCAAAAGCTACAATATCTACACAAAAAATAAAGAGAACAAAAGGTAAGAATAACAGACAGGCATCATCCAAAAGGAAAACAAGCAAGAGAAGAACAAAGAAGTACAAAAACAACCAGAAAGCAATGAATAAAATGGCAATAAGTATTTAGCTATTAATAATTACTTTAAATGTAAATTGTCTAAATGCTCCAATCAAAGACATAGGGTGGTGAAGTGGGTAAAAAAACAAGACCCATCTATAGGCTGCCTAGGAGAGACTCACTTCAGACCCAAACACACAGAGACTGAAAGTGAATGAAAGGAAAAAGATATTTCGTGCAAATGAAAGTGAAAATTTAAAAAAAGCTGAGGTAGCAAAACTTAGACAAAAGAGACTTTAAAGACCATAACAAGAGACAAGGGCATTACATAATGATAAAAGGATCAATCCAACAAGAAGATATAACAATTGTAAACACTTACGCACTCAACATTGGATCGCCTAAATACATAAAGGGAGAAATTGACAGTAATATAATAATGGTAGGGTAGTTTAATACCCCAATTACATCAATGGATAGATCATTCAGTCATAAAATCAATAAGGAAACCTTGTCTTTGAATAGTGCATTAGACCAGATGGACTTAATAGATATACACAGAACATTCCATCCAAAAACAATAGAATATGCATTCTTTTCAAGAGCACATGGAACATCCTCCAAGACAGATCACATGTTGGACTAAAAAACAAGTCTCAATAAATTTAAGAATACTGAAATCATATCATGCATCTTTTCTGACTATAAAGCTATGACACTTTTATAAATCAATTACAAGTAAAAAAAAAAATAGAGAAAAATCACAAACATGTAGAGGCTGAAGAACATGTTACTAAAAGACCAAAGGGTCAATGAAGAAATAAAAAAAAAAATACATGAGACAAACGAAAACAAAAACACAATGGTCCAAAATCTTTGGAACACAGTGAAAGCAGTTCTAAGAGGGAAATTTATAGTGATACAGGCCTACCTCAAGAAAAAGAAAAAGCTCCAATAAACAATCTAAACTTATACCTAAAGGAAGTAGAAAATGAAAGGACAAAAACCACAGATAGTAGAAGAAAGGAAATAATGATGATCAGAGCAGAAATAAATTAAATAAATTAAATAGAAATCAGTGAAATCAAGAGCTGGATCTTTGAAAAGATAAACAAAATTGAAAAACCTTTAGGCAGACTCATCAAGAATAAAAGGGAGAAGACCCAAATAAGTAAAATCAGAAATGACAAGAGAAGTAGCAACCAAAATCACAGAAATAAAAAGAATTCTAAGAGAATACTATGAAAAATTATATGCCAATAAATTGGGCAACTTAGAAGAAATGGATACATTTCTAAAAATATACAAACAAAACTGAATCATGAAGAAACAGAAAATCTGAACAAACTAATTACTAGTAATGGAGGAGAATTGGTAATCAAAAAACTCCCAACAAACAAAATTCCAGGACCAGATGCATTCACAGGTAAAGTCTACCAATCACTTAAACAAGAATTAATACCCATTCTCCATAAGCTATTCCAAAAAATAGAAGAGAAAGTTTCCAAATACATTTGATGAGGCCAGCATTACTCTGATATCAAAACCAGAAAAACCACCACAAAAAAAGAAAACTACAAGCCAACATCCCTGATATAAAATATCCTTGAACATAAAGGCAAAAATCCTCAACAAAATATTAGCAAACCCTATTATACAACACATTAAAAGGATCAGTTATCACAATCAACTGGAATTTATTCTGGGGATGCAAGGATGGTTCAATATTTGCAAATCAATCAGGATTATACACCGCATGAACAAAATAAAAGATAAAAATCATGATCATCTTGGGTCGCCTGAGTGGCTCAGTCAGTTAAGCACCTGCCTTTGGCTCAGGTCATGATCTCAAGGTCCTGAGACTGAGCCCTGCATTGGGCTTCCTGCACAACAGGGAGCCTGCTTTTTCCTCTCCCTCTGCTGCTCTCCCTGCTGTGCTCTGTCTCTCTCTCTCTAATAAATAAATAAAATCTTAAAAAATAAATCATGATCATCTCAAAAGATGCAGAAAAAACATCTGAAGAAGTATAACATCCATTCATGATAAAAACCCTCAACAAAACAGGTTTTAGAGGGAACATACCTCAACGTGATAAGGGATATGAAAAACCCACAGCTAACATTATACTTAGTGGTGAAAAACTGAGTTCCCTTAAGATTAGGAACAAGGCAAGGATATCCACTCTCACCCCCTTGATTCAACACTGTAGTGGAAGTCCTAGCCACAGCAATCAGACAAGGAAAAGAAACAAAAGGCATCCAAATCCAAAGGTAGACATTAAACTGTCACTATTTGCAGATGACATGATACTATACATAGAAAACCCTGAAGACTCCACCAAAAAGCTATTAGAAGTAACAAATGAATTCCGTAAAGTCACAGGATGCAAAATTAATATACAGAAATAGGTTGTGTTTCCATATACTAATAACGAAGTACAGAAAGAAAAATTAAGAAAACAATTCCATTTACAATTGTACTAAAAAGAATAAAATAACTAGGAATAAACTTAACCATGGAGGTGAAAAACCTATATTCTAAAAACTATAAAACACTGATGAAAGAAATTGAGGATGACACAAATGGAACAATATTCCATGCTCATGAATTGGAAGAATTAAAATTGTTAAAATATCCATACTCCCAAATCAACCTACAGACTCAGTGCAATGTCTATCAAAACACCAACAGCATTTTTCATATAACTGGAACAAATAATCCTAAAATTTGTATGGAACCACAAGAGACCCCAAAAAGCCAAAGCAATATTGAGAAAGAACAATGCTGGAGGTATCACAGCCCCAGATTTCAAGATACACTAAAAATCTGTAGTAATCAAAAGAGTACGCAATTGGCACAAAAACAGACACAAATCAATGGAAGAGAACAGACAGCCCAGAAATAAACCCATGCTTAGATCGCTCATTAATCTATGACAAAGGAGACAAGAAAATACAACGGGGAAAAGGCAGTATCATCAATAAATGGTGCTAGGAAAACTGGACAGCTATATGTAAAAGAATGAAACTGGACCCCTTTCTCACACCGTATACAAAGATAAACTCAAAATGGAGTAAAGACCTAAATGTGAGCTCTGAAACCACAAAACTAAAAGAAAACATAGGCAATATCTCTTTGACATTGGCCTTAGCAACATTTTGCTAGATGTGTCCCCTCAGGGCAAGGGAAACAAAAACAAAAACAAACTGCTGGGATTACACCAAAATAAAAAGCTTTTGCATAGCAAAGGAAACCATCAACAAAATGAAAAGACAACCTACCGAATGGGAGAAGAAATTTGCAACTCACATATCTGATAAAGGGTTAGTATCCAAAATATATAAAGAACTGATACAACTCAACACCAAAAAGCCAAATAATCTGATTAAAAATGGACAGAGGACCTAAACAGACATTTTTCCAAAGATGACAGACAGATGGCCAAAAGACATGAAAAGATGTTCAACATTACTCATCATCAGGAAAATGCAAATCAAAACCACAATGAGATATCATCCTACACCTGTCACAATAACTAGAGTCAAAAAGACAAGAAAAAGCAAATGTTGGTAAGGATGTTGAGGAAAAGGAACCCTCACTCTCTGTTGGTGGGAATGTAAATTTTTGGTGCAACCACTATGAAAAATAGATGGAGACTACCCAAAAAATTAAAAATACCATATGATCTAGAAATTCCACTACTGGGTATTTACCCCCCAAAGGTGAAAACACTAATTTGAAAAGATACATGTATCCCTATGTTTACTGTAGCACTGTTTACAATAGCCAAGATGTGGAAGCATCCATCCACAGACGAATGGAGAAAGATGTGAGATACACACACACACACACACACACACACACACACACACACACACACACAGGAGTATTACTCGACCATAAAACAAAGAATGAGATCTTGCCATCTGCAACAACATGGATGGACCGAGAGGGTATTATGCTATGTAAAATGGGTCAGACAGAGAAAGACAAATACCATATGATTTCACTTATATGTGGAATCTAAAAAACAAAACAAACAAAAGCAGAAATAGTCCATAAATAGAGAATAAACTGATGGTTACCCAAAAGGGAGGGGATGAGCAAAATGGGTGAGGGGAAGTGGGAGATACAGGCATCCAGTTATGGAATAAGTCACAGGGATGAAACGTACAGCATAGGGAATACAGTCAATGGTACTGTAATACAGTAGCACAGTGACAGATGGTACTTACACTTGTGGTGAGCATAACGTATAGAGTTGTAGAATCACTATGCTGTACACCTGAAACTAATGTACACTGTGAATAACTGTAATTCAATTTAAAAAAAACAGCTTTCCTAACCCCCAATATTAAGTTATATCATGAAGATTTGTGGATCCAAGCAAAGCTCACCCTAGATACACAGATTATTCATACCTTTTCCCCTGAATTATAATTTATAACCTAATTTCTCTCCATTAGAGCCACGAACGGAATATATTTCAAGGTACTTAGCGACAATATGTCACATTACATTAACTGATAACTGCAAGTTACTGTACTAGGAAATGCTTCAAATGGATGATGTAGTTTAGCTGTTCAAACAATCAATAAGGTAGACAGTATAATTCTTACTTTGTACATGATGAGAAAGAAGCTTAGAAAGGTTAAGTACCTTGCCCAAGGTCATTCAATATGTGGGAGGAACAGGATTTGAACCCAGGCCTATGTGACTTCAAATTCTATGTCTTTCCTCTAGAACTGTCCTGTTTCTCATATTATCTATTGTTAACATGCAATTCTGAAAGGCTATCATTTGAATAAATTTCTAGATCATTTAAATTCTGGTACCCTTCAGACCACTAGCTATTTTAGTACTGCTTATATTTGAATTTATAGTATCTACCATATTCATCATTTAATCAAAATTTTCAAATGCATTTTAAGTCACATGGTAAAGACATCTATACAGAACTTTATAAATTGCTTTAGTTATGTTGGGATAAATAACTTTTTATGTTGCACAGGAAACCCTTACATTCTGCTAGGGCTCTAAATTTTTATGCTACTGGCATCAGTCACGTCGTAATTGCTAACTTAGTCTTCATCACATAGCTCCTCTAGCATTAACGTAATATCCATCTAAACAGATAATAAAGCATATCAGTGCATTCATTTCAGTGTATAATAAATTTAAATTATACTAACACTGACACCACCAAACTCTGTATACTCTAACGTGTTCCCTGACAGACTCATACGCAATAATTTTAAACACCGGACATTTGAAAACATGAAGCAAACAAAAAAAGTCCAGCCCTGCATTCTTTATTCTTTCAAGAAACAACAGAAATGATCAAATTTTCCAAGGAACAGTTTTGAAGGAGCGTTTTGCACTCTGCACGAAGAGCACCAGGCCCTGAGAGGGGGTGGAATGGCGTACAGCCCAGTTTTCAAGCCTGGCTCTGAATGATACCAGCCAACTCACTGAACTTTTCTAAGTTCTCGACTAAATGAACTCTGTGGTGTTCTCTAGATTTGCAATAGAAAGTCAAAGGAAAAAAGGAAGGTTCATACTCATTCAGCACACAGGGGTATAAAGACTTGGGTGTGTCTACTGGGAAAGACCAGCTTGGCCATCTCCACAGGGCAGCTCTAGCTAATTTACTACTAGCTTTTGTCTGGTACGCAGTCTTGTAGGCTCAGAAACTCAAGGTGATCATATCTACTTCTCGAGAGAGTGACATTAGAATACCAAGCTCCTAAAAGTGATAAGGTAAAAGCAGAACGACGGTAGTCTAGTTTATAGTAAGGTAGGAGATAAAATTATCATAACATGGGTGACCAGCATTCTCTTTTCTGGTAATACACCTATACTGGAAACAAAAACTAATTAGGATGCTGATGAGAAAGGACTCAGAACAAGTGGGGTGGGTTAGATGAACTGGTACTGAATACAGAGTTAAGCCACTTGTTCAATCCTATACAATTAGGATGGCCCTGCTAATAGACAAGAACATTCATTGTCCAGTAGTGGGGCTCCCGCATTTTAAATCAGTGCTTAGATAGACCCAAGCAACTTCCACCTCTTTGAGTCTTTTTCCAGGTGTCTCTTTATGATGGTTTTCATACTTCTGTTCAAATATCATAAACGGCTATTTTAAAGTTAGTTCCTAAGACACAGTCCTAGGTTTTCACTTACATGTTCTTAAAGGATACTAGATTGTAGCCCTGATGTATTGATAACAATTTATATAATAGGTTTTTCTGGAGGATAAAATAAATGGAAGATGTTTTCTTGTCCTGAGTTATGTAATTACAAAGTAATATATACATGTAATATACATAAAATTACCCATCACACCTTCTAGTCTAACACTCTCCGGTACTCAGCCACTGGCCATGACTGGCTGGATGGTGATGGTCACAACAACGCTCTTTTTTGGTTCTTCCTAATGAAAAGCTGAAATTGGCCTCCAGGGGAAATCCTCAATTTTTCCACCTCAATGAACCCGAGGGGCTATGTATCACTGACATTTTGATTTTTGTTTTACCCATATTTTTGGTATCTTTTATCTGTAAGACTTAAAGAGACACTATGATTATTCAGTAACAACACAGATGAAATTAGAGGAGTGCAAACACTTTATGAACAATTAGAGACTTGAAATATACTGTAAACTCCTGAATCACAGACATTTCACTTTTACAGAAAGCTTTTAGTTATATATTTGGAAATTACAACTAAAATGCCAACTCAGATGGATATTATTAGGAGTAATTTCAGATTTTAAACTGCCACGTGAGGTTATTTCAAGCTCTTGCAGTCCAGTAAACATTCTGCAATCACTAGCGTATCACAATAAAAGTTTAATTTTCTCATTCCTCCAGTGACTTCTATGGATGAGGCTGGGATGAAGTTCTTTTTTTTTTTTTTTTTTTTTAAGATTTTATTTATTTATTTGACAGAGAGAGAGACAGCCAGCGAGAGAGGGAACATAAGCAGGGGGAGTGGGAGAGGAAGAAGCAGGCTCCCAGTGGAGGAGCCTGATGTGGGGCTCGATCCCAGGACCCCGGGATCACGCCCTGAGCTGAAGGCAGACGCTTAACGACTGCGCCACCCAGGCGCCCCGTGGGATGAAGTTCTTATGTTTTAGTTATTTTAAAAAGGATCTGTTACCAACTTACTTAAACTTCAGGTATAAAAGCTTATTTCCTTTATGTATAGTCTGATTAAAATATTCTAATTGTATTTTAATATTTTTAAGCATAAATAAATTCTGATGTATGGTATGATGTGTATTTGTGAAGTTCAAACATACCTAGTTTGAAAACCTGTTTTTATTACTTGAAAATGGCAAGAGTGGCCTGAAGGCAAAAAATTTAACTTTCATAACAATTACCCTGAGAAGTGTGAACATGAGCATAATTCATAGATGTGCTCATTGTTCACTTCAGTGCTAGACATTAATGTGTGTTTTTTGTAATGACACTGCCATGTGGCATGTTTTACAGCAAGATAACAATGTTAAAAAAGTAAAAATAGCCTGTTTCTGGGCACTTTCTAAAATCAACCTTTTATATTATATATAGTCCATAGTATTTCATTTTCTGAAATTCTTGTTAGTTCAAAGGATCCTAAGAAATTAAGAGAGAACTTTAACAACCTCTAACTTACAAAAGATAGATTCTTTTACATACATACACACACACACGTATATATATATAACGTATTACTATTATTTTTTTAAGATTTTATTTACTTGAGAGAGAAAAAGAGAGCATGCACACAAGCGGGGGCAAGAGGCAGAGGGAGAAGCAGACTCCCCACTGAGCAGAAAGCCCAATGCGAGACTCTTCCCAGGACGCTGGCTGGGATCATGACCTGAGCTGAAGGCACTTAACCAACTGAGCCACCCGGGCGCCCATGTTTTATGTATCCTCTATCTATCTATCATCTATCTATCTATCTATCTATCTATCTATCTATCTATCTATCTATCTATCTATGTGTGTATATATATATATCTCCCATATGAAGCTGGACATCTGAAGAGTAATTTGAGGCATGTGGACCAGGCCCAGAAGTGATCAGTACATTAGTCAATTAGACAGAAAGACTGCAATCAACTCCCTGTGAGGAGGAAGAAGAAAAGAGTAAAGGAGAATTTAACCTCCATCTTTCAGTGACATTTTCTTGTACTGAGAGGGATCTCCCCTGCTGCTTTCCTCCTCCACAAAGGATAGGTTAATGGGGGACAGTTTAAAGAGCAAGCGAAGATCTTAGGTTGAGAAGGTCAAACGTTATTTAAGGCTGACTCGCCTGGGCCACAGTGCTACTACCTTTCCCACCGAAATGTCCCCAAGAGCAACCAAAAGTGAACAGGGATGTGCAGGGACCCAGGGGTGGCTTGAAAAATGTTTTCAATCAATCACTACTGGGTAAAAGTGCTGGTCTAGGAAGGTGTGTCATGTTTCTCTCTAGGCTTAGCATATCCCTGCCTTGTAGCAGGAAGCGCCCAGCTGGTTTCAGGAGAGCAGGACCGGGTGACTGAGGGAGGCCCGGAAAGACCCCTCCCAGCAGCAAGCCTGGTTCTAGGGCCATGTCACATGGCACAAAGTAATCCGTGCGGTAACCGGCTTCATGATCCTGTTCTACTCTTACTTTACAAGAACTTTGATTACTGTATTCTTCTGTGTGTTTTGGTAAAAAAAAAAAAAAGAAAAGAAAAGAAAAGAAAGAGAAAGAGAAAGAGAAAAAGAAAGGAAAAGAAAAGAAAAGAAAAGAAAAGAAAAGAAAAGAAAAGAAAAGAAAAGAAAAGAAAAGAAAAAAGAAAAGAAATTCCAAGTCCGGCTCTTCAGCTGTCCGCACCTCAGTAACACTACACAGACCTTTAGATTCCACAAAGGGCTCTGTCACATAGACTACTGCATCGCATCCTCACAGTCCTGTTCTTCAGAGGGAAAATTTGGTGATGCTAAGGTTTTTGCAGATAATCAATAAGCAAAGGAGCGCCGTGATGGAAACCCAGTCCTCCTGACTTCACACTATTCTCTCTCTACTCCACTCTGCTTCCCTGACATGCGGGATATGATCACTTAACATGGCATGAAACTGACTCTCACCTTAGGAAGACCCAGGCTTACAAAGACCCAGAAGAGCCAGCAGAAATATTTACAGCTGAAAATGACCACCCCCAATTCAGTTCTAAGCCTGACAAATGGTTTACAGAGAAGTATAGTCAGCCTTGGTGATTAATTTCTGGTAATTAAAAGACTTCTTCATTATTTAGATGGTGGTGAGTAAAGTTATATGTTGTTTTTAATTAGATACATGCAGACCCTTTGACAAATGTCTATCAGAACTTCAAGGAGAGTTACGGAGCAACTTGCTTTTTCTTGTTTTTATATTTGTTTTTGCATTGGCTTTTCATGTTCCTTAAATAAAAACAATCAACAAAACCACCCTCCAAACCAATGGATTGAGAGACTAGTCTCCTGAGCAACTAATTAAGCTGTCTTTAGAAAGAGGTAATTAAGCTTTCCATTAAAATTCACCAAAAAGACATATATAATTTACACGGTGGAAAGCCATTTCCATCTCATGGGAAAACAATTAACCAAGTCTTATATTGGTAAGAGAGATTCCAACCTGGCCAATGCAGTGATTACATGATTAGATGCATTTTATCTTTAAAAGAATATAGTATAAAAAATTAAGAATCTGGGGTTCTGGACATGTGGCCTGAGAAAGTATAAATACTTCATAGAGCCCACCAATTCATTTAAAGAAAATACAGAAATGGCCAAAGTATATATGTACAATACAAAGTTCCCCTAAATAGCTTTTATTCAAAAAATATTTTATTGACTATCTAACTATGTTCTAGGCATTAGTGAAACTGGCGAGTACCAGAGAATAGAGCCCTAACTATTTTCATAAGGACCTAATATTAAACAAATAAATACATCCTTAATGAATCAATTATGATTGGGATAAGTTTTGGATAGGTAATGGATTTATTCCATCATGTTTAAATCCTGATGACCACATTCTCTAACAAAAGGTGAATTTATTTATGAAATCTATGCCCATGTCCTCCTTCCATGCTGCTTCCTCCTCTCCCAATCCCTCTGAGAGTCTCTCAGGTGACTTCTACACATCTCTCCATCCCAGATCTCTTTCTTCTCCCAATCTGGGAGTGCCTTCAGCAGCCTCTAACACTGAAACCACAGGGCACTTTGCTGACCACCTCATACAGTCCTTTGATCAGAAATAATGCAAGCAGGGAGCTGCTGTTTATAAACGTTCCTCCTCGGGGTGCCTGGGTAGCTCAGTTGGTTAAGTGACTGCCTTCAGCTTAGGTCATGATCCCAGGGTTCTGGGATCAGGCCCCACATGGGGCTCCCTGCTCAGGGGGGAGTCTGCTTCTCCGTTTGCCTCTCCCACTGCTCGTGCTCTCTCTCTCTAATAGGTAAATAAAATCTTAAAAAAAAAAAAACTTCCTCCTCAATCTGCCTAATAATCCTATCCATAAAGAGTTAATTTTTAAAAATTTAAAGATTTTATTCATTCATTTGATATATATATAGAGAGAGACAGCAAGTGGAGGGGTAGAGGGGCAGAGAGGGAGGGAGAGGGACAAGCAGACTCCACACTGAGCATGAGCCAAACACAGGGCTTGATCTCATGACCCTGAGATCATGACCTGAGCCAAAACCAAGAGTCACGCACTCAACCAACTGAGCCACCAGAGTGCCCCTTAAAGTTTTTTTTTAACTGAAGTTCAGTGTTATCTACAGTTAAATAGTTAAAAGCTTGGCTCTTGAGTAAAGACTATCTGTAAAAGATCTCTGCTCCACTTACTATAGTTATGGGATCTTGGGGAGAAGTTTCAGTTTCTTCATGTGTAAAATTGAAATGATAACAGTACCTGCCTCCCAGCATTGTTGGAAGGCTGAGATGAAATAATGTCTGCAGAATGTATGTGAAGCATGCACTTTCAGTACCTAGCACACAGAGCTCTCCGAGACTAGGTGTTGGTGATGATACTGATACTGCTATCATTATCCGCATCAGTCTTATCACCTAACACAGTGCTTGGACCAAAGCAGGTGCCAAATGTTTAAAGAACGAAAATAAATAAATAAATGATGAAAGAATGCGCCAAGTTCACGGCACAGTTGTAAGACTCATTGAATTCAGACTCATAAAATGAATGCCTGTCTGAATGATTCTAGCCTCCTGCCCTTGAGATACTGTCAGAATATATTTGATACAAAGAAAATGGCTATTCTTATAATGATCATTCTTTTAAATATCTTACATCATGGGTTTTAAAAAAGTAACGGTTGGCCAGGGGTGCAATTTAAATACTGTTTCCTCATCTGACAGCCAAAACGTATGCAAATATGAACTGAAAACATGTTAGGAAATTTGTGACAACACAGGTATCTTAGCAACATCGCTGACTAAAGGATGAGACTGAATTAAAAATATGTGCCGTATTAAGAGAACAGGTGCCACATGAAACATAAAGATACTCAGGATTCATGACCTGCAGCTTTCAATTCTAAAGACGGTTGAAGCATTGTGTTTGAATGAATATGGAGGACCGAAACAACTATTATTGGAGGAAGAGTGCAAAGTACAATGAAAATTTTTGGATGAATAAACGCCCTCTGTAATGATGTTAGAAAGAAAAGGGAATTTGCACAGTATCTACCATTAGTAAGCTTAAAGTTCGATTATTTTCTTCCCAAGAACTCAAACCCACAACTTGTTATAAAACCACAAGATGAAACTATTTTGAAACGCATGTCTTAGTAAGGAAGACATTAAAATAAGAAGTATGGTGTTTAAAAAAAAAAAACTTGCCTAAAATATCTCCTCCTGCAGGATCAGCTGTAGATTTTTTCCCTTTGGATGCTTTTGTTACATTTTTTCACTGTTAGAAATATCAAACCATGTCATCGGTTGAATAATATTTCCTTGTTGTTTCCATTTTTAAAAGAAGCCAGTCTTTGAAATACTAAGTATAGCATTTAATGCATTATTTTATACCAATGGCACAGCTTTTAGTGAACAACGGCGTGTTAAATTAGTTACTGTGGGTCACGTATCTAAACTTTTTTCTTCCTAACTCTGTCTCCTCTGTTGTTCCTGCTGTAGATTACATGAAGTCTAGAGTTTTACATCTCCACATTTAAAAAACTCTCCACAAGAGAGTTATTAGTGTCATTCAAAATGATAGAAAAGCTATGTGGGCTCCTTTTAGGGATGGTTTTCTTCAGGAAAAGTATTGTTTGAGTTGCAAGCTGAGGTAGCTGCTTTTTCCGTGGAATACCATTTTTTACTTGGAGGAATGATTCACATAAATATTAGTTATTCTGACTTGGCATTTTCTCAAAAATGAACAAAGTGAGCCAGCCACCTCAAGGAAAACAACTCACTGTCAATAAAATTCAAACTCTGAAGTGAAAAAAAAGTAATTTTGGAAATTCTGCATCTGTCGTCCTGAACATATCACCTGCTTCCCGCTACTTAAATGACTTTTCTGATGAAACCAATGATGATATTAACAAATTTGATACTTTTTGATATTGTATAAAGAAATGTGTCAATGTTTAGAAGACCTACAGAACTCAGTGAACTAATATTTCCCAAATGACCAATGCATGATCCTACAGAAACATGCACAGTTGGAAGATCCATTCAGAGTTCAAAAGAGATCAGTGGATTTTAGTGCAACAGAATAAAAAATGCTTACTGTGAAGATTTCAGCTAACACTACCACAAGTTAACCTTTAAGAAATCGCCACTATCCAAGTACACACACACACACACACACACACACACACAGGCACCTAAATATAGACACACACGAGGGAATATTACTCAGCCATAAAAAAAGAATGAAATCCTGCTATTTGCAACAACATGGATCGACCTGGAAGGTATTATGCTAAGTGAAATAAGTCAGAGAAAGACAAATACCATATGATTTCACTTATATCTGGAATCTAAAAAACCAAAATAAGTGAAAAAACAAAACAGAAATAGATTCATATTACAGAGAACAAACTGGTGGTTGTCAGAGGGAAGCAGAGTGGAGAGATGGAAAAAACGGGTGAGAGGAATTAAGAGGTACAAACTTCCAGTCACAAAATATGTAAGTCAAAGTACAACACTGGGAATACAGTCAATAATATTGCAATAACTTTATATAGTGAAAATTGGTGACTAGACTTTTCATGGTGATATTATAATGTACATAAATATTGAATTACTACATTGTGCACTTGAAATGAATATTATTGCATGTTAACTATACTTCAATAAAAAAACACATTACCATTTATGTAGTTGTGATGAGATATCAAAGACAAATATCCACAAATACCTGAAAAGGCTATTCAAATACTCCTTACTTTCCCAAATGCGCATTATTCGTATGAGGTCAGATTCCCTTCATATGCTTGAGCTAAAATAACATATCCCCACATGGCGTGTCTGGGTGCTGCAGTCGGTGAAGTGTCTGCCTCTTGGTTTTGGCTCAGGTAGTGATCTCAGGGCCCTGGCAACGAGCCTCGCGGTGGGCTCTGCACTCTGCATGGAAACTGCTTAAGTTTCTCTCTCCCTCTCCATCTGCCACTGGCCCCCGCCTCTCTTGCTCTCTCTCAAAATAAATAAATAAATCTTTTTTAAAAAAGTAACATATCACCACAGATTGAATGCAGAAGCTCTTGAGAATCCAGTCGTTTCAGTTCAGTATTAAGACATCAAACAGATTAACAGAAATGTAAAAAAATATCATTATCTTAGTAATAATGCTGTTACATTAACATGCAATGGGTTTATTGTTTTCTAAATGAATTACCAGACATTTTTAAAAATCTGTTTTAATTTCTAATATAGTAAATGTCAAGAGATATGACCCAAAATTGTTGAGGTCTTCAACAATTTTCAAGTGTAAAGAGCTCCTCAGTCCAAAATGTTTGAGAACCACTAATCTAATCCATTAATTATAATCTTTACTGTGCAACAGGATCTCACACACACGCTATAGACACACAGTCTCAGTCTCTCTCTTGTTCTCTCTCTCTCATATAGAAAGACACATATATTGGGGCGCCTGGGTGGCTCAGTCACTTAAGCATCCGATTCTTGATTTTGGCTCAGGTCATGATCTCATGGTTGTGGGACCAAACC
Organism: Ursus maritimus; assembly: GCF_017311325.1. Lineage (NCBI taxonomy): Eukaryota > Metazoa > Chordata > Mammalia > Carnivora > Ursidae > Ursus > Ursus maritimus. The sequence continues at coordinate 56,268,211 of NW_024423343.1, read as the reverse complement.
CTAAACTGGGCTCCATGCTCAATGGGGAGTCTGCTTGTCCTTCTCCCTGTCCCTCTGCCTTCCCTCCCACCCCCGCCTCCCACTTGCACACACTCGCTCTCTCCCTCAAATAAATAAAATCTTTTTTTTAAAGGAGCTTACAATTCTGCAGTATTTTTTTAAAAGATTATTTATTTATTTATTTGACAGAGAGAGAGAGACAGCCAGCGAGAGAGGGAACACAAGCAGGGGGAGTGGGAGAGGAAGAAGCAGGCTCCTAGCAGAGGAGCCTGATGTGGGGCTCGATCCCAGAACGCCGGGATCACGCCCTGAGCTGAAGGCAGACGCTTAACAACTGAGCCATCCAGTCGCCCCTCAAATAAATAAAATCTTAAAAAAAAACAAAAAAAGATACATATATTAATGGGTGTCTGGACCCCATATTGAATCTACTGAATCAAACTTTCTGCAGCCATTTCTGTTGTATAGAAAGTTTCATTGGTGAGAACTTTGACCTGATTTGACTCTGATCAAAAGCTATTTATGACTGTATATTTTAGAACTTCCCAAAAGTTTATTTTATTTTTTCACTTTCTTCATTACTTTATTTCTCAAAAATATTATCATTAGTAATAATATACTTCATTTTTTTCTTTCATAGTTATGAATGCTAATCCTTATTTGTTACTGGTTTCCCTGCTTCTGAGAGATACCACAGAAAATACCACTGTCAAACTGTGTTAAAAAGAGGGTTGTTTGTTTCATTTTTCTTTTTTATTTCTGCTTTTAAATTTTAATAAACTATAGTTTTACACACAGTCTCTAGAGTATTGATTTGAAAAACACTTCAGCTGCCTTCACAATCTTATTTATTTAGGAGGTGACTGTCAACTCAGAGGTCTTTTGTCAGTTTCAGAGAGCTAAGTAAGCTTCAACTATGACAAGGAAATGCTAATAAGCACTTTGAAGACTGAAATGATGAAAACCTGAAGATCTCAATGTGAATTTAAGTCAACTGTCGAAAATGTAAAAGTGTGCTGACTTTTCTTAAATATAATAAATGCTTATAATAATGCAACATGCTTATCATAAATCTTAGTTGCAAGTATATCTCATTAATACACAAATAAGCTATGTTAATCATTTAATATGGCTCAATCATAAAAACTTTAAAGAAATTTATACAGATTCCATTCTATTAAGTATACTGTGATTTAAAATTCACACGTTGAGTTATTGACAGCTTTGCACATTTATGTATAATTTAAACCATCAATAAGTATAAAATCCTTTCTTACTTATTTTTGTTGTTGTTCCTATGAAAGGAACAAGACTATTTGGATTTGTACATTTCTGTGGTTGTGGCAAAGATAAAGGAGGGTAGCATTTGACACTATTAGAGAATTAAACTACAATACAGGGAATGACACTTTGTTTCACTTTTTTATACAAAAAACTCAATAGTTAGAGGTCTTCTTATTCTGTAAATTGGAAGCTTTTTATTCAAAAAAAAAAAAAAAGCTGAACCTAAGTATCACAGCTCTAGTGTGACAAGCCTCAGTGGGTGAAAGACCCACCTAAATTGTGCTCCAACTGCCTTTGGGCAGGATCCAAGGTATTTTAACTTCTTCGTTTTTTGAGTAATCTAATTACTCGAAATACAGTGATCTACTTAGTTTAACTACTGACACAGTTCAATGTTTCATCTCTATGATGACACCAAAGGGCATTTGGTGGAAGGGTCTGGTTGTCCTTTGTGATTTCATTCTTAAAAATAAAGTGTGAGCTATTAAAACACACCCCTAGAATCTCTTGATAACTCTCCATAAACCTATCATCCCCAAAGATACCCATGTTATTATAATACCTACCCTCGAAAGGATTGCTGTAAATACTAAAGCAGATAATCTGGTGAAGTACTCAGCACACTTTCTGACGTATACAGGCTCAATAAATGTTAGTTATTTCTATTATTATTTTTAGTTTTACAACACTTCGACATGTTTATTGGGGAGCTAGAAGAGACCTTCAATTTCCTGAGGCCACAGGAAATTATGTCACTGGCTCAAAGACTTAACAATCCTAGCTAGTATCAGAGCCAAGCCTGTACTTAAATTTGCATGTTTTTAGCCTGTCTTCCTCTTAGAATAATAAGTTCTCAGAAGCATAGAGTCTTAAGTCTGAAAAATCTCTTGAGGGTTAACAAAGAGAACTTATGGGTTGTGAATCATGACAGCTAGAAGGGACCTAAATGTCATCTATGAAGGTGAGTTCAACTCAGGCCTGAAGAGGTTAATGATGTGCTTAAAGTGACATCATTAAAGTCATAAGACAAGCAGACATCCTGTCCCAAGGGGATGCCCAATAAAAAAATTGTTTTGGGCGTGTGCTGGAATGGCTGGATAAATAAGAATAACATAATAATCAAAGCTCCCCTTGAAATACTTGTATTTGAGGAGGAAAGGTAGATCTTTCTGGAAAACAAATCTCAAAAAATAAGGAATTAAAGAAAGAAAATAGCATAATGAGAACATTTGAACCAGATGCTATGGACTGCTCCAAAACTATGATCAAACACTAGCATACATGGCTACAGAAAATCTTTTATGAGTCTTAACACCAGATCAAATGTTAAAGATCCATTACTATTTAAGTTGTTTTTAAAAAAAATTTTTTACCTTTAAAGTTTAGAATATTTTTGTATGAAACCAAAAGTGAAATATTAAAAACACTTGTTTAGAATCCAATATCACTATGAACTAAAAAAATATATATCCTCAGTAACAATAAACACTACTTCCAAATAAAAGCATTTGTCACATTCACTAATTAGGCAAAGGCATTTTAGGGTCTTTCTCTACAAGGGACAAAGGGAATTCACTATTCAAATTAAAATAAGTGATAATTAAAATGTTATGTACACAAGATATCAAAATAGTTTTGGCTTAAATAATAGTTTGAGCTAAGGCCACCCTCCCCCACCCCCAGCCGGTGCACACTGCAGATATAAATTATGGAAATCCTTTCCCCTCAAAATGCTTCATTAATTTATAACTAGGGAACTCCAAAGAGTAGACAAGCTTGGCTGAAATCACATAGGAAGTTAATGTGCAGCTCTCTATATTCAACAAATGCAGAAATAGGTTTCTCTCACATGAAAGTCTTACAGATTTTAAAGATATAAATTATTCCAATAAAAAAACTGTATATACTTTTAAGTTGTCCCCCCAGTTAAAACTTAAAAATTTGAATTTTTGGTTGGTTATCATTATTCCTGAAGAAACACTGATTTTTAGAACATTAAATATTCTGGAAAAAATCTTTTATTTGAAAGGGTAAAGCCATTTATCAAGAATAAACAAAATACTAAATTTAGAAAGTCTACTAAAATGACTAGTATAATCTAAATTATGCTAATCTGAATAAGCAGGAAACATTTTTACTTAATGTTTTTGAAAAAAGATTACTTAAGGAAGATTTATTATAAAAATACAGAGAGCATACAGGAAAAAAGCAAGGGTTACAATCACTTAAGAACAAAATTTCCAGGAAAAAGGAGTTTTTCTATCTGTACCCTCATCTCATCATCATTTAAAATCATGAGAATAATCTTTAAGTTTCTTTTTAATATTGTTGGTGTACAAGACAGAAAATTAGCTTCATGAGAAGATCCATGGTTGTCTTGTTTGGTACTGGGCACAACAGCCCAAATCAGCTACTCAATAAATACTCACAAAATGAATGAATCAAAAATACATATTAAGGGATTGGCCAAATAACTATTACATATAAACACAGTAGAATGTTATGTAGATATTTAAAACAACAGAGCAGAAATTTATTCACATGGAAAGATTTTTCGTAACGTAATAGTAAAGCAAATTACAAAGCAGTTCATATACAAGACACATCTTTTTCTCTTTCTCTTTCTCACTTTCTCTCACACAGACACACACACACACACACACACACACACACAAATTCTAGAAGGATAAACAGCAGAATATTATTGGTTATGTTATCCATCAATAGTAGGATTTGTTGTGATTTTAACAATCCTATTTTTTTCAATGTTTTATTATTTTTGTAGGAAATGAACAGGGATTACTTAAAACAACCCGTGCAGAGGCAGACCAGCAGGAAAACCCTTAAAATGTTAACATAGTTGTGGATAGTGGGGCTATGGGTAATCCTCTCTTTTTTCTTTAGTTCCTATTTTTCAAATTTTTTATAAAGAACATGTATTTCTTTAAGACTAGGGGGAAAAAACTTTAAATTGATTAATTAGATATATCAACATGTGATTCCTCTTTTAAATTTAAGAATAGTTTTAGGGGGTGCCTTGGCTCAGTCGGTTAAGTGTTTGTCTTCAGCTCAGGTCATGATCCCAGGGTCCTGGGATTGAGCCCCTCGTTGGGCTCCCCACTCAGCAGGGACTCTGTTTCTTCCTCTTGCTCTGCGCACCCCTTCCCACGTCGTGCCCTTTCTCACTTGCTCTCTCTCTCAAATAATAAAATCTTTTTTAAAAAAAGAATAGTTTTAGGTAACATGATTGGCATTCACAAATCTATCTATCTATCTATCTATCTATCTATCTATCTATCTATCTACCTACCTACCTACCTACCTACCTACCTACCTATATGGGCATAACATGGTGAACTAGTCGATATAAAAAAAACATTTCTACTATTCTTTACTTTTTTCACACTCTGGTACTCTCCTCTCACCACCATTATACCCAGTCCTCCCAGTCTTAAGAAACACTAGCTCCCACAAGGTGGCCAAAAAACCGTGTGGAATTCCAAAAGGGGTCACAAGAAAGAAGTTTTTGAGCTCCTGAGACCCATTTGGCTTAGAGAACAGTTCCAGATCACTGGAGAGCCTACTCGAGTCAAACTGCATTGAAACTGATTACTAAAATTAATACACAAATGACTAAAACTATGTTTAAGAAATTAGAATGAAGGGGCGCCTGGGTGGCACAGCGGTTAAGCGTCTGCCTTCGGCTCAGGGCGTGATCCCGGCGTTATGGGATCGAGCCCCACATCAGGCTCCTCCGCTATGAGCCTGCTTCTTCCTCTCCCACTCCCCCTGCTTGTGTTCCCTCTCTCGCTGGCTGTCTCTATCTCTGTCAGATAAATAAATTAAAAAATCTTAAAAAAAAAAAAAGAAATTAGAATGAAGACAAGGTTCTGTATCTATTAGCATTCCCCTCATTCACTCATATTCCAATAGTTTGGTCTGAGGGAGACAGGAGAAAACTTCAAACCATTTCTCCAGGAAGTTTACAGAACCCACAGTCCACACATGGGAGCTTGTTATTCAAGAGAGTATCAATCTGCCCCTGGGACTGGGCAGAGAACTCTAGTCTACAGGATTCTTGAGTGGGTTGTACCTGCAAGCTTTTAAGGATCACAGGAAGAGATATCTAAATGCTTTAGTGGTCTCAATAAAGCTGAAAAAAAATGCTTCAGTAGTTTTCCACAGGAAATCCCGAAAGCATACAAATTGCCAGAAACAATGCCTTTTCCCTTCTGAGTAGACGAAAAGGAGAAAAGCAGAAACGGTAGTTTTTCTCATTGTGATACTTGGTCCTACGTGGTACAGTTCACATCCAGAGTTGACACCCGTCAACTGTGACTGTGACTAACACCTGCCATGGGACCTACTCCAGAGAGGAAAGGCCAAGAGACAGCCAGTGATGAAAGGAGGGCTGGCTGAGTGCTTCTGGCTCAGGTCCAAGATCAAGCAGAGCAGAGAAGATCTTCTTCCCTAAGAATCCTCTCTCCTATTGGACCCACATTTATTGCAGTCCTTACTCTAGATTAAAAAGTGAAAAGCCCATGACAGGATTGAAACTGTCAACAAGTTTCAGTGCCTTGCAGTCAGTACTAAACATCAATAATTCTTTTGTTGCCCATATTTCCCTAAAATAACATGACTTGAGAAATTTTATATCTAAAATTAAGATAAGAAAGTAGGTATTTAAATAAGATGATGTATTTATAATAAAGAGACAAAATGAAGGTAAAAAGTGCTATAAATGTGGAAAATTAAAACATTAAATAGAATGCCACCTGTCACAGCAACACTTTAAAAAAAAAAAGTCTTGTCCTGATAGAAATCTAATCCGTGGTTGCCCTAGGACCAGGGTTGGGGGTGCAATTTTCTACAAAGAGACACTAGGGAATTTTATGGAGTAATGAAATGTGCTGTATTTGATGGCAGTGGCGGTTACACAGGTATATTTGTCAAAGCTTATCAAACTATACAAGTGACTGCATGCGTTTTACTGTATATAAATTATACCTCAATAAAATTGACTTATAAAACATTCTTGGAAAATGAGCCTATAAAGAGATATGGCTTGCTCATTTGCAGATTTTCCCCATTACAAGGAAAAACAGAACTTTCTCAAGGGATAGGAGAATCATAGTTCTCCCCCCCCCCACCATGAACTTGGACGGCAGCCCAAAGTCATTCTAAAGTTATTAAGCAAACTATACCCATAACAGGATCTCCTTCTGTTGAGTGGGTGAAAGAAAGAAAGGTGTAAATCTCTTAAGATGGTGCTACATAATCTGCAGCTTGTATAAAAGCTTCTGCTTTTAGAGAGAAATTTTATACTAAAGGTAACTTTTTATCAAACACTGCTGGTAAATAAGCACAAACTTATTGTGAAGTGTCTTAGAAATTATCAAAGATAACCCTCATGCACTCTTGGTGGGAATGTAAACTGGTGCAGTCACTGTGGAAAACAGTATGGAGGTTCCTCAGAAAATTAATAATAGTATTACCATATGATCCAGTAATTACACTATTGAGTATTTACCCAAACAATATGAAAATGCCAATTTGAAAAGATATGCACCTCTATGTTCATTACAGCATTATTTACAACAGCCAAATTATGGAAGCAGCCCAAATACCCACTGATGAATGAATAAAGAAAATGTGTTATACATCTATATATATATAGTGTATATATATATATATATATAGAATATTATATATATATAATAGAATATTACTCAGCTATAAAAAAGAATGAAATCTTGCCATTTGCAACAACACGGACAGATCTAGAGGGCAAAATGCTAAGTGAAATAAGTCAGTCAGAGAAAGATAAATACCATATGATTTCACTCATGTGGAATTTAAGAAACAAGTAAATAAAGAAAAAAAAAGACAAACCAAAAAACGATACAGAAACTATCTCTTAACTATAGAGAACAAACAGATGTTTACCAGAGGGGAAGTGGGGTGGGTAGTGAAATAGGTAGAGGGGATTAAGGGTACATTTATCTTTTTTTTTGAGAGACAGCATATGCGAGTGGGGAGAGGAAGAGGGAGAGAGAGACTCTTAAGCAGGCTCTGCACTCAGCATGGAGTCCAACTCAGGGCTTGATCTCATGACCCTGGATCATGACCTGAGCAGAAATCAAGAGTCAGATGCTTAACTGAGTCACCCAGGTGCCTCAAAGGTAGACTTATCTTGATGAGCACTGAGTAATGTATAGAATTGTTGAATCACTACATTGTACACCTGAAACTAATGTAACACTATATGTCAACTATACTGGAATTAAAATTTAAAAAAAAAAAAAAGCTTCCTAAAACAGAATTAAAAAAAAAAGAAATTATCAAAGATAATGTCTAAGTTGTAAAATTCAGGTCATCAGCAAACCTACAGCATTTAGTGAATTTTCACTGAATGGTTTTAGAAGCTAGGGAAATAGAGGATAACAGAGCTGATTTATGTGAGTTACTGAACAAAAACAATGAACTCATGTAGCAGCACACTTAAAAGGAAACAAACAAGGGCATGATAAGTTGCCATTATAGATGTTTAGAATTTCTTGCTGAAAGAATCTATTTTTTGCAATATAACGCCCAGGTTTGAGCATTTCTGATCACGTGTAGTAACTCAGAAGAACCCAAGAAGAGTTAAGGACTAACTTATGAGGCCATATGAAAACAATTAAGTTCTCATAACTTGAGTAAGGAAAGGCTCAGGGCATGGCTATGATTTGCCAGTCTCTGAGAGGTCTAAATATCAGAGAAAGAGAAAGGACTCCAAATATAAATGGAAATAGGATGGAGCAAAAAGTGTAAAATGAACATTACAGATCCAAATCATTTAGCGTGAGGTCTAATATAAGGATTTATTGAAACTGGGAAGTTTTCTTTTAGAATTGCCCAAGGAATTGATGTGTGGGCAACGCGGGAAAGCCAGATTATTGCTTGATAGTCTCAACTTGGTTTGGACCCCAGAATGTTATCACTCCTAAAGCCACCAGAGCTGATTTCTGTTTCACAAAGTTAAGTGGATGGGCCACCAATGATTATTTCCCCACCAAAATGCTAAAGACTCCGAAAAAGCAATTGTGAAAGAATTTCTAATAGCGTCCTTTTCCAACCCTCAAGCCAGTAATTTAAGATTTTATTTGTTTAATTGGCTCATATACACAAATCTTCCAAAACTGCAGCTGGCTTGGTAAATGACAATTCGATCTTCTGTTGGTCTGGTTTTTGGAACTGAGGAATTGATGTTTATCTTCCATTTTCATCTTTCCGTCTGGTTTTCCCTAATGGCTTTCAATTACTAATCCTTTTTGTAGGTGATAAAATGGAAGAACAGATGAGATTCACACAAAAAATTTCCTGGGCCCCATCTGAGTTTTCTTTATGAAATTTTCTGCTGGGGTCTAGGTTATCCCCAACACATAACTGATAACTATGAGTCTGGGGAGATGCCACTTGACCCTTGGCTTCTTTGCACATATCCCTGAAAAGGTGGTTCTAGCCACCACCTTTCACAAACTAGTACATGTCACAAAGACAATTTCTCTGTACCTCAGATGCTTTGTGGAATTAGGAACATTCCAAGGATTCGAGTTCTTGAAAAAAATAGAGTAGGAAATCAACTTGAATTACTCTTTCTCAGTCTCAGAACTGATTATATCAGGACCTTTGGATTTGACTGCATTCATAAAATAGACTAATCTGTTTGTTCATTTGGTTAGTCAACAACTGTGTATAGAAAATCCAAGGTGTTGACTCAGAGGTAAAACAATACTAGGGGACTTAAGCCTTGACACTGGAGCGGAATGACAGAATATCATATTGATTTCTGATCCACAATTCTGAAAAGATTAGTGTGCTTGTCTACAAAAGTGTTTTCTGTCATCTGCTGGGCTATTAGAGAAGCAAACTCAAAACAGAGTAAATCCAACTTCATACTTACCAAATTGTAAGACTATACAGATTACATAGGCACGTTGCCTCTTGCTATCAATACGCCTAAGTGCTCATTGAATACGGCAGAAACAATAAAAACATTAACATGTAAGTTCTTTGAGGCAGGGCTTATACCTTATACGTCTTTCGTCCCTTCCACAGCCTAGCCTGTTTCCTTACAAAAAGGAGGCATGCAATAAATGTTGAATTAAATGCAATTAATATTGATACGAGATGAATTAGTTCATGGAGAATAAAGAAGAAATGGGGATGCTATTTCTGCAATGCTCTTTTAAAAACATTTTATTTACTTATTTGAGAGAGAGAGAGCGAGCATAAACAGGGCAGAGGAAGAGGGGGAAGCAAACTCCCTGCTGAGCAGGGAGCCCGATGTGGGGCTTGATCCCAGGACCCTGGGATCCTGACCTGAGCTGAAGGTAGATGCTTAACCGACTGAGCCACCCAGGTGCCCCTGCAATTCTCTTAACTGATTTATGTTCCAAGATAACTCTTGAGTAACAAAAAGAATTTATTTATTTATTTATTTATTTAGACAGCTCATGGAAGACTATATAGGAAATAAAGTGTGAAGATGTTAAGGCAAAGGAAGGCGAGGGTTTGCCCAGCTGGAGTTAAGGGAATTGTCAGAAGTCACGGTAAATCTGAGAGATGCTAATGGGCTCACATGGGACGCACATTCAATAAAAGTCCACTGGCAGGCAAAGAAGCTGGAGACTTTACTTGTCTTATGTTCAGGGAAAAGTAGAGTTAAAATATTGGCCAATACTAAAATGCAAATAACCACAGAAAATAACACTTTAACCTTAAAAATCCTTAGCACATTATTGGGCAAAGACACATGCCTCCTGATTAGACACAATTAGAGGTGTCACAGCATTACTAAAAGAGAAGCTCCGCTATTGGATGAAGGAATTAGGAGCCGTCTGATGTTGTCTTGTGAACCTGGAGGGCACTTCAAACAAAGAAAACATGCATCTTGAAGAGAAAGAAACCTGAACTGCTGTTTCTAGCATGGGCTGGGGGAACAGTACTCAAACCCACAAATGGGTGTTTGGTTGGTGATTGCTCTGATCACAAAGGGCAATAATGTATCACATACAAGGAAGACCCCTTTACAAAATTTCATGAATACTCATAACCACCATGTAATGGAATCCACAGTCTTCATTTTAGAGACTGAGGTGAATTGAGATCCAGAGAGATTTAGGGCTTGCTCAAGACCACACAGACTAATATATACTTATATACTGACTATGTAGGATTTTTTTTTAACTCTACTTGATTTTTTTTAAATTAATGAATTTATTCGAGAGAGAGCATACCGGGGCTTGGGGCAGAGGGAGAGGGAGAGAGAAACCCAAACAGATTCTACACTGAGCTCGATCCCATGACCCATTGTTCACAACCTGAGCCAAAACCAAGAGTTGGACGCTCAACCAACTGTGCCACCCAGGTGCCCCATAACTCTGCTTGAATTTTAAGAAGGATATTTACAAAGGACAAACCCGCTATCGGAAGTTCTGCAGGGCATGGGGTACCTGGGTGGCGCAGTTGTTAAGTGTCTGCCTTCGGCCCAGGGCGTGATCCCAGGGTCCTGGGATCGAGCCCCACATCAGGCTCCCTGCTCCACTGGGAGCCTGCTTCTTCCTCTCCCACTCCCCCTGCTTGTGTTCCCCCTCTCACTGGCTCTCTCTCTCTCTCTGTCAAATAAATAAATAAAATCTT
>NW_024423343.1:56255871-56257227 GCF_017311325.1 Ursus maritimus | reverse complement strand
AATTGCAGTCTTCCTTATAAATTGCTAAATTGGCTTTTTAATACAAAGAAGTGACCCTGGGCACATCTGGCAGCTCTCCAAGAGTCTGTTCGCCCCTGGAATGACCAATCCTAACCTTGAACAAGTCACAGGGGAAAGTGAGCATGTCAATTTGACTAGAGGAGAGAGGGATGGATGTGGATAAAGGCAGCGTTCAGGAGATCAAGAGGAGCACAGGTTGGGGAGGAATCAGGAAGGGGGAAAGAAGGTCTTAAAAAGTGAGAAAGCACAGAATCAAGAAATCAAAGAGTTTCCTGTAGATTGCTTCATGCTACCCACTCCTCTGATATTGTTACTTTAGTAATGATTAAATTTAAGTACGGCTTTCCTGCTGATTTCTACACTGAGATTATATGGATACAATTAACTTACTATATATCTATGTATATTTTAAGCAAATTAAAAACATTTAGAAGAGTTGCTTTGTGGGAGAATAAGACAATTAGAGACCGGACCAACTGCGCCCTGTTCAGCATCTCTGGGGACATCGAGTCCCATCACTTTATGGAGGTACCCAAAGAACTCCAGGAGTTATGGCAATTTTTTGGCAGGGCCCTGATTACATTTCAACTTCAAACTTCACAAGGCTTTTCAAATACATACGCAGTCTGGTGATCCTCAAAAAAGTCTTTAAAAAGTGGAATTTAAATGTAAAAGAAATTCCTTAAGAATAAATTAATATGACAGTATGCCAAGCACTGCAACCATCCCAAACTTCAAGGGGAAGAAAAAACTACATACACACACACAGACACATATAGGTGATTTGGCTTGGTGCAGTTCCTTAAAACCAACGAATGGATTCTGCACACCCCTGCCATTGCAGGTCATTCCAACATGTGAGAAAGTTTTGGGGCTTAGAAGACTAAATCCAAAAGTAAAGAGGTTCTGGCTAGATTCAGAGTTCTGACTCATAGCACAGTTTCTGAAATGCAAATTATATATTTTACACCTTATATTATTGACAGTTATGAGACATTTTTTTAAAGCACGGCTTTGGAAAATTTTAAATTATGTTAATAATTAGTATAAAATCATCATAAAAATTGTTGCATTCAGCCATTGGTCCAGTATCTGTTGAAGTGAACATACTATATTTACTACTTGGAAAAGGGAACTATTCCAATACAGTTTCAAGATAAATTTTTTAAAAGCCACTAATAAAAGCGGGGCTCACGGCCAGTCTGGATGCTAAAGTTAAGCCATTTTAGAAGAGAAGGAAGTCTGGCTTTTCAACATGCTACAACTTCACGATTAAATTTCTTTCAATGTTTTTCGAAAAAAAAAATGTAAGTTTCTGATTGCTCTTTCAAGCTG
>NW_024423343.1:56168818-56255861 GCF_017311325.1 Ursus maritimus | reverse complement strand
TTGGTGATTGCTCTGATCACAAAGGGCAATAATGTATCACATACAAGGAAGACCCCTTTACAAAATTTCATGAATACTCATAACCACCATGTAATGGAATCCACAGTCTTCATTTTAGAGACTGAGGTGAATTGAGATCCAGAGAGATTTAGGGCTTGCTCAAGACCACACAGACTAATATATACTTATATACTGACTATGTAGGATTTTTTTTTAACTCTACTTGATTTTTTTTAAATTAATGAATTTATTCGAGAGAGAGCATACCGGGGCTTGGGGCAGAGGGAGAGGGAGAGAGAAACCCAAACAGATTCTACACTGAGCTCGATCCCATGACCCATTGTTCACAACCTGAGCCAAAACCAAGAGTTGGACGCTCAACCAACTGTGCCACCCAGGTGCCCCATAACTCTGCTTGAATTTTAAGAAGGATATTTACAAAGGACAAACCCGCTATCGGAAGTTCTGCAGGGCATGGGGTACCTGGGTGGCGCAGTTGTTAAGTGTCTGCCTTCGGCCCAGGGCGTGATCCCAGGGTCCTGGGATCGAGCCCCACATCAGGCTCCCTGCTCCACTGGGAGCCTGCTTCTTCCTCTCCCACTCCCCCTGCTTGTGTTCCCCCTCTCACTGGCTGTCTCTCTCTCTCTGTCAAATAAATAAATAAAATCTTAAAAAAAAAAAAAGTTCAGCAGGGCAATTGCAGTCTTCCTTATAAATTGCTAAATTGGCTTTTTAATACAAAGAAGTGACCCTGGGCACATCTGGCAGCTCTCCAAGAGTCTGTTCGCCCCTGGAATGACCAATCCTAACCTTGAACAAGTCACAGGGGAAAGTGAGCATGTCAATTTGACTAGAGGAGAGAGGGATGGATGTGGATAAAGGCAGCGTTCAGGAGATCAAGAGGAGCACAGGTTGGGGAGGAATCAGGAAGGGGGAAAGAAGGTCTTAAAAAGTGAGAAAGCACAGAATCAAGAAATCAAAGAGTTTCCTGTAGATTGCTTCATGCTACCCACTCCTCTGATATTGTTACTTTAGTAATGATTAAATTTAAGTACGGCTTTCCTGCTGATTTCTACACTGAGATTATATGGATACAATTAACTTACTATATATCTATGTATATTTTAAGCAAATTAAAAACATTTAGAAGAGTTGCTTTGTGGGAGAATAAGACAATTAGAGACCGGACCAACTGCGCCCTGTTCAGCATCTCTGGGGACATCGAGTCCCATCACTTTATGGAGGTACCCAAAGAACTCCAGGAGTTATGGCAATTTTTTGGCAGGGCCCTGATTACATTTCAACTTCAAACTTCACAAGGCTTTTCAAATACATACGCAGTCTGGTGATCCTCAAAAAAGTCTTTAAAAAGTGGAATTTAAATGTAAAAGAAATTCCTTAAGAATAAATTAATATGACAGTATGCCAAGCACTGCAACCATCCCAAACTTCAAGGGGAAGAAAAAACTACATACACACACACAGACACATATAGGTGATTTGGCTTGGTGCAGTTCCTTAAAACCAACGAATGGATTCTGCACACCCCTGCCATTGCAGGTCATTCCAACATGTGAGAAAGTTTTGGGGCTTAGAAGACTAAATCCAAAAGTAAAGAGGTTCTGGCTAGATTCAGAGTTCTGACTCATAGCACAGTTTCTGAAATGCAAATTATATATTTTACACCTTATATTATTGACAGTTATGAGACATTTTTTTAAAGCACGGCTTTGGAAAATTTTAAATTATGTTAATAATTAGTATAAAATCATCATAAAAATTGTTGCATTCAGCCATTGGTCCAGTATCTGTTGAAGTGAACATACTATATTTACTACTTGGAAAAGGGAACTATTCCAATACAGTTTCAAGATAAATTTTTTAAAAGCCACTAATAAAAGCGGGGCTCACGGCCAGTCTGGATGCTAAAGTTAAGCCATTTTAGAAGAGAAGGAAGTCTGGCTTTTCAACATGCTACAACTTCACGATTAAATTTCTTTCAATGTTTTTCGAAAAAAAAAATGTAAGTTTCTGATTGCTCTTTCAAGCTGGAGAAGCAACTTAACAGTTAATGAAAAAATGACATAGATGTCAATCAGAAAAAGAATCTTCCCCCCATCAAAACAGGCCACGAAATTTCTGAGGGACAGCTAAGAACCTTCAGGATTCACTTCCTGTGGCAAAAAACTTTATGGCCATAAAACCACCCTGACAACCTTCCACAAAGCTCAGATGCTCAACTTACACCTTAAGGACTGAAAAAAAAAACACACATGGAATTCTTATCCCTCGATTTTAGAACAAGGGAAGACCTTAAGAGATCATCTGGTTCAGAATTTCCCCAAGTGGATTTTGTGAAACATGATTTTCCTAAATAATTTTCTGAATAGTGGTGGGGTGATCCAGATGAGTTCGGGAACACTCTCGGAGAGTCGTAATACGTATTAGGTTATTAGCGAAACTCAGAAGCCCAAAGAAAAGAAATACATAAGTTAAAAAAAAATTGTTTTTTTTAATCAAACCTATTTGAGCACAGAGCCCTTTTTGCAGCACGTATTTATAATGAAAATCTTGTAAAATTACTGTCTTTTAGAAAACCCCTTATCTATGAAGAATCTGAAGTCCAGACAGGCTGAGGATTGTCCCAAAATGATACAATTAGTTGGTGGATAAACTAAAAACAGATCTCCTCTTTCAAGACCAACTTCAGTGCTGTCTCTACTACCATGTTCTCTCTCTCGTACAACACCTACACTCCTTGAAGGAGCACAGACTGTAACAAGAACCACATCTCGGAGATCATCTAGTCCAAAGCCCTCTTGTTAAAGGAGAAGTGAAGCAATCTGCCCACATGAAATCAATTCCTGTAGAACTCGAACCTAGCTCTTAAGTCCGATACCAGAAACCTTTCCACAGCAGCATACTAACTCCTGCAACATCAACTTTTTTGCCTCTGAGGAAAAGGCAAACCCCTCATGGGTGGGGGGGGGGGTTAGCTATTCAGGACCCAGTAAAATATTTATTAAACCATACTTGTGGCAAGAGATATTTTAAATCAATTAAACATGATTGTCTTTACTTACAAATGTCATCAACTGTGACAGGGAATCAATGTTTCAAGCTCTTGAACAGGTCATCATCCCTGTCCTGTTGGATGACACCTATAAATAAAATAAATCTATTTTTGAGTGAGTAGATTTTAAGCCAACTAGATTTAAGATGCATGCAATTTAAAGCAAAGAGTAATTTTTAAAATGATTCTTCATTATGTACTGCTGGGAGAACTAGTTTCCAGTGCCAGCTATTCTATGTGGCTATCACTGGTCATCAGCACAAGACCATCCAGGCAATGTAACATATGTAATGTTGCCAGAATACACGGGGAATCAGGGATCCTAGAGCTGAAAAGGGTCCTCTAGGCCTTATCTACCTCAGTGTCTTTCCTTGTGAATACTATTTTCTCTTTGTAGGAGGGACAACCAAGACCCTATGAGGTTTAAATGACTAGCCCAATGGGAAGTAGCTAAGTATCTTTAGCTGAAGTCTCTTGATGTTGAAAAGTACATCCAGAACACATTAGTGAAGGTTATCATTAGGCTGATCAACTCTAAAAAACCCGCATGCACACACTGTAAAAATATTTCAAGAATGTTGACTTAGAATATTCTATCACAGCTGCATAAAATATATTTTCAGTATTAGAGATATTTAAATACAAGCATTACTGAAAAATGCCACAAATGGAAAATAACCAAAAGTGAGAAAATGGGAATTAGAGAGTGAAAAGAACAATATTAAATACAGCATGCTTTTAGGATTTTAAATTTTGGTTACTTCCGAAAAAGATCTGCGTTCCTAACAAATACGAATATATGAGAACCATTTTCTACAATCTATAATTTCACATGTTGGTTTCTCTGTAGCCGCAAAGTGCCACTTTGAGTTAGATTTGCCAAAAACTAAAATTTCGGCTCGACAATGAACATTTTAGATTACAGATTTCCATTCTGTACCTAAATACTTTAAGACACTGGAAGTATTTTAGGATACTACCCTGAGGTAATATAGCTGTTAAAATAATATTACCACCAAACTCGAGTGCTTATTATGTGCCAGCTACTGTTTGATTACTTTACACATACTATCTCCTTCAATCAATTCTCACAACTTGATTATTACTACAATTTTGCAAACAACATCAAAGCACAGAGAAATTAAGTGACATGAAGTAGTTCACACAACAGGTAAAATAGCAGAATTTGCACACAAATCTATTTGGTGACACAAGCCAAGCTCAAATCCCTAGGGAATACTGCATTTCCTTAACATGGCAACCGAGAGTCTCAGAAATGTAAGAATGGATTAACACAACTCCAATCAGAACACACGAAATTCTCTCACCTACATCCCACACAATATAAAACATCAGGAAATTCTCTCACTCTTTGGGGATAAGGAGGCAGCTAGGGACAATTTTCAAAGCAAAATAATATTAATGCCAAGGAACTGAAACTTCTAACGTTAACTTTAAATATATTACAAGATACACCAAATGAAAAACTTAAATTGTCTTTTATAATTAAAATAAATCTTTCTGATTCAAGTCCCTTCTTAAGAGTCCATAAAGAGATAAACACTCCTGTTACTCAGGAATGACTGATTCTCAAAACAGTATAATAGTTACCGCTAGACTGAATTTTATCCTATGTATTTCAAAGTATGGATATATATCATTTTGTTAAAGAACAGAACTATTTCCAAAGGGAGAGAAAAAGTCGTTTTGATAGACTATGCGACCTCCTCAACTTCTCATGCACTACAGCTATCTTTTCTTGACCACAGTTATGCTTCTGACCAAAGCCCTGAACTTTATTTTTTATTAGGGGACATTTTTTTCAACATAGTTTTGAAGCCATGAAACTGATGAAATAGGAAATAATATGGAACACAAACATACACCTGACGTAAAAACAAGAATTAGATATATGCAAAGCTCAGCACCACCGAAATGAGACATCAGGGAAAATGCACATCTTTTTCAAAGCTCTGTGGAGCCGCCCTCTTCTGGCAGTCATGGCTTTTTCATACGGACCCCGAACAGAAGAAGATCAAGTGTGGTTTCATGGTAGCTTACCCTTTTCTCTGACACCCCATCCTGGCCTGTAGAATCTCTCTCATCATGTGTCTCTTTCAGGACTGGCATATGTTTTTGGTATGCTGGCTCTCTGTTTAAGGTTGTGTATCCTATGTGCTCATAAATTGGGTTTATCGTCATCTTGGCAATGTATTCTGCTGCCTTGGTTTCAATATAGAGAGTAATCAATCCATCAGTCACCAGATCGTGGATGGACTCAAAGCGCTTCTCCCCAACAAAGTGCTTTCCATCGTAGTACAGCCTGAAGTTTCTGGTTTGACTTCCAAATCTGCCTCAATGAAATGGGAAAGATGTTTTTAAGAAAAGTAAGTAAGTGAATTCTTTCTGAAAAAAAAAAAAAAAAAAAAAGAACCAAAAAAA
This sequence comes from Ursus maritimus, assembly GCF_017311325.1. NCBI lineage: Eukaryota > Metazoa > Chordata > Mammalia > Carnivora > Ursidae > Ursus > Ursus maritimus. The sequence goes on along the minus strand of NW_024423343.1, from coordinate 56,250,346 downwards.
AAAAAAAAAACCCAAAAAACTATTGCTTTGTTTGTGTGTGTCTTCTTTGTTAAATAAACTGTGGCTAATCTCTATGATTCGTCTGGAATTATAGAAAATAAAACTTTTGAACACAAAGAATGAACTTGCAACAACTAGGGATAACTAGCCAGAAGCATGTCTCTTCTAGAAGGAAAAAAATGTTCTTGTTTATCTTTTTAAACCACTTCATTATCCTGTAGGAAAAACGAGGAAAAATAAAGCTCATATCCTATTAGAACACATTCTATATTCAATGGGACAATTCCATCATAGATGAAATTTCTATATCAACATGTTCTCTTCAAGTTGATCAATAAAAATATTCAACATACTACAGACCCCAGCGCTCATGTCTTTTAATGGGAAAGCTCCATTTAGGGATCACCTAAGTATGATGCCAGTAATCACTGGAAGTAGAACTGATTCCAGAACCTGAGCCATGCAGTAGGGCAGGAGGACAACAGAAACATACTTTTGCGATTTCTAGCCATGGGTCAATGACTTGCTCCTCCTTGTTACACAGGCATTTTTCTGTGTCTCCTTGTTGAGTCTAAGCAAGAAATATTTGCGGTATATATAGGGCATAGAAGTCATAAGCTATTGGACTGTAGAAATTCTGTTCTGACTTTTGGGTCATGTTTTGGCGACATACTTTAAAAACTGGAGAATAATGGTTTAGTTTTATGATAATTTCAGTATTTTGCTTCCTGACTTTATGAAAGCTGATGTCTCAAAGCACCAAGAGCCAGTATTATGGTTTCCCAAAGGCAGTCGGGAGTGAGCGTACTTAAAAACTAAACAAATCAAAAAAAGTATATCTAATTTCATTGTTTAAAACACACAGAACAATGACAATAAAAACAGAACAGAGGTGAACTAAAATACTAAAATAATACCCTGTTTAATACTAAAATAAAGTGTTTAATTAGGACTGCAAATGTACGCAACAATATTGTTCTGGTATGGGTTATAGTCCAGAAGGACAGGACTAGCAACTTAAGAATCTACTTTTAACGTATCCTTAAAAAAGGAAACTTTTTTTTATAAAGGTCTATATCTCTATTTCTGTAGTTCAAGTTGAACTTTAATAATTATTTAATCTAGAACCCAACATTCTATCTATGATGGTCCTTCTACTAAAATAAAATTTATCCACCTTTTGGTTCTTTAAAAGCAATTATATTTTGATTTATACTCAAGTGAATGATCCATATAATTACAATTTCCCCTTCTCCATTTTCCTGTAAAGTTACAGACATATTTCTCCTGAGTAAATTTTCATTGTAAGTCTAAAAAATTGGAAAGTAAAATTTCTACACCAAAATTAACTATAAAAGGTTTTTTCAGTTTAATATACTGCTTTTATAATTTCCTTTTTGCTATATGTTATCTGCTTTTGAGAAATAAACATGGAAAGCCATTTCATAATTTTTAGAAGATTCTTACAATAATCACTCAACACTGTTTAACATGAAGTCCTTTGATATTTCAATTGTATTCAGAGGCATTTCAATGAAAGATTAGACCATTTTACTCCTTCAGGGGTTTATGATTTTACAGTGCATATGACACTTAAAGATTATCCAAGCAGTGGTGGCAGGCATTTGTTACTCGAACTTCTTCTAAAATCTGAGCAGTATGGGAATGTCAGGCAGAAGGGAAGATGGCTGGCTTGACCTCATTTGGACTGGATTAAAAGAGCAGAGAAATCTAGGGTGCTTCACAATGGGTCTATTCCTACCCCAGCCAAGGAGAGGATTTCCTGGCTACCTATAGGTATTGGGCAAAAAAGACTAAGTCAGTTTGCCCTTTTCTCTTACCATAGCAACTTCAAGAGACCCTACGCACAATTCCCAATGCCTCCTGCGCCTTCCAGTCCAATCAAACTTCAAGTCTTAATGAAGGTGATCAGATAACAAAAATAACTCATAATATCGGTTGTTTAAAACTTAACCTCAAAGAACAAGAAAATGAATTTCCATTTTGGAATTGTGATTTATTTTTAAAGAAAATGGCATTACTTTGTCTACCCTTTACCGCCCTCTCTTTCACTTTGGAAGTTACATAAAGAACAGCATCATAGCATAGACCGACAGAGTCTTCTCTTCTTTGATTTGAAAGGCATGATAGAAAATCTTTGAGGAGGATGGGGAATGGATATGTCTCTTCTACAAAAAGAGCCATAAAAGGAGAGTATGCCAAATCCAAGGGCAAAGAAAGAATCCTTCCTTGTAAAAGTTTACCACTTACAGACTGTCATTTATGCAACATTTAACAACACATGCAGGAACTCTGTTAAATGTTAGGTGGTTCATAATAAAGTTCCTGTTCCCTTGATTACCTCAGTAGGAAACAGATATACATAAAACGAGTCAATACAAACACAAGATGAAGCGCTGAATTTTATTTATTTTCAAAAGTCTGTTTTAGTTTTTTTTTTTTTTAAAGTAAACTCTACCCCCAATGTGGGGCTCGAACTCATGACCCCAAGATCAAGAGTCATATGTTCTACCAACTGAGCCATCCAGATGCCCCAAAACGCTGAATTTTAAAGAGTTCATCTTTAGTTTGATTTCTAAAAAATGACTGTAAAAATGTGTATAGCCTTGGTCTTATATGGAAAAGTTACATTTCTGTGCAGTGGTTCATGAAAGCAAGTGAATCCAACGTCTCTCTCCCACTATGAAAATGAATGAACTCACTGCTTAATAAGGTTTCCGAGCTACTGCTTATGACCAAGTACAAAAGCACCTTTGCATCTTGAAATAGGGTTTGACCAGGGAAAGCCAAGTGTGGGGTCCCGTGTTTTTAATACAAAACCTTAGGTTTTGGGATCAGACAAAATAAGTTTAAATCCTGGGACTGTCACTCTAGCTGAGTGATTTGAGAATTTCATTCTTCAGATTCTGCATCTAGAGAACAGGAATAACATCACTTTTCTCCACATGGTTGTGAGGATTACATAAGCATATTCAAGTCAGAGCTAAGTACATACTAGGTTCAATGAATGGTAGTACCCTTTCTCCCTCTCTGTTAGGTAGGCCTCTGCAGAGAATGACAGAACAGGTATCAAACAATAAAGTAAAACAGAAAAGAGACTAAATATGCATCGAAGGGGCTGCATAAATAACCGCTAATACAAATGACGTGTACAGGACCATGTCCGCACTTGTTGATCTCATAGTCAGCACAAGGCATGGAGGAGCTCTCTGTGATTTCTTCAGATGTCCCTGAATAAGTTTACACCACCTGGCTGAACAGAGTGGAACTACAGCAGAATACAAAGAGGGGAGAAGGGAGAAGCCATGAGTCTTCATACTGTGGCGTGCGAGGCAGGTCTCTCGGTTCAGAAGCAAAAGGTCAGTCAACGTAGTCCTACCAAAGGCAGGACATGTTAAATGGATCTGGTGACAAGGGCTGAATTCCACACTACAGAGCACTGATTTGTAAAAACTATTGAAGCTAAACCATTTTCTTCCATTTTTATTGGAAAGTCATTCTTTTCCTCTTTTCTTATATTAATTACCTGCATCTGCCCTTGCTTTTTTATAGCTGTTCCCTCTTTGGTGAACATATTTGAAGTTGTATAGGACCAACTCTCACCTAGTTAGAGTTCAACAAAATTCATTTTCTCCAAAGTGGTACTGTAGTTAACAAATAGAAAAAAGAGACTGGGATAATCTGCTTTGAACTGTTACTGTTGTAGAACATAATTACCACTTTCTAGAAATGTCTTTTTCTCCAGTGATTTCAGGTTTGGGTTTTCATGTTTTAAAAAGCTGTTTAATGCTGTGCCCAGTTGCATTCAGATGAATTTCAAAATATATAATTCCAACAACTAGCTTTAAACAGTGAACAAAACCCTTAATACCATCCTTTCTATTTTTTTAGAAGTAAATTGTACTAAAAAAATTCAGTCTAGAGGTACAAAGTGATGAAAATATGTAAAAGGAATAGCCTTTGGGATTTTACTTTACTTCTTCTAAAACCAAGAATTAGTTCTGATTTGAGGTCAAAGTATTTGAAAATATCTCTTCAAAGGAAAGCTCCAAGCTAACAGATGTTTTCTCTTAACAAAGAAATATATACAACACACTTGTCTAAATTAACAATAAAATGTTAGAACTATTTCCAGAAACCAACATGCAAGAACAATTTTATTTGTCATACATATTTGTATATTGTTTACCAAAGTCAGAGACACCACTCTAATGATGAAATACAAGAATCTCATAAATTTAATCGTAAATACACCCTTGAAAGAAAGGTTAAAACAGAGACAAGAATACGATGAGGCACTGAGTTAAATACTAAAAAATGAAAGGCTTAGGAAGAGAGAACATAGCTATATACGATTTAAAAATATCTTCTCCATCAAAAACCTTTGTTAGGATACTATGTTTGTCTATTTGATCCTATAATTTTGGATGGTGGAATGGGGCAAAAGTATTAAACTATGTGAACTCACGATGATATTCCCCTGGCACAGTAAATCATCTTCAGGGAACGAAGCAAGCCAATGTGCCCAACTAAACCTCCAAAGGTGGCACCAGGCCAGCTCTGGAAGGTGGAACCGATACAGAAGAATGAGTTGAAGGCCTGCTTAAGGAGCAGGAAGATACTCCCCCCAACCTTTCCCAATCCCGTCTCCAGTGCCACCCCTGTCCCCACGCTGGTGGAAGACTTAAGTCTTGCTTTCTGCATAGGGTAAAACAAGGACAAGGGTAAAACGACACCAGACAGAGTCGAAGGGAGAGGTGCTATACTGAAAATTAAGTGAAGTTCTAAATATTGAAGACTGAATCCCCCATCTTGCTTCGCTGCCAGATTCTCAAAAGGGTTGCACTTTTCATGATAGGAGACTGGAAGATTCTGCTCTGGGAAATCTGATCCACCCCACTGAAAAGGCTCAAGAATAGAAACATCACCCTCTACTTGGCTGGTTTTTTTCAAGCTTTCAGAACTACCAGTAAGCTTTTGAATGCCAAGTAAACTTAAATACAAACAGTTAGCCAAGGACCACCTGACATCTGAGGAAAGACTCTCTTAGGAAGGACAAAGAGAGATAAACAGAATGAGAGAAAACTGAAGGGGAAGTACTTGGCTGCTATAAAACAGCAATATAGAATGCATAGAAAAAAATGAATATAGCATAAATGAGAACTTTTAAAGAGAAAAATGAAAGATAAAGTTGAGAAAACTTTCAAGAAGAGCAATAAGATGGAAAATAGAGAACAAATAAGATAATCAATCCAAGAAGTCCAACATCTAAATAAGAAGAGCTCTAAAAACAGAGAACAGAGAAAATAGAAGGGGAAGAAATCCACAAAGATAAAATTCATCAAAGTTGAAGGATACAAGTTTATACAATGGACAATTAAAATAGGCTCACACCAAGAAGGTAAACATGAAAAGGTACTCAGTGAGTAGTTCAGTAAATGCAAATTAAATCTTCAGATTGGTAAAACCTAACAAGTCTGACATTACCATGTACCAGCACCTAATACAACCAGCACCTGGCAGACTGTTTAACAAAAGGGTTTATATTACCTAGTAAAGTTGAATATATGCATTCCCTATGACATAGCAATGCTACTCCTAGATAATGTCCTAGACAATATGACTGTGTGAAGTGGGAGACACATACACACGTAAACTCACACTCTAACAGTAATGTTCTTAAATGCCTAAAGCTAAAAACCACATATCCCCAGTAAAACAGGAAAAAATGTAATACACATACTGTGATGGTTAATTTTATACATCAGCTTGAAGGGTGTTTTTAGATGAGATTAACATTTAAGTCAGTGTACTTTGCATAAACAGACTGATCTAATTGGGTGGGCCTCATCCAATCAGTTCAAGGCCCAAACAGAATAAAGATTGGCCTCACTCAGCAAGAAGGGATTCTCCAGCAGACTGCCTTTGGATTTATCTGCAACATCGATCCTCCTAAGTCTCAAGCCTACTAGCCCGGACTGCAGATTTAGATTTGCCGGTCCCCATGACCACATAAGTCAATTGCTTATGACAAATCTTCTCTATGTGTATATACACACACATCCTACTCGTTCTGTTTCCTTGGAGAACCTTGATTAATAATGAAATACTATATAGTAAGGAAAACAAACAGATACATGAAAAACATGGATGAATTGTACAAATAAAATACTGGAAAAAAAGAACAAGTCACAAAAGAATACACACAATATGGTCTGATTACATAAAGTCCAAAGGCAGGCAAAATCCAAATGCATTATACAAAATTATATATACGGGTGGTAAGATTATAAAGAAAAGCATTAAAAAGATAACTATAAAGTGACCACAGTCATTAACTATTGTGTGAAACTGGGGCATAATGACAAGCAAGGGAAATATGTGGAATTTCTGGACTACCATTAATATATCTTGATGTGGTAGGGATTACAGAGATTTACATATATTTATGCGTAATCAATTTTTAAATTGTATTTGAATTTTACATACTTTCCTATATGTTTTATTTTACAATAAACTTGTTTTAAAAAATACAGCATCCAAATGACAAAGACCTTGATCTGGAAGAAAAAGCAATCGGAAGCAGACTCCCTGTAAGTACTTTACACTACAGAACTTAAGAACGTAAGCTTAAAGATTTTATTTATTTTAGAGAGAGAGAAAGTACGGTGTGAGTGGGTGGAGGGGCAGAGGGAGAGGCTCTCAAGCTGACTGTGCTGAGTGCAGAGCCTGACGTGGGCCTTGATCTCATGACCCTGAGATCCTGATCTGAGCTGAAAAAAAGAGTCAGATGCTCAGCCAACGGAGCCATCCAGGCGCCCCTTAAGGACAGAAATTTAATAATAGAATTCAATGATGAGTTTTTAGAAGAAAGAGGTGAGATTATAGAGCTACGAAAAAAAATTGAGTACCAATATAATTTCTACAAATCTAATAAATAACTAGAAATGGCAGGAAATAGGATCAACAGGACTGAAAGGCCAATCGATGGTGTAGAGATGAGGGCTTCAATAATCAACTGCACGGCTGAGGGGAAAAGAGTAAATCAACTGCAATGTACATGATAAACACGGAAGACTAAGACAATCCGACATAAAAATTGTGCCTCAAGTTCAGATGCCGACACGTGGAACAGAAAAATTATTCAGAAATAGAATTCGGGAAATACTCCAGCAAGGGAAAAAGGAACTGAATCTCCAGACTGAAGGAACACACTGTTTCATGGATGAGCTTATAAAAAATACTATCAACATTAAAACAAATCCTGGTTTAAATTACTAAATTTGAAGAATAAACGAAGAATTTTTCAGATAACCATGCAGGAAACTGTCACTTTCATATAAGGGGTGGAAAGCAAGATTGTTCTCAGACTTCTCTACACTCACAATAAATGTCAAGAAACAGTGGATCACCATCAAGTGTTGAGGGTAAGAAAAAATACGCTGAGAATATTCTACCCAAACAAGCTGTTGTTGAAATTAAAGACAACGGAGAGACATTCTTGTTATAAAGTTATAGCTTCCCTAAGTCTTTAGAAGCCAATGAATGATGGTGTCAGTTTTTTGGTGCTTTTTTTTTCAGCAATACTGACTGCACTTAGCAGCAGCAATTTAACATTTTAGAATACTGGTGCCTTTAAGAAATGCCTAGGATTTTACTTAAGCTAATAAATGACCATTCTTTACAACAGAACTGTAGTTATTAGAATTTCACTTCCATGAAATGCAGTGACTCTTTCTTGATCATGCACTGGTGATGAGCTTGCTATGTCTTTAGGATACGATGAACAGAACTGTTGTAATGAAACCCAATTCGAGTGAAAGCCTGGTGAGTGGAACCAGTCTTGATGACCTGTTCCATTACACTAAATGGTCTTCATAGAGCCCCAAAAGATCAAGCCTTTAAAGGTGTCTTAAATTCAGGGAACCGTATTCACTGGTAATATCTCTTTTGTTAACAATTTTAAGGAGAGTGCCTTGCATCTTGGAATTTATAAAATCTCTCCTACTCATGTCTTCTTCCCATACCTACTCATTCCTGCCAATCCTCATTTCTATCATAATTTCTTAAACAACAATCGTTATACAGAATGTCAAGTTAATGGATGTCACAGTCAAAAACATGAACAAATAAAAACTCACTGCTATACTGTACTTGTAACACAGTCACGGATACTGTTTTATATGACCAGTGATTCAGTAAGGTTAGGAAAGCTCATTTATTTGAGCAAGTATATGTCAATATCATTCCAAAAAAAGATGTTTAGTGTCATCATAAAAACACACCTCATATTTCAGTGTACTGTTCAATTTGATAGCTAACTAAATTATAATAAAAGATTCTAAAAATGAGAATATGTTAAGATAATAAGATGCATGTGGCCCAATCAAACCTATATGGAAGAAGAGAGGATGGCTTAATTTTCTGGAACTATAATGCCTGGCAGAGCTACTTAATTAATAATGTGCTTTGGTGAACTTTACCTATAGCTACTGGCTCATCTACCAGTCATGAAATAAAACTGTATGTTGAATGAGTGAAGTACAAGAATTCTGTCTTCTCTTATTTTACAAAAATCTTAAGTCTGAAAGATGAGACTCTGAAGAGAGAAGAAACCTTCGTGATTATCTTTGTTATTGCTTGTTGCAAATCCAGGCGCCCAGGCTCTACCCCAGACCATCAGATTCAGAATCTGCGTTGGTAACAAGATCCTGAGGTAATTCCTATAGGGCTTGAAGTCTGGGAAACACTAGTCTAATTCAACCCTCTCACATTATCAATGCAGCAACGGAGACATTCAAATTCCTAAACAGTAAGAGAGAGAGAGGCTAATAAAAACCACCCCAAAGCTCCAAACAATACAAAATTTAAAAAAAAAATTCAACCCACTGTTCAAAATAAAATGGTTCTTTTTCTGCATTAGTACCAGCTGCTTTTTAGTCTCTTTCTGGAAAGCCTCCTAGCCCAACATGAGTCCAAGTGCACTGTGCTCCCCAGTATTTCTAAGCACTGCCAGACCAGCAGGTCCCCAACCAAACTAATCCATCCTGTCATCTCTTCAGAAAACCATTCCTTCTCCAACATCCCTTAATGGAACCGCCACCCACACAGCCAACCTTGTCTAAACTTTCATAATTATCTGAGATTCTTCAAGCTCCCTCTACATTCAAACTTTTATTTATTGATTGATCTTTCTGAATCTATGCACTCTGCCCATACAGACATGAGCATTTGTTCCAAGATCTTACCCCACTATTTTCCCTTTTGAAAATTGTTGATGGTTCATTACTGCCTATAAGAAAAAGTCCAAACACTGCAAGTCCTGAGCCCTTGAGATTCAGTTATTAGTTTTCCTTTGAAAGCAACGGAGATTGGCATAGTGCTTGGCACACATTAGACCCTAAATAAGGAGCTGCTGAACAGAATGAGCAAAGGGTCCATTAATACTTTCCCCTGAGTTGGCCAGCTGAATGTAACAACAAAAAAACCCAAAAAATAAACAACTACTCTAAAAAATACATGTCACATGGAATTGTCCAAAAATAAGCAGATTACTAATTTTGTGATAATTATTGTGATATAGTGTTTGTCAGGTAAAGAGCTGTAATGTTTTCCATATTGATAACTGGGAGTAAATAAATGAAAAAATAACTTTTCTCATGCAGTGAACCAATTATAATGATTTCTCCTACCTTGTTTTCATTTTACTATCAAATCAGAGAAACAATAGCATGTCTAGTCAATAAATAAAGGGATGTGCTTACTTACAGCAAAGTATTATACACACATTTTAATCTTTTTAAAACAAGAATAGGTCCAGATCAGATTTGTGTAATTAACAACAGATTTGACTTCTTCAAGAAATTAGTCCCACTAACAGCTTATTAAAGTCTTGGTTTTGTGAGTCTACTACTTCAGGGTACAAAGTCACACTATGATAGTTCACAAGAGCATGGAATTACATGTGTGTGTGTGAGTGCTTCTAGAATTCTACAGATATACATAAGCACATAAACACACACACACCCCCACAGGTTCATATATAGGTTTTCCAGACTCCTACTATTTAATTCTCTTAAACAACAAAATGTTTTATTTAATCCTTTCTGTATAAACTATACAACTCTAAGTATCACACATGGACTACAACTTAATATTTTAAAGTTATTAATTAATAATACAATTTAATATTTTCTCAAATATTAAGGTTCATTATCATGAATATATGACTAAAATTCTAGTGTCTGAATTCAGAAATATCCCACAGGCTACTGTAGTGTATTGAGTCAGCCTTTCCCTGAATCTACATTGCCCCCAATCATTGAACTTTTAGTTCTTGAATCTAGTTTTATATTTTTAAATCCTCTTTGCAGGTTACTGCCTGTGTTCACCTTCTAATCTGCTACTTTTTATTGGCTGTAAGCTTGGGGAAAAGATATGAGGATTCATTAATATTATATAAAACTATATTAAATAGACTCTAATGGGGACTACTGACCCTTCCTTTGCGATCACCACATGGGCTCTCTGGCAGCTATGTAGCCACTCAAAGACATTTTCCCTGATTTCCAGCCTCCTGGCTGTATTTCAGAGACCTGAGGTTGCCAACACTCTGACTTCCAGACAAGCAGGATGTTACTGTAGCAGAGGTAAGCCTAAATTTGACTAAATATATACCTTTAAGTTTATTATCTAGTGGTCATTAACAATCAGAAATTACTAAATACTGGGGTGCCTGGGTGGCTCAGTTGCTGGGCGTCTGCCTTCGGCTTGGGTCGTGATCCCAGGGTCCTGGGATCGAGGCCCATGTTGGGCTCCCTGCTCAGTGAGCCTGCTTCTCCCTCTCCCTCTGCCTGCTGTTCCCCCTGCTATGCTCTGTCAAATAAATAAATAAAAATCTTTTAAAAAATTACTAAATAAAATGGATCCTAGAAATGCCTCACTTTAAAAAATCAATTTATTAATATATAATTTATATACAAGAAACTGCATTCATTTGAAGAGCACATTTCAATGAGTTTTGACAGATACTATCACAGATTCAGAATATTTCCAACATCCCCAAAGCATCCCCATGTCCTTTTGTGGCCTATTCTTTTTTTCTTTATCCTATTCAATCACTTATCTGCTTTCTTGAACTATAATTTTCTACTATTTTATGTAAATGGAATCATACAGCACATATTCTTTGTGTGTTTGGATGTCTCAGTTTTTATAAACCACCACTTTTAAACTGATGAATGCTGTTCTCATTGGATTTTAACTGCAACTAGACCAGGATTTCAGGCCGCGAAAAAGCAATAAATGACATTTGTAATTGCATTTTTGTTTCTAGGGTGTTCTGAAATGGCCAAATACATCTAGTTAAGGTGTAAGCATCAAATATGATCAATCTGTTAGTTGGAAACAAAGAATTATCAACATAACCAAATTCAACATAACCATGGTTGCAAATCATTGACTTTTAATGGCTAATAAGCAAAGGGCTTAAAATGTAATACATGATGTATTTCTTTTTAAAAGATTTTATTTATTTTTGCAAGAGAGAGCGCGTACGCACACTAGCAGGGAAGGGGGCAGAAGGAGAAGCAGACTCCCCACTGAGCAGGGAGCCCGATGTGGGGCTCGATCCCCGGACCCTGGGATCACGACCCCGGCCGAAGGCAGATGCTTAACCAACTGAGCCACCCAGGCACCCCTGCGTACATTTTTTAAAAAGATTTATTTACGTATTTGAAAGAGAGAGAGAGCACACACACACGCATAAGTGGGGAGGGGGGGGAGGGGGAGAGAGTCTTAAACAGCCTCCACACGGAGCCCGATGTGGGACTCAAATCTCATGACCTTGAGATCACAACCTGAACAGAAACCAAGAGTCAGATGTTTAACTGACTGCACCACCCAAGCGCCCCTATTTATGTTCATTTTTATAATACTATTTGATATTTCTCAGTGTTCTGTGATAAGCACTAGGCATGCCTACTCCCAAATGATCCTCCCAATAGTATGAGGTATTATTACATCCTTATTGATAAGGAAACTGAGACTTAAGGGAGGTAAGTAATTTGCCCAAAGTTTTACAGAAAATGTTGGAACCAGAGTATGAATATATCTAGAATTATCTGACTACAAAGCCACATTCTGCACTACTGACCATATATACTGATTTAAAACCACAGAATCAAAAAGGTCATCAGAAGCCCAATAATTGGGTTATGTATTTTTTAGAGCAACATGGCAAAAGCATCACAAATACCTGTCCACTTAAGAGATCCTTAGATAAGAGCAATAAAGAGAATGAAAAATGGTTCTTTAGTTCCTACTTATACAAAGAACTGTATCACAGGGAGGCATTCTAAGTCTGATAATTCTCTAATGCAATTTTATTAAATAAGCCAGTATATTGGGGCACCTGGGTGGCTCAATCTGTAGAGCGTCTGCCTTCTGCTCAGGTCATGGTCCCGGGGTCCTGGAATTGAGCCCCGCATTGGGCTCTCTGCTCAGCAGAGAGCCTGCTTCTCCCTCTCCCTCTGCCTGCCACTCCCTCTGCTTGTGCTCTCTCTCTCTGTCAAATAAAATCTTAAAAAAAATTTTTTTTAAATAGTAAGAATAAAAACAAGCCAGTATACACCAAGCAGTGCACGAGGTTCAAGGAAACCAAGAAGACTTCGTTCCTGCCTTGGAGGACGTCAATTCATTTGTAAAGACAGACATGGAAATAGATTATAACTGTAGGTGGTAACTCATTCTTAGGTATACTCTGGGAACATGTGAAGAACTTTTCTCAAAATAAATGAATAACCATGTGATAAACAGTACCAGGCATAAATGTGTTCAGTAGAAACTCAAATATCGTCTTGCACATTAGGTACCATCCCTAAAAATAAAAACACCTGAGTCATGAATAGATTTCTAAGTGATCCTAAAAACCTGGCAGCAAACATCTAATGGAACCCTTTAGAAAAATTTTGAAAGACCTAGCAGGATGAGTCAATCTGTAGCTTGGAAAATGACCACAGTTGAGAACAGAAGCAGGGCCAAAAGCTAACTCAACTGTCTGAAGTGAGCAGATGAGGAGCAGAAGGACAGAGAAACACTCACTCAGAACAATGACAAGAGCCATAGGGCAGCTATTTTAGCCTAAGAACATCATGAGATATTCACAGGAGATCTGTTCTGCTAGCCTCAGGGAAGATAGGACAATTCAAGGAGGTACGGATGGAAAGAGAAACCAGAAAAAACATTCAGTATACTTAATAAGATAAAGGAAACGTATATAAAAGATATATAATAGCAAGGTGGATGAACAGGAAGTCCCGGCCTTCTTTCCTCCACAGAACCATTGAATTAACAACATATTAACTAGAATTCTTTTATGAAAACTCCAGAACCCATTTAAGAAACTGCAGTACCGCCAGGCAAGTGTAAAGCCAAGAAAAGCCTCACTGGAACAGGTTAGAAGGGCTATTTCATTTTATCTATGACTGCTCCTTCCCCAAGACAACCAAGTTCAGCTTGGCTTGTGGCTTCTCCCCTAAGGGTGGGTGTGGAGGAAAAAGGGTGGAACATTCTGGCATTTTGGAGGGCTGCCCGAGGGACCGGTTCCTATCTCATGGGATTCAGGGTGCTAAGGGAGCTGGCACAGTTTGGATGCCTGCAGGGTTCTGAAAGCAAGGCAGGATGGGAGCAGCCTGCTGCGGCATCAGAGAGCCTTTAATGCCACAGACGGGCTGGCATGGCTTGGTGCGATTGCGAGAAGGTGCCCAACTTGTTGCTTCTCTCACAGAAGGGAGAGGGGCATATATCCAACATGCTGCCTTTTCAGAAGTTTCCCAAGGGAATGGTATCTGTCCTGCCTGACTTGGGAAGCTGCCGGGGAGCTAGGATGCTTCAGATGCCCGGAGGCTAGTGAGAACAAGGAGAACAGGGCAGCTTGCTCCTGCAGCACCCAAGAACCTGCAGTACCATAGACAGATACCAGATGGTACAAAAGATTACAAGGTCCTGAAAATGAAACCGACACACCTCTTTAATTGTGCAATCACGTACATAGCCCTGAGAAGTCACACCCCCTCAAAAGGTGTCAGAGGCCTCCAAAATCTATACCTGTGCTGATCGGTGAAGTCTTCCTCTGTATGAAGCCAGTCCGTAAAGACTGGAAGGAATGGGTGTATTTACGAATGCAAAAATCTCAGAACAAAACCAATCACAAACCACATGAAGAACCAGGGAAACATGTTCCAATCAATGGAACAAAATAAATTCCCAGAAACCAACCCCAAAGAAACAGAGCTCTAATAATTACATGACCAAGAATTACAAATAATTTTCTTAAAGAAGCTCAATGATCTAAAAGAGAGCAGAGTTAGACAATTAAATGAAACAAAATCAGGAAAATGGTGCATAAACAAAATGAGAATATCAACAGAGAGACAGAAACCCTTAAAAACAACCAAATAGAAATTTTGGAGCTAAAGAATATTTAGAAAATTTGGTCAACTAATATTCAACAAGGGATCTAAGAATACCCAATGGGGGAAAGGGCAGTCTCTTTAAAAAATGATGCTGGGAACACTGGAGAAACACATGCAGAACAACGAAAGTGGACCCCTATCTCACACAACTAACAAAAATTAACCCAAAATGGATTAGAGATTTAAACATAAGAACTGATAACCATAAACTCCTAGGAAAAAACATAGGGAAGGAGCTCATTGCCAAGAGATACTGGTCTTGGCAATGACTTTGTAGAAATGACACCAAATACACAAACCACAAAAGCAAAAATAATAAATGGGACTACATCAAATTCAAAAGCTTCTCTACAGCAAAAGAAACAATTAACAAAATAAAAAGACAACCCACAGAACAGGAGAAAATTTTTGCAAACCACCCACCAAATAAGGGGTTAATATCCAAAATATATAAAGAACTCATAAAATTTAACAAGAAAAACCCCAAGAAATCCAACTTAAAAATGGGAAGAAGAACCAAAAAGACATTTTTCCAAAGAGGACATCAAAATGGCCAACAGGCACATGAAAAGATATTCAATACCACTAATTATCAGAGAAATGCAAATAAAAAACCACGATAAAGTATCACTTCACACCTTTTAGAATGGCTGCCATCAAGAAGACAAGAGAAAGAGGTGCTGGTGAGAATGTGGTGAAAAGGGAACTCTTACACACTGGTGTGGAGAATGTAAACTGGTCCAACTACTCTAGAAAACAATACAGAGGTTCCTCAAAAATTAAAAATAGATCTACCATACAATCTAGCAATCCTACTTCTGCATATATACCAAAAGGAAATGAAAACAGGATCTTAACGGGATATATGCACTTTCATGTTGATCACAGCATTACTCACAATAGCCAAAATACGGAAACAACCCAAATGCCCATCAATGGATACATGGATAAAAAAGATGCGGTACATATACACAATGGAATATGATTCAGCCATGAGAAAGGAGGCTATTCTGCAATTTGTGACAACATGAATAAACCTTGAGCACATTGTGCCAAGTGAGATAAATTAGAGAAAGATAAATGCTGTATGATACCACTTACATGAGGAATCTAAAAAATTCAAACCTGTAAAAAATAGAGTAAAACAGTAGTAACCAGGGGATAAAGAGCGGGGGATAAGACTGACAGTATTTAAGGGTACAAATCTGTAATGAGTAGTAAATAAGCCATAGAGATCTACTGCACTGTACTATACTGATGTAATGTGATAAATATCACTACCGTGGCAATTCTATCACAATATATAAATGTATCAAAGTAATACACTATACACCTTAAATTTATACAATGTTACATGTCAAATTTATTCAATTTCTAAAAAGGTTCAGCATCAGACTTAAGCAGAAGAGTCAGCAAAATTGAAGACAAGCCATTTGAAATTACTGAGACAGAGGAACAAAGAGACAAAAGAATGAAGAAAAGTGAAGCTCCTGCAAGGCTTAGTGGTAGATCATCAAATGGACCAATATATGCATTACAGGAGTCAGAAGAAGAGAAAGAGACAGGGACAAAGAACTTATTTGAATAAACAATGACTGAAAATGCTGCAAATCAGAGAAAGGAAATGGATACTCAAATTTAAGAAATTCAAAGAACTCCAACCAGGATGAACCTAAAAGAGGTTCATACCAAGATACATTATAATCAAAGTGTCAAGAGTCAAAGACAGAATATTAAAAGCAGCACAAGAAAAATGGCTCATCATGTACATGAGAGCTTCCATGATACTCCCAGTGGCCTTCTCAGCAGAAACCTTACATGTCAGTGCGAGTGGGATAATATATTCAAATCGCTGAAAGAAAGAAAATACTGCCACTAAGAATATTACATCTGGTAAAAATGTCCCTCAAAAATGAAGGAGATAAACAAAAGCTTTATCTTTCCCAGAGAAATAAAAGCTGAGGGAGTTTACCATCACTAGACCTGCTTTATAGTAAATGCTAAAGACTTGCAAGTTGGAACAAAAGGACACTGGCCAGCAGCATGAAAGCATATAAAAATATACAGCTTGCTGGTCAATGTAACTGTATATAGACAAATACAGAATGCTGCAATACTGTAACAGTGATGCATAAAGCACTAGTAATTTTGATATAAAATTTAAAAGACAAAAGCATAAAAATAATTATAACACTATGTTAATGGATACACAATACGTAAAGATGTATTTTGTGAAATCAGTAACATAAGTGGAGGTGACGAGTTATAAAAGAGCTTTTGTATACAACTGAAGTTAAGTTTTCTCAGCTTTATAACTACAAGACGTTTCATGGAAGCTTCATGGTAACCACAAATACCAAAACACTTAAAAGAAAATGAAAAAGGAATCAAAGCAGGTCTACACAAAAACATAAATGACACACAAGGGAAGACAGCAAGAGGGGAAAAAGAGACAAAGGAGTTGTAAGACAGAGAGAACAATTAATAACGTGGCAACAGTAAGTCCTTCCCTATAGGTAACGGCTTAAAATGTAAATGGGTTCAACTCCCCAATCAAAAGACTGTGAGCGCATATAAAAAGCATATGTAGTCACAAGACACTCACATTAGATATAAAAGACACACATAAGCTGAAAATGAAAGGATGTGAAAAGATTTTCTATGCAAATAGCAACCAAAAGAGCAGGGTTGACAGTACTTAAGACAGACAGACTTTAAGTCAAAAATGGCCACAAGAGACAAAGTTATTAAATAATGATAAAAGGGTCAATTCACCAGTAAGATGTAACAATTATAAGTATATATGTTCCTAACACCAGAGCACCCAAACATATGAAGCAAACATTCACAGAATTGAAGGGAGAAATAGACAGTAACACCATATTAGTAAAAGATTTCAATAATGGATAGAACAGCCAGACAGCATTAAGGAAAGGGAGGGCCTGAACAACACTACAGACCGACAGGACCTAACAGACATGGACAGAACACCCACTCAACAGAAGCAGAATACATGTTCTTCTCAAACACACAGAGAATATTCTCCAGGATATATTACATGTTAGTGCACAAAAGAAATCTTGACAAATTTCAGAAGATAGAATCATACCAAGTATTTTTTCCAATCACAATGGAATGAAACTAGAAGTCAACAGCAGTAGGAAAATTGGAAAATTCACAAACATTTGGAAATGAAACAACCTACTCTTGAATAACCAATGGGTCAAAGAAGAAATCACAAGGGAAATAGAAAATACTTTGAGAAAAATAAAAACACAAAGTACTAAGAGGGAAGTTTATAGTAATTAACACCTACATAAAAAAAAAATCTCAAATCAACAACTTGATTTTACACCTCAAGGAACTAGAAAAAAAAAACAAACCAAAAACCAAAAATCAAAGTTAATAAAAGGAAGGAAATAAAGACCAGAACAAAGATAAACAAAATAATTAAAAACAACTGAAAAACAATCAATGAAATTAAGAGTTGGTCTTTTAAAAATACCAACAAAATAGGTAAGCACTTAGCCACACTAAAGATAGACATATAGGCAAATGGAACAGAATGAAGAGCCTAGAAATAAACCCTCACGTATGCCCAGTGATCTTTGACAATGGTGTCACAGTGGGGCAAGGATGGTCTTCTCAACAAATGGTGCTGGGAAAACTGGATATCCACATGCAAAATAATAAAGATGGACCTTTATCTTACACCATATACACGAAATGGATTAAAGACCAAAATGTAAGGCCTGAAACTATAAAACTTAAGAAAACATAGGGGAAAGCTTCATACAGTGGAACAGGCAATGATTTCTTGGCTTTAACACCAAAAGCACAAGTAACAAAAACAAAAATAGACAAAGGGGCTGCATCAAACTTAAAAACTTCTGCACAGCAAAGGAAGAAATCTGCTTTTAGCATCACTGTACTTAATTCTGCTTATCGATAAATCTTCGAAACTTCTATTTGTTGGTCAGCCGTCAGGTTCAACTAGTTGAATTTTAATGTATATCACGAACCATACATATAATATCACATAATGGTGTAAATCATACTTTACACTATAAATGTCATAGCGACATTCAAATCACATACATACTTTAATAAAATGGTTTATAAATAAATAGGAAAAAATAGGAGAGGGAAAAGGGAAGCAAAGAAAGATATTTTTTTTCCCCATTTTCTATCGATATATTCTGGCGAATTCTAAAATTGGTGTGTTATGAAATTCTGAAATCTGTGTTCTGGCAAAATCTGACTACGAAAAGTTGGATAATTATTTGGAACTTTGTGCTTATTCAAAGAATCTTTCTTATTCAAAATGGATGTTCCAATTTCTTTTTTTTTTTTTTAAGGTTTTTATTTATTTATTCGACAGAGATAGAGACAGCCAGCGAGAGAGGGAACACAAGCAGGAGGAGTGGGAGAGGAAGAAGCAGGCTCATAGCGGAAGAGCCTGATGTGGGGCTCGATCCCATAACGCCGGGATCACGCCCTGAGCCGAAGGCAGACACTTAACCGCTGTGCCACCCAGGCACCCCGGATGTTCCAATTTCTGAAATGCTCTGAAAATTGGAGAATGGAAAGATAGTTTTTCTTGAAATAATCACTTTGTATACTTAATGAATTTTTATTATTTTATACATTATAATCTGAGAGAATACACATTCATTCTTCTGTATTTTGGCAGGGCAGAAGCGTCCTGTTGAACAAGTGGCAGGATAAATGACGGAAGATCGATATTGGTCTTAGGATCATGACAAAATTACCTTTAAAGAAAGAGATCTGTGTGTGCGGAGTAAGTGTGTTTGTGTGTATGATATATATATCATACGTATACACATATCATACACACACACACACATATATATATGAATTTTTTCCAGACAGTTCTAAGATACGTTAATTCTATTGACAGGAGAATAAAAAAAATTTTAAACACTCCGAAGTTCAGCTCCATGGAATAAAAAATATTTCTCCTCTCCCATAGTATTTCACAGAAGCAATGAAATGTTTCATCGACCTATCCAGTGGCTATCTAGAAGAGTTATGTACTTCTATTTTGGAAAGAAAAAAACCCACATAACTTGATTAAAAAACACAAAAATAAACTGCAGTGGAACTGAAAGCTTACTAGACGAGACAGCTCTGGCAACTTGGAGAGAACAGGCTCCTCTGAACTGATCACAAAAGATTCTCTTCTGGGATTATCATAAAAAGAGATGTGCAGTGAAAAGGGGGGTGTGGAAGGAAAGAACTTCTCAAAAGGAACAACCTGCCTCTACCAAAGACAAAATCTGACAAAAACTCATCTTAGGCTTCTGCATCAGAGACTGACAGTCTTCCAATATCTCCCTTCATAACAGACCCTCTGCCCTTCAGGTGTGAACCTGGCTCCCTAAACTGCAGACCCCGTTTCTCAGCTTCCTTTGCCTTGCTTTTAGGAGCAGCCAGTGAGAGTTAGTGAAAGTGGACGAATCTTCACCCCTTCCTGCCTTATCAGCTGGAATGTGGATGTGAAGTCTGGTGCCACCATGAGATAAACAGGGAAGCCACACACAGGAAAGCAACAGGATGGAACTAGTCTGGATCTCTCGCCTTGTTAAAAAGGGCCACACTGGGGGCGCCTGGGTGGCACAGCAGTTGAGCGTCTGCCTTCGGCTCAGGGCGTGTTCCCAGCGTTATGGGATCGAGCCCCACATCAGGCTCCTCCGCTGGGAGCCTGCTTCTTCCTCTCCCACTCCCCCTGCTTGTGTTCCCTCTCTCGCTGGCTGTCTCTCTCTCTGTCAAATAAATAAATAAAATCTTTAAAAAAAAAAAAAGGGGCCACACTGCCTCAAAATACCTCCCGATTTCTTGAATGGGGGAGAAAAACAGCCATCTATTTTATATAAGGAACTGTTGCTTCTTATTCAGTTACTTACACTCAAACCTGATCCCAGTTCTCATTCCCCACTGCACAGAACAGTCTACTTTTGTTTCTATTATTTGGGGATCCTCTCATTTGAGGTCATGTTTTCCTGAGCATAATATAAAATTTTTAAGAGAGTAATACTATGAACAACTCTCTTCCAACAGCCGCCACTAGTGAGCCTTGTGTAAGAATTCTGTAACAGTAGCAAAATAAGAGCTAAAAAAACATGTAAATAGGAAGTCCCTAAAATATTTTCCGCTACCTAAATATTACCACCCCAAAATATGCTTTTGTATGTCTGTTATAATACTATAGTAAAAATCAACAGTATAATAATTTATTTTGCTGGGGACTGAACTTGCTTGTTCAATTCCCAGAGTATTCCAGGGGAGTCAGAGCTTTAAGCTTCTTGGCTTGCCAATGGGACAGTCTCCTTTGCCTCCTAGGCTCTCACACGGTGTGTAGTTGCCACCTTTCTCATTTCTTTCTAAATGTACATTTTAAGCCAGTAGGATCTTTTTTTGGGGGGTGGAGGGGGCTTGAACTCATGACCTTGGGATCAAGACCTGAGCTGAGATCAAGAGTCAGACACTTAATCAACTGAGCCACCGAGGCACCCCGGAATTTCTGAATGAAAAACTGTTACAGGAGGCCTAGCAGCAGAAAAATTTTGGTAACTAAAAATGTAGGCCCGCAGGAGAGAAAAGACACGGTACACAAATTAGAAAGACAAATTAGAGTCATGGTATGGATGAGTTTTCAAATCACTGATAACTGGTTTTAAAATCACTGATAAAAATAATAGAAATTATATTTGAACAACAAAAGCAAAGTGAAAGTAAAAACATTAACATCCTATAAATACCTTCTCCTTGAGGCCATGACCCAGTATGTGTGTCAACTCTAGAATGCGTAAGGAGGTCAAAACTTTGCCAAATGCAGTAGCAGTTACAGAGAGTAGTCTACACAGGGTCTGGCAAATACAGCTCACTGGCCAAATCAGGCCACTGCCTGTTTTTGTATGGCTAACAAGCTAAAATGGGGTTTTATATTTTTAAATGGTTACATTTTAATGGCTATATTAATACCTACATAACAAAATACTCTCAATTGGCCTGCAAAAACTTTAACATTTACTACTGGATCTTTCATGGGGAAAAAATTGCCAATACTTGATCATGTCTTTCTAAGACTTAAGGACAGGACAAATAAATTCAAATCTGGGAAGCTTGTGAAGCTTCTCAGTACTGTAGTCAGTATGATGTTAAGAATAATCCCCAAAGAGGTGCCGGGGTGGCTGGTCTGTTAAGCACCCAACTCAAGATTTCAGCTCAGATCATGATATCATGGGTTGTGGGATGAAGCCCTGTACTGGGCTCCACGCACAATGGGGAGTCTGCTATAGAGTCTCTCTCACCCTCTTCCTCTCCCCACACTCGCATGCTCTCTTTCTCTCTCTCTCAGGTAGGTAGGTAGGTAGGTAGGTAAATAAATAAATAAATAAATAAATAAATAAATAAATAAATAAATCAAGAGAAAGAAAGAAAGAAAGAAAGAAAGAAAGAAAGAAAGAAAAGTCTCCACAGTTGGAAAAGTGAGGACTACGTGGAATCTGAACCACTGGTTAGCAATTAGCAAATAAATTTACTTAGAATTACATCTTATGATATTCTGTGAGATGTTAATAAGTGCTATTTGTGGTCAAAAATTAGGAAAACACTTACAGAAAGTTGAACAAATTATTGTTTTGTATGTGTGTGTTCATTTTGCTTTACTGTAAGACTTCTCGGAGCCTTAAAAAATCTCCTAGACAGAGAAATAGTATATACCAGTTCCTAAATTTATTTTACTTTACTTCTCTGATACCTATTAATAACTTACAGTATAGATACAATATAGTTTGGGAAATAGTTACCTCGTATGATACCAAAAGAAATTAGCTGGAGATTAAAAAAGTTAAATGCATAAGATACATCATAAAATCCAGAAGAGAACCAATTTAACTACCAAATCTCTTGTGGAGTTCGTACTCTCTTGGCTAAAGAAAAATGGAGTAAGTCATTAAGAAAAAGATTCACTGAAAACGTGACCATGAAAAATTAAAATATTTTTATGTCAAAACCAACAAAAATAGAGACAGCACATAAATATGATAAATGGTTGCATATATAATACATTAAAGAATTTATAGGACAATGGACATGAACAGGTTGCTAAGAGAAAACATAACAAGTAACTTGCTTGTGTGCCTGCACTAGTGACCCCCTTTGGCTGTTTTCTCAACTGAAATAAAAAATAAAAAAAAATTCAAACTTGGGTCATATGACAGCCTAGCTTAAAACTTTGCCCAGTTGCCCATGGCTCTTAGAATAAAGAGCAAACTCCTTAACATGGCTGACAGGAAGCAGATCGGGCAGCCTTATGCCTTCACTCTCCAGCTTCCTCTCTGCCCCCCCGCAGCCACACAGCTTCGGTATGGGACACTCCTTCTGCCAGGTCATTCTCTCCCTATTCCCACTCTTTTATCTTAGTTCACTTGCACATAGCCTTCAGTTCTCACACAGACTTTATCTTCTCAGAAGGGCCTTCTTCGACTGCAATTTCGTGGACTTAGATCAGATTCTCCTTTAAATAGTCTTGGCTATTTAAAGACACAGCCCTCACCTCCGGTTTTAACGGTACGAGTGTGGGAAACTGCATTAAAGCTGAACCCCCTGACTACCTGATAAATTCCACAAGGCCAGGGATCTTGACTGTCTTCTTCATCTTTGTACCCCCAGCACCCAGAAGAGTATCATAACAATTTTTAAAATACAAAGCAACAATAAAAAATACCTCTGCAAAAGGGTAAAAATACTATTTATTTTTGGGACAGTGAGACTATAGGTAATATTTTTCTTTTCCTACTTTTCTGCATTTGACATATTTTCTATAGTGCACGTTAATAAAAAGCAAAAGTTTATGAAGGACCCACATTTAAATAAGTAAATATAAGTGAAAATCAGGCTTTTAAAAAAATTGAGGGAATTGAAACTTGATCTTATGCAGAATTAATTCAAATAGAAAACTGAGCACATATTTATTGACAAGGAAAATGTTCCTGATGTACAGCTAACTGAAAAAATACACCATACAACAGTGTACCTGATATGAAACCATTTTATGGTTATATAAGCCATATAAACATTATATGATTATTTTATGATTTATGAAACCTTGACAAGTACTAGAATTTCATACACTACAACCTTTAACTGTGATTATCTCTGGATAGTGAAATTAAACGGTTATTTTTTTGCTTTTCTACATTTTTAATGTTTTCTGTTTGTATACATGTTAGGAAAAACTAATCTCTTTAAACAGTTACTTCTCATGCATTTACATTTTGGTTCAATTTGCAGTCCATTTTTAGGAATACATCTTTTTTTTTCAAGTAAGAAATGCCTTATATTAAACTACCTACTCCTTACTGTGTCATATCAATTATTTTCTAAAGTTTGTCTTATTAAAGCATACTTGATCTGAAGGTACTTCATATAAACTGGATTATTATACCAATATTTTTTAAAAGCTCATGGCACTGATAACATGGTATTACATGTTTAAGTAAATTATGCTAGCCTTTTTATCAATATCAATTTTCTGATATTGCAAGACTTCTAGATTCTATTGTTGTCATATGGGTTATCACCTACCCTTACATCCAGAAAACTTCCCCAAAAGTGATCATAATCTTAACTAAGAGAAGCAGAAAAACATTTTTGAAAAATTATTCTGCAGAACATTATTTTCCACTTATTCCAAATAGCACAAGGTTTGCAGGAAATGAAATGAAACCATGGTAACCAACTAAACCTATCATGAGCTATCAGATCAAAAGAACACACAGTACATTACACGTCAACGCCTACCAGCAGCATAATCTTTCCCCAGTTCTTTTTGATCCTTCTTCCTATACATGAAAAGAGCTTTCAACTAGTTTTTATCTTTTAAAAACGTGAAAGCCCCTTTACCAGTATCTACTGTGATTTTCTGACTTTACCCAGGAACTCTGGCTGAATTTACCTTTAGGAGTCAACCTAATGCTCGAGATTCAATTAAGAATTACTGGTTTTTTCCCCAATCATTAGCAAATTATATTTTTTACTTCAATGAATTTTATCATTTTTTTAAATACAGGAGCAATAGTTTCTTCAAACTAAATCTTCAGCACTGTAAAGATAAAAACACGTTCTCACAGGAATTTCTTCCTTAATAGAATTTTACCAGCCTT
The DNA here is from genome assembly GCF_017311325.1 of Ursus maritimus. Taxonomy (NCBI): domain Eukaryota; kingdom Metazoa; phylum Chordata; class Mammalia; order Carnivora; family Ursidae; genus Ursus; species Ursus maritimus. The sequence continues at coordinate 56,225,661 of NW_024423343.1, read as the reverse complement.
GCAAACTCAAAGCCACAATAAATTAAATCACAACTGCACACAATACAGAAGAGCCCCGTTTTGTCCTCTTGCCCACTCCATCACCAATCATCAATCCCAATCATAGGAACTGAAGCTAAATCCACAGAATCTAGCTCAATATTTTCTTAAACTACCAACCATCAGCAAAGACTAAATAAACAAGGTATTGATGGCTTTTGTCAGGCATTAACTGTTTACTACATAACCATTCTGCCAGACAGACAACAGGGCAAACCTCCGTAAAGACTAGAGATGATCTTTACTGCTACGGTTAGCCACTCTCTCATAGTGATCACTTGAAATATTTTCTTTTTTTTTACATAAAAATATATGTAACGTGCCACAAAATAAAATGTATACATGCCATAAAAATATGTGTATTTTATGCACAATGAACTTCTGAAAGGATAGGCACCTAATTGTGAACGACATCGTTTCTAAGGAGTGGAACTAGAAGAAGTATGTGGTGGAAAAGAAAGGTAATTTGGCATTATATAAACTTCTCTTATTTGAAAGAAAAAAAATTTAACCACATCCACATGTTGGTTTCATAATCATAATAGATGTAACAAATTACATAGATGCAAATATGCTATTATTTTTATAGATGACTACTGCTATTTTTCTTTATCCAAGCTTACTATAAAATTATTTTTATAAGCACAAATGATCACCAAATGATTTTATAATGAAACCTTAGCTTAAATAATTCAACTTCATATATACTTGATTTAGCTTTTCTCTTTTTTGGGGGGGGGGAGGGGAAAGGTTAACCCTTAAGGATTAGAGTAAGTCTTATCCTAAAAGGCTTTATTTATTTTTTTAAAGATTTTATTTATTTATTTGACAGAGAGAGAGACAGCCAGCGAGAGAGGGAACACAAGCAGGGAGAGTGGGAGGAGAAGAAGAAGCAGGCTCCCCGCTGAGCAGGAGCCCAATGCAGGGCTCAATCCCAGGACCCTGGGATCATGCCCTGAGCCGAAGGCAGACACTTAACGACTGAGCCACCCAGGGGCCCCATATACTAAAAGGCTTTAAACAGGGTTCGTAGGTTTTATAAAAATGATAATGTGTTAACTTAAAAATCTTTATTAAAAAATTCACAAGCTAAGAGTAAATATTGTACAATATTTACCTTAGTGTACAATAGGACATCATAATTTCCAATGGGTGCCACAATATGAAAAAGCATTGGAAAATACTGAAAGATAATGCGCATAAACTATTTACCATAGGGTCGGCCTGACTCAGGAAATATTCAGTAATGTTAACTCTTATTATATTTATAAGACTGTTAAGTCCATTAATAAGATATTTATGTATGCCAAATCATTCGCGGGAAAGGAGGCACATTATCAACACATTCTGGGGCAGTAGCTGGTTACCAAGAAACAGATCTTAAATTAAGAGAACCTGGAAGGTTTTCTACTGCACCTTAGAGTAGATGTGTAAGTCTGATTCCAATTTCCCTTTACAAAGCAGATTATCAGAGTCCGAGTTACCGCTCTCATATCAAAGTTCCTGTCAATAAGCCCTAAGATGTACTTAAAATTCAACTCCATCCTCAATGAAATGCTCAGTGGAATTTGCCTTATGTTGTGCCCTAAGAATACAAAAACCAAAAATATATTGAAATCAGCTTTTTTGATTTCTCTACCTTCTGTTTTAAATCCATTGCAATGTATGCATACTTTCGAGATGGAACTGAAGCTTAAATAGACAGTATACAAGTGAATAAAAACCATACTGAGCATAAAAACATGACAAATGAAGTCAAAACCACAATGTGGTACCACTTTACACCCATTAGGATGTCACACCTACTGTTTAAATCAAAGACATAATAACAAATGTTGGCAAGGAGTGGAGAAATTGGAACCCTCATACATCACTGGTGGGATTGTAAAATGGTAAGACTACTTCGGAAAAAAATTTGGCAGTTCTTCAAAATGTTAAACATAGAGCCACAATATGATCCAGCAATTTCACTCCTAGGTATGTACCCAAGGGAAATAAAAACATACGTCTACACAAAAACTTGTACACAGTATTATCATACTAGCATATTTATAGCAACGTTATTCATAATAGCCCAAAGTGGAAACAACTCAAATGTTCATCAACTGAGGAGTACAGAAACAAAATACAGTATTATTCAAATATTATACATTAATAAAAAGGAATAAAATAGTGATACATGTGACAACACGGGTGAACCTTGAAAACATGCTAAGGGAAAGAAGTCAGTCACAAAAAAACCACATATTACATATGATTCCATTTTTATGAAACGTCCATGATGTATAAATCTAGAGAGACAAAAGTAGGCCAATGGTTCCCCGAGGCTGGAAGGGTTGGGAATAAGTAAGAAGTGACTGTAAATGGGTATGGAGTTTCTTTTTAGGGTGATTAAATGTTCTAAAATTGATAACTGTGAATGCATCAAAACCCATTGAATTGTACAGTTTAAATGGCTGATTTTGTATGCTAATTATAATTTAAAAAATGGTTTCTTAAAAAAGAGTAAGATACAATAACATGCAAAGCCAAGCGTGTGAATAAAGCTGGGGGGGAAAGTTGCAATTTTGTAATATACAGAAACTGAGTGGTTGCTATACGTAGAAGTTTCAAAATACTCTTTGGACAAGAGGTAAATCTTTTTCAATCCAAGAAAAAAAAGTTAAAAAACCCAGAAGACAGGAAGAAAACAAATCAGTTCATCAATTAGCCCTTAACTTTTTTTCTCTCTCTAATACTTTAGCAAGAAGTCTTTTAGGCTCATTTATCAAAAAGGGGTGTGAATGGGACGCCTGGGTGGCTCAGTCGGTTAAGTATCTGCCTTCAGCTCAGGTCATGATCCCTGTGTCCTGGGATTGAGTCCTGCATCCAGTTCCTTGCTCAGTGGGGAGCCTGCTTCTCCCTCTGCCTGCTGCTCCCCCTGTTTGTGCTTACGCTCTCTCTCTCTGACAAATAAATAAAATCTTTAAAAAAGGCGGGGGATGTGAAAAAGAGAAAAAAAAGTGGGGAGGGAATCTATCTGAACTCAGCAAACAGAAGAAACCTGGTAGATTTTTTTCCCCCTTCTTTCCCCTTCTTTGCTCTCAGCATTTAATTCTAATTTGTTGACTGAAAATGAGAAATAATATCAAAGGCTCTTAATACTCAACCTATATATTTAAAGTTTTCTCTCCTTGTAGACAGCTCACTTGAAAAACCATTCATCAGAGTGCCTGGTGTGCATGGAGTCCGGAAAAACAGAAAGTGAGTTAATCAAATGTTTAATGGAACATCTCTCAAAGAGTGCTCCACAGAGGGATTTCATGAAAAGGATTAATCAAATGAGCTTGTGAAATGCAGTGTAGTTTTTAAACAACACTCACGGGCTCTGAGAAGTACTGCAGGAAAGAAATCCAACCAATTCTATTTTATGGCAGGACACTCACAGGGTTCCTCAAATTCACCTCTATACTAGAGACAGTGCTGCCAATGTTGGCCAAGACGCCCCTGTTTCACAGACCCAGAACTCTAGAACACTGTCTCCTGTGACTTCCTTTTCTATTGCCCCCAATACTGACCAATTCTTCTTCTAACCAATTATTTAAATAAGTTGATACATTCCATTTAGAGTGAAATCTTCAGAGATTTGGGAGTTATTACCCTCCATTTTGACCCAAGGTTGTAACTAGTGCCTTTGATTCTTCCCAAAATGAAAATCACACTATTGAATTTTTTGTGGGTGATTATAAAAATGATACACATGCGGGGCGCCTGCGTGGCACAGCGGTTGAGCGTCTGCCTTCGGCTCAGGGCGTGATCCCGGCGTTATGGGATCGAGCCCCACATCGGGGTCCTCTGCTATGAGCCTGCTTCTTCCTCTCCCACTCCCCCTGCTTGTGTTCCCTCTCTCGCTGGCTGTCTCTATCCTGTCGAAAAAATAAATAAAATCTTAAAAAAAAAAAAAAATGATACACATGCATTGAAAAAAAAAAAATCAGGCAACTCAGAAAGATTCTCTTAAACATCTCTCTGCTTACATATACACCCAATAGATAAATAATTTTATGTAGTGTAAGTACATAAGTATAATAGTAGTATACTATTCAGCATACTTATACATAAGTATGTATAGTAGTATACTAGCTTATACTAGTAGTATAAGCTACTAGTAGTATACTAGTATACAGTGTCCTATATAATGAATTTTATTCTTCAGATTAACATAGACCAATACATATTTCAAAATTTATTGAATAAGAAATAAGATATATTTTTTTATTTTTAAAAAATTTTTTATTTAAGTAATCTCTATCCCCAACGTGGGGCTTGAACTCATGATCCCGAGATCAAGAGTTGCATGCTGTTCAAACTGAGCCAGCCAGGTACCCCAATAAAATATATTTTTAAAAAAATATATAATAAATATGTCCAAACATATTTACAATATGCTTTCTCAGTCTTTAAATTCTCATTTGTTCTCCATTATCTAAAATTTTCCTAAATAATTCTTATCTTAATGGTCAGCACAAAACTAACAGGAAAGTGCTAAGCACCGTGGGTATAAAGCATTCTCTAGAATATCCAGATACAGAATTTAGGTATTATCAAGACTCTTGCACATACGTCATCTTGCTCTTCTCCCAATTTAGAGAAGCTAAAATGAGTCAGCCTCAAAGGAAATGTCTTTGGAGTTGCCAAATCTGTAGTTAACATTTCTCTTCATCATGAGCCCTTCAAAATCTATTAAGATATCTAGAAACCCTTTTAAAGGTTACTTTTCAGCAGACAAAGGAAAACCACTTACTAATTACCTAAATAATTCTGGAAACTTAGGTTCCACTACCCTTACCCTTTCCACTCATTATTCTTTATTGCTTTCACAATGATCCTTCCAAGTTACAAATGTAATCATCACCCTCTTCTATTAAAAGTTTTCAGTGACTGGGGCGCCTGGGTGGCGCAGCGGTTAAGCGTCTGCCTTCGGCTCAGGGTGTGATCCCGGCGTTATGGGATCGAGCCCCACATCAGGCTCCTCCACTATGAGCCTGCTTCTTCCTCTCCCACTCCCCCTGCTTGTGTTCCCTCTCTCGCTGGCTGTCTCTATCTCTGTCGAATAAATAAATTTAAAAAATCTTAAAAAAAAAAGTTTTCAGTGACTCCCATTTCCTACAGATAAAGTCCAAATTCTTAAGGATGAAATACCAGGCTTTCCTGGCACACTGACTGTTAAAACTTCCTGCACCCCCAAGCCCCAGCAGCCTGCCATACACCAGATGTTCCACTCTGTTCTATATATTCCTTCCTTGGCTGTTTCTTCCCCAAGTGCTTGTTTTTCATCACATCCTATTCTTCTACCTGGCAAACCCCTAGTCTACCTTTAAGAGCTGACTTAAACATCGTTTTTCCTGACCCATGTAGATAGTACTGGCAGAATAGAGAAGCTCCATAAACGCTACTATTTCTGATGAGGCAGTTATCTGAGGGATTAACTGCCCAATTTAACAGTGAAGACCAAGCTCCTGACTTCGACAAAAGGCCTTGACACATTTATAACACACCAGGGATAAATATTTTAAGGTATATATTAGTCAAAGTACAATGGATTTCACTGTGCTAAAATCAGTAACATAATTAGGTTTTCCAATCACCTTCAAAATACTGAATTATTTTAAAGTCAGTTTAGAAAATACTTTAAATCAAGTTTGAAAAAATTATAGGCAAAAGAACATCAAAACAGAATTTATAAAACTCTGGCCTCATATACAACTTTCTTTGGAGCTAATACCAGATTTTCTATTTATCAAAGCTAAAATTGGGTATACTACTTTAATCAGACGTTGATCAGGACTAAAAGATTTGAAGAATTATACCATAGATGGATCCTCACTGTTGAACAAGGAAACTATTTTAATGAATAGCCACTATGTTATACTATGTACTTGTTATCCATTTCTCTCTCCTCACTCAACCTGCTTCCCTCTTTAAAACAGGAAAAGAAAACCAGATTTTGTTTGTTTGTCCAGACTCCCTCTCAAGCCTTATCTTCCAGAAGAAACTGACCCCATCTCCCAGCTCTAGAGCCATATGCTGGTTAGACAAGCAATCAGTACATGCATTTCCCTGCAGATTGTTATTGGCTCAGGGGTGGGAATGGGAGAGCTGCGGAGGCCTGGTCAACTTGAAAGGAAGGAGGCATGAGAAAGGAGAGGTTCCCTTGTACTCTATGGCCAGGCATAAACAACGAAGCATAGACTCTGATTGCCCCCGGCAGCCACTTCTTGACTACAAGAAAAGCCAGCCTTAGACCGGAGCTGATGCTGTGAGTGGCCATGAATAGAAACAAGATAACAAGTCCTTGATAACATCACTAGGGTACTGACTATCCACGTTAATTGCATTTCCAAATTTCTCATTATGTGAGGTATTTCCTTAAGTAATTTGTTTGAGCCAACAGAGTTTGCCTATTTTGAATATTAGATAATACTTGCAGCTGAACTAATCTCAATTGATAGAGAATTTGATTCTTAAAAAAAGGATTCTGCTAATTACAGACTTTTAAAAGGTCTCTTTTGCAAACTAATGGGATTATAATCCCCACTTTACACCTAGGAAACTAAAGCTCAGAGAGGTTAAATATATATAATAAGGTCAGGCAACCAGAACTCCTGTTTGTCAGGCTCTAAGCCACTACAGCTATTTCCAAAGTTCCACAGTGAGAGTAGGTAATCGCAATTATATTTTGTGACAGATGTTTTAAAAAATCTCAATTCCTGATTCCCTCTGAACTTCTTCTCTTTCAACCTATATGTTAACGCCTGTGTGGTGCAGTCAGTTAAGCATCCAACTCTTGGTTTCAGCTCAGGTCCTGATCTCAGGGTTGTGAGATCGAGCCCTGAGTTGGGCTCCATAATCAGCAAGGCGTCTACTTGGGATTCTCCCTCTGCCCCTCCCCCTGCTTGCTCATGTGCTCGCTCTCTCTCTAAAATAAATCTTTTAAAAAAAATGTTTCTTCTTCCAGCTTTCTTTTCTAGTTTCAGTAAAATACATACTTATGATTACATTTTTCTTGTCATTAAAAATGAACAAATTTAGCAGATCAGACCACTGAGAAAAAGGGATATTTTTATATCAAAGGGAACCAATGTTATCAAAGAGCACAATAAATCAAAGTAATGTATAACTTTAGTCCTGATGCCATATTAAATGTGCAACATCAGTATAAAGAGGTGTTTAAATATTTCCAAGAAAATTCTTGGATGGAATCCAAGCAAGCATGTCCCACATTAAACGAATAGCTTAGGAAAATAATAGTGAAATCCTAGAGTTGAGCTATGATTCCACCTATTAGCACACTTAAGGCAGAAAAAGTAAACAGCTACTGAAGATCACAATGTTATTTACACATTTGTTCAGACAGTAAAGGCTTTTTTGCATTCACATCAACTCCATAAAAATATGAATTTTTCAGATAAATATCGTGAAAAAACTAGTTTTGAATGTGTTATGATTAGACCTACATGCAGAAATTGTTTAGACTCTTATCAGGTATAACAGTGGCAATGAGAAAATGGATTAACAAATATTTAAAAGATCATTTCATATGAACACTTATATTAGCTCTTCACTGGTCTTTTCACCTTATTTCACTATTTCCAAAAATTCAAGGTACGGTGCTTAGGTAACTCTATCAGTTATTTACAGTACACAACTGTTTTGATAGGTCAGTGTTCAAGAAAATACAGGAAAAGATGAAGAATTTCATCAGAGAATTAGAATCTAAGAAAAGAAAGAAAGAAAGAAAATTCTGTACCTAAGTAGCACAAAATATGAAACCAGGAACTCAGTGGCTGGGTTTAACAGAAGATCAAAAATAGCAGAATACAGAAATAGTGAACTGAAAGATAGATTAACAGAAAATGTCCAAACCAAGGTTCAGAGAGATAAAAGTTGGAAAGTTAGGCCAGAGAGGAAAAAATTTAGAAAAGTCAGAAAGTAATTTATCCTGCATAAGCCTGCAGTTAGAGGAATACTAATAGAGTTTTTCAAGTGAAGGGAAAATAATTCCAAGAAAATGCAGAATTACAGGAAAGAATGAAGAACAATGAGCGGCTAAATATATGAGCAAATATAGACAAATACTGACTTTTCTGTATAAACAATAACAATAAATGATATTGTGAAGTTTAAGATATGTGGAAATAAAATATCTGAAAATAACAAGACAAAAAAGTAGGAAGGAGGGAGATGGAATTTAGAGTGTTCTAAGATTCTACCATTGGGAAAACAATGGCAACAATCATTTATATTAAATATAAGTGAGTCAAGGACACGTTTTAACCTCTAGTTTAACCATTAAAAGAACAGTAAAAGAATGTATAACTCAAGTTAAGTGGGAGAAAAAATTGAATACAAAATTGACTTGTAAAATAAGTCAACAAAGAAAAAGAAACATAAAACAGGAGAGTTATACAGAAAATAAGATAGTATTTAAACCAAAATATATCAGTAATTGCATTAAATGTAAATAGATTATATACTTTAGCTAAAATTAAAAAAGGATAAGTCACAAACTTGAAGGAGACAATTCCATTCCTATATAACCAAATGATTAGTATCCAGAATAAGTGACTTTCATGAATCAACAAGAAAATGCCAGGGCAAGGAATCTGAATGCAAATTTCACAGAACAAGAAATGTGAATAGTAAATCAACATGAAAAGATGCTCAACCTCATTTGGAATCAGAGACATTCAAATTAATCAGCAGACACCATCAGACTGACATAATGTCTGATAGTATTAAGTGAAAACAAAAAGGAAACCAACAGGAATTCTTATACAGTGTTGTGGAATAAACAGTGTAACTACTTTGGAAAAAAACTGTCATTATCTAATAAAGCAAAAGGAGCAAGTTTACATCTAAGTAAATATTCTAGAGAAAATCTTAGTGTATACCAGGAGATATTTACAAGATTATTATACATGGCAGGACTTTTTTAACAGCACCAACCTAGAAACCAGCCACATGTCCATCAGTAATAGGATGGATAAATAAAGCATACTATATTTATTTAGTGGATATAGCAGTGAAAATTACAGCCATGTTCTACAGTATGGAAAAATCTCAGGAATATAATGTGGAGTGAAAAAAACTGAATAATACATTCTACATATCCTATTTATCTGAAGTTCAAAAATGAACAAATCAAAACAATGTATTATGTAGGGATACAAACATATATAACCCCATAAAGAAAAGTAAGAGAAAGATAATCAGGATAGGTTAGCCAGGGTGAGGGACAGGAGGAAGAAGGAAGGATTAGGGGAGGTATATACAGTATAAACAAAATAGCAATGGCTATTTCTTAAAACACAGGTTGAGCACGTAAGAGTTATATTAACATGTTATTTAATAATTTTCATATTTCTTGTAAGTATTGCTTTGTATATTCTTAACATTTAATAAAAAGGACAATATAAAACATGCACTAGTCCTCCCCCTTTTCATCTGTCACTCTATGTAACACTGAACCTAATTTTTTTCTTCTAGTGAGAAAAATTATATAATGACAAAGTATTTTTAAAGAATTAGTTCTAAACTATGAAAAATGTTTTCAAAACCAAACTCCTTCGATGATCTTAGGTTTTTATAACTGATACTTACAGTCTCTCATTAAACTATAACTAATCCAAACATCGTCAAAATCAATGCACAAAAAATCCCAAAGTCACTGAAGTACTTCACGCTTCATGACGTATAACCTAGTGCTCGGGCTGCCATTTTATCTTCAACTACACATTCCAACCATGTGGATGCCTGTCTGTATGCTTCCATTGTATAAAAAACTTCCACTGAGGAACAATCATTTTTCTTGAACTGAGTGGTCAATGTGAGCAAAGGCAGAAAAGCCAGAAAAACCTGGCCTGAAATTCAGGCTGAGATCAGGGACAGGAGAAGAGGCTGCTCAAGAGGAAAGTAAGATGTTAACTACAGACGACCTCCCATGCTCCAAAGCAACTTATATTGTTAAAAAAAAAACTTAAACAATCTGAACACCAAAAAAATATTTGATATGGGATAGAGTGTCTGATATGATGTGAGGTGAAGGCCTCTAAAGGCAGTAGTGCCAGGGCTTACAAACATCTTCAAGTAGAACTAAGAGAAAAAAGAAGAGTGGGGTCTTGGTTTCAGTCTTGTGGACTGACGAAATAATAGTGTCATCAGCTAATAGAGGGAATAGAGATGTTACAGTATGTTTGGGAGGAAAACTGATGAGTTCAGTTTGGGACATTATGAGACTGAGATGCCAGTGGAGCAACCTGACTTCAAGGACTTGTTCCAACATTAGGGCCTATGGTTAACACAGTAAATACAGAACGAATACTGACGGCTATAAATGATGAAACTGGCTCCCCCAAACAGATCACGTATTATGCTGGAAACAAAACAAACTGATGCGAACTGGGAGAATCATCAGTTGAAATGGGGAGTATCAGACATATCAGTATGACTTCTTCTCATATTCTCCTTAACACTTCCCTGCTACACATCTAGTTCAAACAAGGCAGATCATATTGCAGCATATAAATTACTCATAATGTGTATTCACAAACTCCCTACTTCCACTACAGCCCCTTTTACTCATTACTATTTATTTTCCGTGTACAATTTTATGGTCATTTTCAATAACAAAAGGAAAGCTGTGTGTTTCCTCCAGACATATGAATTGAAAACATTCCTGTAAATCTCATGTTCATCTATTCTCCGATTTCCTGGACTGAAGTGGATGGGAAGTAATTATAAAATTACAGTGTACGAATACAGTCACTATATTCCTACAGTTCCTACAGGAGGAAAAGCTTAGGAGCTTTGGGTGCTACTTTTCTCCATACTAAACCTTTGGCCCTAGAGTGTGCATTAATGTCATTCAAGTGAAAAGTGAGTGACAGCCACGCTAGAAGCTGAGTGGCATGATGGTATAATGAAAAGTACCTGAACCTTGCAATGAGGCAACCCTGAGCTCAAATTCAGTTCTGTAATTTACTAGGTGATCTCAGGAGTTAGGGCAGATGGCGATAAAGGGGAAAGGAAGAGAATGTTGTGCAGATATCTGTCTCTCCCTCACCCCACTTTCCTCTTCGTTATTCTGGTCCATAGGTCTTCACGTGTATGCTCGTTTACCTCAGACACACAGATGACCAGACTATTTGGAAATGGGGTATTGCAGAATCCTAGAATTACAAAATGTTTGGTGTAGAAAGAGGAAAGAATTGACTTCAGGGAATTCTGTGATTTACACTGAACCTGCCTTTAGTTCATTTGATGGCAAAATGAGTGAGCATTTGAATTCCCAGCCCAGAATCTTTTCCCCTGTATACCATAATTTAAACCTGAAAAACAACATAATTAAATAATTGAAGCAGGATTTACACTTTATAATTTGCCATAAAAAGCAAATTTCCATGCTTGCAACAAGGTTTATTCTCCAAGTACACAACTGATTCAGACTTCAGTAGAAAACAGTACTGGATTACATCATCCTTTTCGTCAAGAAGATTAAGTCTTGTGGATGGGATTAAGAGCCGTCCCCGCTCACTCAAACAGGCATAGGTGATTGGAGAAGGAGTTCGACACGGTCACATCAGAGCAACAACATGATCTTCCTGTTCTCTCATTGTGGCTACCAACAGAAATTGCCATGTCTTTGAATTCCTTCTTAGGAAGTTTCTACTTTTTAAATCTTTTCCAAAGATGAATGAATGCACAAAGACAATTAATTATACCAAGCCTTCGGAGAGGCAGCAATGGAGAGTGACTAAGAACACAGACTCTGAAGCCAGATTATCTGCGTTCAAATATCAGCTACACAAATTATAAATGTATGACCTTGGCCGAGTTACTCAACCTCTAGGTTCTCGGTTTCCTTCTCTGTAAAGTGGAGATAGTAACAGTACATACGTCCTGGAGTTGCTGAGAAGATTAAATAAGGTTCGAGGCTTGGCATGAAGTAAGCCCAATGGATAAGCATGCTGTTGTACTCCTGTGCTGTTATTATTGCAGGGCTAACGGGAATATTTGTTTCTGGGCACTGTACTATAAGCTAAGAACAGCCAAAATACTAGGCAAAGTTGAGTTGACAGGAAAGAGCCAAGAGCTCCCAAGAAAAGCTGCTTCAATCAAAAGCCAACCTAAGAGAAATGACATTGGCTTTAATTTTATGAGTTACAAAGATCTTTTCTCTTAGTGTCTTTCCTTATTCAAGAAATAGATGGAGGCTGACACGGCAGGACAGACGGGAGAGAACTGGTAAGACGGGAGAGAAGAAAGCAGCTACGATAAAAACGCTTTAAAAGTTTTTCAGTTCTTAATTACTGAGTGCTACCATTCATGAGGAATTTTTTAAGGGTCTCGAAGCTATTAAAATGGTAATTAGGTCCCAAGAAAACAAGAACCAATTCAATTACATGCTGGATGCTTTTAAAATTTAAAGCCCTCTATTAAGAGGGTTTTAAATGAAGCACAGTTATAATTACAGGTCCATGACCAACCTTAGAGCCAAAGTGTAGGTTCCTGGCTGCCGCTGGCTCTCACGGATAAGGTAACTCCCCTCAGCCACACTCAAGAGCTGGTCTGCTTCCTCTCGGGAGATCATGCCGTGAAACCTAAGAAAAAAGTCAATTCAGAAACTGAGTGCTTTCTACCTTTTTCAGTAGAGCAAGATAAAACAAAAGCCTCCACCCTCTCCTGTTCTTTCCCAGACAAAGTACTGCCATATAATCGAAGGGGTGCTGTTGGGTTTAACGCTGCTTGTGTTTCTCTGGGCCTGGCCCCTGGCCAGCTTCTCTGTGGTAACAAGAACGGCACCAGAGGAGCTCTCCAATCCATTTAACAATTGTGAAATCAAAATTCACATCCATCTAAGGGAAGATCAACCACCTCTCTCAAGAGGACAATTCCCTTCTTATGTAGCTGTCTGACCATATGGACATACTAAAAAATATACAGCAGTGTGTCCCAGTCCTTCCTCACACTAGTGGCACTGCTCCAGAACTCTGGCTCACAGTCTAAGCTGGCAATTTTCCAGGACCCTGGGTTGCCCTTAATTGGCATGATTGCCCAATAATGTGCATAATCTGCATCACTGGATACTCAAGCCAAAAGCAAACAACAGTAATACTTGCTTTCACTCCCTGCTAAAACCCTAGTTTTGATTAACAGGGAAAAAGGCATGAAGAAGAAAAAACATAAATAACACATTCTTTACACAAAAACAGCAGATTCATCTATAGCATTCTGACATGAAACACTGAAAAAGAAAAAAGAAGTCAGTGGTGATTGATGATTACTATTAAAAAGAAAAAAACCATCTTATATTTGTATGGTGATTTACAATTAAAATTTACAAAGAACTTACACATCTATATGTCCTTTCAGTAATTCCAGGATAACTGAATTGAGGGATTGCTCAAGTGAAACTCTGTGGTTTTTACTGGTATGAAAAAACAACAGTCACTTGACTTTGGAATGATATATTTAAAAGGCCATGAAGCGGCACCTTAATAATTTAGGGATTTTACTAGGGGGCAAGTGGCAAGTTTTGGGAATTTTTCTCATGAGGATGATTCAGTCTTTCTCAATTTAAGTCTTAAAACAGCTCATGGTATGTATGTTCAAATCATGACGATCAGAACATCTAGGTTTAAAAGTGGACTCTGGGGGCACCTGGGTAGCGCAGGCGTTAAGCGTCTGCCTTCGGCTCAGGGCGTGATCCCGGCGTTCCGGGATCGAGCCCCACATCAGGCTCCTCCGCTATGAGCCTGCTTCTTCCTCTCCTACTCCCCCTGCCTGTGTTCCCTCTCGCTGGCTGTCTCTCTGTCACATAAATAAATAAAATCTTTAAAAAAAAAGAAAAGTGGACTCTGGGAATTTCTTATCTCAATATATTTCTCAGTCTTTCAGAACCAGATCCACTGGACTCTGCTAGAGGCAAGAAGAGAGTAACCTACCCGAGGTGGTAACACATACCATTAGATGAGCATATTGGCATATTGTTTTAAGTTTACATGACATGAGTTAATAAAGTTAGTAAAATTTAATATTTCTTTGTTTTTAAAAACTCAATTAATTTAAAAGAAAATCACATTCAAGGATACAAACTTTGGGACAGAACTTGACAAGGCTATTTAAAGAACTGTAAAAGTGTTCATACCGTTTAAACCAAAATTTCCACCCCAGAAAAAGCTTTATGCACCAGGATGTTTCTGATGGTAATATTTTTAATAATATAGTTTAGAAGCAAACTAAATGCCAAAAGCAGCAAAGTGATTAAATTATGGTACAACCATAAAAACATCAGTGGCTCCCCGCCAACTCATTCGTGCCTATGTTCTATTTACAAAAGTCTTGAAAACTTAAACAGAACGTAAAAAATTTTTAAATACTTAGTTATATACAACATTGTATATCTGATATGATCTTAAGTCTTGAAAAACAGATGATTTTATTCCAGGAATGATGGGATTATAGGTGATTTTTATTCTTTTTTCCAAAGGGCTATATTTCTTTAATAATCAGAAAAATTAAGCATTTAAAAATTATTACAACATTTTTCATAAAATAGAAAAATGTTCATTATTAATATTAAATGGAAAAATCAGTCTATAAAATTATGCGTATAATTTCTCAATTTTGTTAAACCGTTAGGAAAACAGATCCTCAGAAGGTAATACTTCAGACTGTTAACACTAGCTATTTCTGCACAGCATAAATTTACTTACAGAAAATCTGGAAAATAAAGAGAAGTATAAAAATACAATGAACCACCCTACCCTGCTGTATGTATCTACGTGAATATACATTGATATGCTTAGTATACACACACAAATGTATATATACACAAATATATACATTTTCCTCATACACCTCTAGGATTATTTACTTATATGAACTGCATCTTTCTTTTAACATCATTCCATATATACATTTTTCCAAGCTATTTTCTTCTCTATACTTGTCTTTATTTTCCATATTTTCACCAATTAGAAAAATTATATTTGTAATCAAAAAAAATAATTTAACTCATTCAAACTTGAATACCTCCTTCATCTTGCTTTTATTTTTAGCAAAATCTCTTACATATTCCAATCTATAAAATGTTTTCTCATAATCCATACTTACTCTCTTCCATAATACTTTGGTCTGTTTTCTACCTATTTGGGAAGAAAAAAAAAAAGATATTTGTGAATATGCAAATGTTCAAAATCTAACAACATTTTGTATATGTGGCAAATTAAAACATATATTAAGAAAAAGAATAAGATTCGAAAAATCATAGTCTGGAGTCCCAGTTCTATCAGCAGGTTAATCATGCCATTCGGACTTGTTATTTCATCTTTCAGATCTATTTCTTATCTAAAAAGAGCTGTGTATGTAAAAAGAGTTGGATTAAATTTAATCTTTCATTTCTAGGATTTTACGAATCTGAAAAAATATTTACATCACTTTATCCAAAAAGTAAAATAAAACATCAAAAACTTAAGGCCACAATTGTGTCAGAACAGACTGTGGCTTTCTCTTCCTTCTTGTTACTCTGTATTTTCCATTCTGTTCACACCTCAAGATAATCTTGCCTTTTCTTCTCCCATCAGTCCCCCTCACCAGAGTTTATCCCTCTCCTCCCCACAGAGTTACACAGCAGGTGTACTGGCTGTGGTTAAAGAAAGGCCCTGAAGAAAAGATTCTAAAGAATTTGTACTGGAGTAGACTGAAAGAGAATATTGGCCCATTCATTCAAGAAACATTAACCAAATGTCAAACACGTGATAGGCACTGTCCTACCTAGAAGGGGACATAGCGCTATAATAAGACAAAAACTGTCATTACACTTTTGAAACTTAGAGACAGATAAGAAGTTATAAGAAGAAAAAAAAGGAAAATAGAAAGTAGTAATAAGTGCTATAATAAAAATAAGAATGGGTAATGTAAAAGGGAGGGCTAATGAGGTATTTAACTTGGGTGGTCAGGAAAGGTCTCCTTGAGACGGTGACATTTCAACTGGGTTCTGAATGACCTGAATAGATATTTTTCCAAGAAGACATACAGACGGCAAACAGACACATAAAAAGATGCTTGACATCACTAATTATCAGGGAAATGCAAATCGGAACCACAATAAGATTTATTACCTTATACCTGTTAGATTGGCTAGACTAAGAAACAATAAGTTTTGGTGAAGATGTGGAGAAAAAGGAAACCTCGTACACTGTTAGTGGGAACGCAAACTGGTGAAGCCACTGTGGAAAACAGTATGGAGGGTCCTCAAAAAATTAAAAATAGAGGGGCACCTGGCTGGCCCAGTCAGTACAGCATGTGACTCTCCATCTTGGGGTCATGAGTTTAAGTCCCATGTTGGGCATAGAGCTTACTTTTTTAAAAAATTAAAAATTGAAATACCATAAGATCCAGTAATTCCCTACGAGGTATTTACCCAAAGAAAACGAAAAACACTAATTCAAAAAGATATATGCACCCCTATGTTTATCGCGTGTTATTTACAATAGCCAAACTATGGAAGTAGTCCAAGCGTCCACTGATGGATGAATGGATAAAGAAGATAAGGATAAAGGATAAAGAATATGAGGATAAAGAAGTTTGTATACACAAACACACACACACACACACAATGGATAACTACTCAGTCATAAAAAAGAATGAGATCTTGACATTTGCAATAACATGAAGATATTATGCAATGTGAAATAAGTTGGATAGAGAAAGAAAAACACCATATGATTTCACTTATAAGTGGAATCTAAAATACAAAATGAACAGACTATCAAAATACAGAGAACAAATTCCTGGTTGCCAGAGGGGAGCAAAGGGAGGGGGGATGGGTGAAATAGATAAAGGGGATTAAGAGGTACAAAATTCCACTTATAAAATAAGTCATGGAAATAAAAGTACAGCATAGAGAATATAGTCAATAGTACTGTAATAACATTGTATGGGGACAGACGGCAACTACACTTATTGTGGTGAGCACTGAGTAACCTATAGACTTGTTCAATCAATATGTTGTATACCTGAACTAATATAACAATGTATACCAATTATATTTCAATAATTTAAAAATTAAAAAACAAAATTACAGATTTTGAAATATTTTAAATTAAAAAAAATTTTTAATCAAAATAAATATATTTACACCAATATGCACCAATACGGGAATAAGTAAGCTAATTTACAGTAAATGCAGTTTGGAGGAATGACGCAGATCTACAGGGACTAACATGAAGTCACCAAAACAAACCACTGAATACAAACATAAGCTATGGAAATTATACAGTATGAGACCAATTAGGAAACACCCATGTACACTAATACTTTAATATATATTTATAGACTAGAGAGATATCTGGAAAAATATATACCAAATTCAAATGGTTTCCTTCCAGGAAGCTTGGGGAGAACTAAACTGGTGGGCCCACTGGGAAGGCAAAAGAGAGACTTTAGTATTATCTGTCATATAATTTTTTAAATAAAGAATGCATTTATGTGTTGCTGATATAGATGATATTAACTTTAAAAAACAAAAATTGAAATTAACTTTTGTGTAATTTGATATCGGAGTCTCAGAAACATTAGAATATATTCCCCTCAGTGGGGTCCCTCAAACCATAAGATCTTCGCAGGTGAAGACTTTATCAGGCCTATGGGAATGAGGTAAAAAGAAAGGGAAGTTCTTGAATACACTCTACTCAATGATGAAAATTTTGGACCAGTACAAAGAAGTGGTGTGGCTGAGGTACTGGTGGCCTTAAATAGTGCAGCAGTCCAACGGTGTTACAACCCAAGACGATACTGATTAGTTGACAGTCCTGCGTTAAGTGCACAATATGCTTCCATTGATTGCCTAAGTAGCCATCTTCATAACACAACTGATTAGGTCTCACACTGCTGAATATTCTGCTTTACCCAAAAGAATTTTTAATTAAAGGAAATTAGGTAGACACTGGATGCTTAATACAGTACCGTTATAATAATCAGTAAGTCCAAAATAAATTGACAAACCAACTGCCTCTTTTCTGCTTTTCTATAATGGAAATATCAAATAAAACAAGTTTAAACTAACTCTTTTTTTCCTCTTTTATCTAGATAGTGAAGGGGATCCGAATATGCCACTTCGGCATGAGAATTATTTTGAGCTGAATGCAATTAAGAAACCCCAAACACAGAAGAAACAATGAGCCCTCCCCCTTTCACCTCAAAGCAGGGCATAAATTTCCCTTTGTAAAGGTGTCCCTTCCCACAAAAGGGAGAAAAGAACACAGTGACTCCAGGGGCAATTCTTAGCAACTGAGATGGCTGGAGTCTGCATAATAAACCTTACCAAAACACCCTTATTTAGTAAAGAGTTCCTAATCACCTTTCCACAACTCATCCTCACCCTTCCCAGGCCCAATGCTCCTTATAGTCTCTTCCGCACACTTTACCATCCTCTGTTAAAGTGGTATATAAGCCACTGGCTGAAACTGCCTCTTCGGGGCTTTCATGTGTCTGCTGTGAGCCCCTCCTCCCCTGTGTGAATATGAAATAGACCTTTTCTACTGTTAATCTCTCTTTTGTCCGTTTGATTTGCAGGCCCCAGACACTAAACCCAAGAGGATAAAGAAGTTTTTCCTTCCCGATGTGTCAGGTATCATTACTTAAGTAGTTATCTGGAATAGTCTTTTCAAACTCACAGACAGGACAGCATTACTCTGACAGATAATCAAATAAAAAAGGGTTAATAATACAAACAATGATTATTAATGATCCCAATTAATTTACTTGTAAATACATCCATGTGGGAATTTAAATATTATATGGAATAATAAAAATATATATTGTGCTTATACAAACATTTGTATGCTTGTTTTTAAGTTTCAAAAAAACCTAAAAAATAAAGTTCATAATAAAACAGACTAAAACTGGCTGAAGTCAATGTGGCTGAATGAGAAAGGATTTTAAATTAGTACTTAATGTTGAATTATGCGCTTTAGCTTTCTCTAATTTTCTATGTTTAATAGTTAACATTTTTGTCATGATACCATATCATGGGCAGGAAAAATGGAAATGAGGGGGACAAAACAGATTCCAACTGGAAATGAAAGGTGCTGTAGTTTGGTTGCCACAATGTAGGTCATGCCACCTGAGAAAGAAAACTGTAAGGTAATCTACCATTACTGAACGTGATATAAAGTGCAAAGTAAATACAAGAATTCAGTAAGTAGTAGATGCCATTTTACAATATTTTACGTATCAGTGGAATTTGTTAAATTAACATTTACTGTAGTTTTGTAACTAACGAACTATTTTTTCTTTTATTGTTATTTTTTAACATAGTGTTATAAATTATTTTCTTCATATATAAAACATTTTAATCAAATTCACCAACCACTCTTTCAAATTAAAGAAGTCCCATTTCTTATCTTATTTTCTACAAAAACAAGAAGAGCTTACTTAATATATGTTTCTTGCTCTGCAAAGAAAATCTGAAAACAGTAGGAATAAACAATAAAAGTATTATAAATATTAATTCCCTTCCCTCCTCACACACAGTGTTATAGATTCAGCTCTCAGATTACTTTTTTATTCTGTCTCATGGCTATAGTTCAGAACAGTTGTTCTCCGCCCCCACCAAATTTTTCTAATTTAAATTCAAATTAAAAGAATATCTATTTCTAGAGGCAATGCCACTAAAATAATGAAGCAGAACATTCAGAAAATTTCCAAAATGCTTAATGCTGCTCTTTTCTAACAGTGGGATTGACCTGGTCAGAAGTCACATGAAATCCTTATCTCCTTCTTGTTCCCATTGTGAAAAACAGTACTTGGAGGCAGGTATTTTAAACCTAGTCTAGAAGTCTATATGAGATATATATGAAATTGTATGAAATAATAGAACCCTGGCCAAATATTATTTTTTCAGGCAGCAGTCAAGAATATATATATAAAGGCTACAACACAAGTGTCAAGATTTTGTTTTGCATCGTTTTTCAAAGTGGCTCATTTGGAGGCATGGAAGGGGGAAAAGGGAGAAAAATGCACATTTGGTATTTGCTTCCTACAGTGGTAGATTCTGAATTAAAGACTAGTAAGTCACGCAATACTCAACTCTAGCTTTGAATCTATTTTAGTTTCCTGTATTTTAGTTTCCTGTCAGGGAGGAGGAGAGGGGGAGGAGGGGAGGGAGAGAAGAGAGAGGAAGAAGAGGAGGAGGAGTTTTACAACCACTCATAGACAATGGAAGACTGGAATTGGATAACCAGGAAAGATGTGCCACATGTAGACAATACAGCTTTCCATGGCAGCACAAATTTTAACACTACATTTTCTAAATTACTGGGTTTCTCACTGTATTTTATACCATAGAAAATACCAACATGGATAATAGTTAAGCTTCAACAAGTCAAAAAAAATTTAAACTTACAAAAACTTCAAAAAAAAAAAAACAAAAACAAAAAAACAGAGCAGAGCCAGCATCGTGGAAGAGTAAGTACTCATCGAAGAGCTACATAGCTGGAAATGACTTGTAGGGAAGAGGTGACAAAAAAAGAGATCAGAAATGTTACAGAACTTATAAAGATTGTTTAAATTTTTATCCTCCATTAATAGTAAGATAAAATTCTAGGTACCTGCTTTCCTCATCAATTCTGTAGCACTCTTGATGATATTAGACCAAAGTTACAAGTGCTAAGAATGCAGCTTGTTTTCCACTGTATTTTAGACTTACCCAAGAAAACCACTAACCTTCAGCATGCCAAATAGGTTAGCTCTCTATTTACTGTCAGATTTCACAAATTCAATAGAGAATATGTATTTACGGGGGAGCCTGGGTGGCTCCGTTGGTTGGGTCTGCCTTCAGCTCAGGTCATGACCCTGGGGTCCTGGGACTGAGCCCCCCATGGGGCTCCCTGCTCAGCGGGGAGTCTGCTTCTCCCTCTGCCTCTCCTCCCCACTTGTGTTCACACTCACTCTGTTCTCTTTCTCACAAATAAACAAAAAATCTTAAAAAAGAAAAAAAAAACGTATTTACAGAGGTTTTTTTTTTTTTTAAGCTCTGTAATTACTACTTGCTGAAAGCCAGTTCAGTTTCCTGATATCAGTTAATTTTTTTTCTTGTATTCACTATTTCTTTGTATTCACTATTCTTTGAATTCACTACTTTCCCACTTTAGATTCAAGAAACTTCTAGTAGTTTATAAGAAGTAAAGAGGTGGAAACCGCCAATCTGTTTATGTAACAGTTAACTGGTAAAGGGGTTCTTTTTGGAATTGTAGTTGCGATCTCCAATTTTATAAATATACTTCTACATTAAGGTATAGATTTTGACATCAAAGCATACCTTACTACCCAATTACTTATTGAACACTGAATTTTAAGCAAGAGTAAAAGGTGACCCAAAGGGGGGGGGCATTTCAAAAGTACAATAAGGTCAAAATAGGCTTTTGAGAGATAGGCTGATTTTAAAATAAATAGGTGGTTTTAATAATTCAATATTACTTCTCAGCATTCAGAAAAAAATGCTTTCCAGCTGCAAAGTATAAGTGTTAAGTAACAGATCATCACATCTGAGATCTACAACCATGATAATCTTCATTTTTATAGAATCAAAACTGAGCTATAGGCTGTCAGCATATAGCAGCAATCAGCAGTGAAGCAATGATTTCAATTAAGGTAGTCTCCTCTCACTTCTGAAACAAACTCTTGTACTCCAGCTAGTAAAATATGTCTTCTAAAATAGAGTAAACATAGAACTGAATGCTTCAATCCTCCCATTCATTCACTTAACAAGTCTTTATTTAAGCACCTTACTTAATGTGTCAAGCGCTGTGCAAGGCACCTGGGACACACTGATGAATAAAACGGATCAATATCCTGCCCTCATGGAGCTTATATTCGAGGAAGAGAAGATCATGATAAATAGTAAACATAATAAATAAACTACATATTATAGAATGTTACAAAATGAAAAGTGTTATAAAAACAAAGTAGAATAAGTAAGAACTATAAATGCTGGGGGGCAATAAAATATAATTTTAAACAGCCTAACAATAACCCACAACCCTCGGACCAACTGATAAAATATAATTTTAAATACAGTGGTCAGGATGGGCCTCACTGAGAAGGGAAGAATTGAGAAGACCTGAAGGATATGAAGAAGTAGCCATTTGGATATTAGAGAGAAGAACATTCCAGAAAGTGGAGTTGGTTCAAGGGTTTGGAGAGAAGAGCACAGCTAGAATATGTGGAAAACAAGAAGGCCAGAATGGTCAAAGCAAGATAGGGGGAGAGAAGGAGAGGAGAGGAGAGAAGCACCAAAAACTAAAGTGATGGGGAGATTATGTAGGGCCTTGGAAGTCCTTGTAAGGACTTGGCTTCGACTCGGTGAAATGGGGAGCCAATGAACAGTTCTGAGTAGAAGAGTGACAAGATCTGACTAAAATTTTAAAAAGAACATTCTGTGATGAGAACAGACTACAAGAGGAAAGATCAGTTAAGAACTATTTCAGTTACACAACTGAGAGATTACTGTATGTTGGGGTAGAATAATTTACTATGACAAATCCACTTAAATATATACTAACTAGACATAAGAGAAGTTTATTTCTTGCTTGTATAACATCCCTGGATAAGTATTCAGGTCAGGAAGACAACTGTCCTACATCTAGACAGCTTCCATCTTTTAGCTCTGCCACCATCTTTTCGAGGTCCCTGTTTTTATCTGAATCCAAGCTGAAAGGAACATAATATGGAGGAACTTAGATGGGAAGTTTTAATGGGTCCAGCATTCAGGTTCACTTCTATTCCACAAGAGAAAACTGTCATATGGGCATAATTATATAAATGGAGATGGGGAAATTTAGTCCATCCAGGTTTCCCAAGAAAGGAAGAATGGATTTTGGTGGGTTTCTAGCAGTTCCCACGGTTCACACCCAAATGGTAGCCATGGAAATAGTAAGAAGTGGTAGGATCGTTAACATATTGTGCACATATTCTGAAAATAGACCCTGTATGATTTCCTGATGAATTAATCATGGGATGGCAAGAGAAAAAAAAAGAAAAAAAAAAAAGAACCCCTCAAGGATGATGCATGGTTTTTGATCTAAGCAACTGGAAGGAACTGCCATTAGCCGACATGTGGAAACCTTTTTTGTAAAAGCAGGTTTGGGGAGGAAGATAAACATCAGTTCTGTTTTGAATGTGTTGTATTTGAGATGACATCAAGGTGTAATCAATTACTTACATGGTCTGGAATTTGGGGAAAGAGACCTGGACTGGAAATATAAGTTGTATTAAAACCTGAAACTGGCAACACTGTCAGGGAATAAATACATGCAGAGAAGAAATGAAGATCAAGGACTGAGCCCTGGGGCATCTGAACATCGAGGTCAGGCAGAAGAGGAACCAGCAAGTGACTGTGAAGGGAGGAGAAAAACTAAAAGACTATAACGTCCTAGAAATGAAGTGAGGAAAGTTTATCAAGGTGAGAGCCATCCTCTGTGCCGCTGAGAGGCTACGCAGAAGAACCGACCATGAGATTGAGCACGGTGGAAGTCATTGGTGACCTCGCCTACGCAGTTCTCATGGAGTGGTAGTGGGTAACAGCCTGGCTGAAGTGGGTTTAAGAGAAAATGGAAGGAGGAGGATTGGAAAGAGCAAGTACTGACAGTAGTTTCAAGCATTTTCTACAAAGGGGAATAAAGACATTGGGCGGATAAAGTAGATAAAGATGGATAAAGCAGGGTTAAGACAATAAGATGAGAGAAATAATAGGATGTTCGTGGGCTGATATAAAAAGAGAAAAAACTGTTGATGATAAAGGAAAGGGGAAATTGCCAGGATTAGGTCCTTAAGTAGATGACAGGAAATGGGGTCTAGTGTAGTAGAGAGCTGGCCATCATCTATGGTAATAGGCAAGAATGCAGAATACATGGACCTGAATGCTAAAGGCTGAGTTGATGTAGCATTGGAAGTCTATGGAAGTTCTCTTCTAACTGCTTCAATCAGGAATAAAGCAGGAAATCAATTACGAGCTGAGAAGTAGGGGAGGAATATGGTAGTAAAGGTTTGAGGGGAAAGTACAATATGCCTACCAGGGAACAGTATCAATTCGAGGTTCATAAATTTAATGCGAAGCCTGTTCAGCACGTCGTTTTTCTCCAGCCATACTCAGTTTCTTGGGAGTACATGTAAGTCGGCGGGAGTAGATTTAAACAGGGTTGTGGTTTTGCCAAGCAACTATGACATTAGAGAAGATCATGAGAGGGAAGCGGACTGGTTCATCAGCATCTACTAGACTTCTGTCTTTGAACCCCAGGACTATGTACTCACCAAAGTCTTGTGAATTCTCCCGCTTTATGTGTATTCCCATTTCCTGCCCCTCTTGGTTATTCTCAGAAAGTGTATATATGCCTTTACCACTTTTCACTAGGATTACCGTAATCCCTCCTAAACCGGTCTTTTTGTCTCTAAAATGTCCCTCTTCCTTTCTAGTCCATCTTCCACACTGCAGACAGAATGTGCTTTCTATGCCTAAATCTGATCACATTGACACTTTCCCTTCCCATAGCTAGCAGGATAAACTCCAAATGTCTACGTTTAGAACACAGAGGTGTTTATTACTGATGCCTGCTTAGCTCTAGGGTCGCATCTGCCATGCTTGCACAAGTACTCCGCACTTGCCCACGGGAACCACACACACGGACCGAGGGAACTGCCCCAAGACCCGCTGTAATGCCGGATCCACTGCTCCATCCTCCAGCTAGACAGGAAGATCCTTGAGAGGGGACTTGCTTTATTTGACTTGAATCCTGAGGACTTAGCAGATAGAAGACCCTCATAGAATACTGAGTCAATGAATACACACATGCCACAAAAAGGACTGGAGCCTAAGAGCTGTAGACATTCATACACGTTTTTGTGAACCATATAATAAGAGCATTGTGTTGCAAAATAAGTTGCACAACAATATTCACTCATTCATTCAATAAACATTTAAGAGTCTGGGTGGCTCAGTTGTTAAGCGTCTGCCTTCAGCCCAGGGCCTGAGCCCAGGGTCACGGGATTGAGCCCCGCATTAGGCTCCCTGCTCCGCTGGGAGCCTGCTTCTTCCTCTCCCACTCCCTCTGCTTGTGTTCCCTCTCTCACTGGCTGTGTCTCTCTCTGTCAAATAAATAAATATCTTTTAAATAAATAAATGTACATATTGTATACCTATGTAGTTTATACCTGTGTCTGCCTCTCTATATACACACATACGCACACGGGCACACACACACCCCCATACGTATATATACACATTTCTTTGAATTCAACCAAGTACCTGACATTAAAGAACAAAATCACTTTTTACATAATTGAAAATCACGTAAGTACACATTTTATATTATAAACCATATTTCGTTGAATTATATATTTATACATTTCTATATTGACCCAGAGTTATATACACAAACACATGCACCATTACTGTATAGGTGATAAGGGATTTCCAGGGTAATTCTGATTATGTAAGACTTTCACCTCATGTGCTAAACTCAGAATTAACTCCACCATAAGATAAAACTGCACTGTAACAGTATTATTAAGAATCATTTTCAAGCTTTCACATATTTGCTTAGTCTCTAAAGCATGCCTAAAGTACTTAGCTGTGGACCTGGACATCTTTCTCTTTAAAAAGATTTATTTATATTTAAATTTCAAAATTTTCTAATAGCCTTTAAAAAAAATGTTCTGTATTTTAACATTCACAGTGGCAATTGATAAGATCTTCTGAAATTAGAAAAAGCGTATTAGCTACAATTTTATTGTCAAATTATGTTACTTCTCACTATTAGATATATTGTGTTTTAGAGTTCAGTCTTCAATGATTTATGATTTAACAGTTGAATACTTCAGGTTTTAAAATAAGGTGCTACACATCTTGGTCTCATGAATGCTAACAGAAATTCCATTGAGAAAGAGCAGGACATGGAGTTCATCACTGTACTTAGGGCTAAGATCACGAGAGAAGGTCACAAGACATGGCTGGTAACTAAATATATATTCCCTTTGGCTGTGCTAATTTCCCAGCCTCTGCATTTATAATCTGCGATACAGTGCTCGGGGTTAGAGGGAAAAGGAGTGGAAATGTGCACGTGCACATGAACAGGGTCAGCTCTCCCTTTCTTCCAACTGTCCTTCAAGACAACATCATTGGACCATTTTTATAATTATAATCAGCACCCACAAAATAACCTTTATTTAAAAGAACCATCAGTTTATCTACTGCATTAACTTTTCTCTTCTTCTCTCCACGTTTCAGTGGTAATTAAATCCTGTTGCCTTTTCCCCCTTAAACACAGTGGCCACTTAGTGCTTAATGTCCCAAATCCAATTCCTCAGTTAAAAATTTGAGGTTGAACAGCAACTGTTTGCTCAGTATAGTTTTATTTTTAGTGCTCATCAGTCCCAAGAACCTTTAATTCTCCCAAGCCAGCTATTTATCATTTAATCAAGACTAAGACTGAAACTTTCTTTATTCAGTAAGTATTTTATGTTAGCTCCATCTCACTGATCAATGCTTTACTTTCATTTCAAATATATATCTAAATTATTTGATTGTTTTACAGGAATTTAATGTGACTGAATATTGCTCAAAATAAGTAGATTAGCAACAGTAGTGACATAAATACTCTCAATATCTATATTTATAAATTTAATCATTAGAGCAATATTGAATGAGGTCATTTCTGTGAAACGAGACCATTTCCCACTCTTTATTAATTGCCTTTTAGTTATCACCAGGTAAAAACAGAAAGACGTTGTTGAGTATTATAGAGATCGGTCAAATACAGAAACAAGTTATCACTACTAATTTGCTAATTAAATATACATATTTTATGCATGCAGAATTAATCTTTATTAAGCTGTCAAAGTTGAGTAGCTAATAGATTATTAGTTTTGAACAAACGTGAGAGGGTGATTACAATGAGATAGGAGAGCCAGTCCACAGTAAACACTGCTGCCCACAGAGCAGCTTTCTGTGCCCACCAATTTGCCCTTAGAACATGATTACTAATTTCTTATGAAAGAAAACTAAGCAGAGTGAAAGCAATTTACGTGAGAAAATCTCAAATGTGCCCTTTGTTTCCCGGTGCTTTATGCCTTCCTTTAAACAACAGTACAGAATATGACACTCTTATTTTTCAGTGGATGGCAGTATTCAGTCAACCATATCAGAAAACTAAATCGAGAGAAATTATTTTCAGAGACTCTAAGAGCTAGCCAGTCTCCCAGTATTCCACGCTTGTATCAAAGTGGATCACCAGAAGCCTACACACCTGGACCACAACAGTTTAGCCCTTTCAAAATTAGCTTCAGCGATTCGTTGCTTCTCGATGTTATGCCAGCTGCTACGAGAAAGGATCATAAGTCTACTTTTGCAGGGGCTGTGAAACTATTAGTTGGTCAATGTAACATCAATAAATCTACTTCATATAAATAAGCCACATGATTTTTTAAAAAGAATTTAGTTCAGGTAAAAACTGGACCTTATTAGATTTTCTGGTCCTTAAGAGTTCCGTACTTTATTACTGTGATTCCCTTCTCCCACAATGTTATTGGTCCTCAATCAGTATGGCAATCAATTGACATATGTGTTGTTTCTTTTTTGCCTTCCTCAACTTTTCTTTTTTTACGCTTTTGTTATGTCTTCATTTGTGTGGCCTCAAATTCTTTTGAGAAAGGCAAAGCATAGATATTTCTTAAGAAAGATGGTTGTGTGACTAGTACTTCCAGACTTTTCACAGAACTACTGCCAAAATCTCACTTTCTGTTAAAAGTTTAAAAGGTTTTGTCTGGTCAGAGTATAAAACAAAATGAAACCTTTTATTAAATAGCATTTTTTTAAAAAATTCTCAATACACATAAAATTATCTCATCATTGACCATGGCACAGTAGCAATAAGATGCAACCATTAAACACTACATATTCATTCCATACATACATACATGCAGACCGGACATCTACAAATATTTCAATTGCAACAGGACATTTAAAAGATAATCTCATGAAATCCTTGACTAATTTCATAAATTAATACTCTTTATGACTCTATACCTTCAGAACTATTCAGTGTTTTTTAACCAGTTTTCACAATAACAAAATCCATTTCAACATTTTTTTGAACAATGGAGAAGAAATTCTTTTTAATAGTATATTGTCTAAGAAAGTTATTATGATTCCATATTATTTAATATAGAGTTTTTATTCAAATTTCTCTAATTATACCCAAAATATGTAGCTTGAGAGAGAGAGAGAGAGGGAGAAATCTCTATCTCTAGGACCCTATCAAGGTACCCGTACCGCATCTGGTTGGCATTTAGTCTCCTTCATTTTAGAATGGTCCCATCATTGTTATTTCCTTTATGAAAATGACATTTGCAGGATAGATATCTTATAGAATGTACACATTTTGGATTTGTCTGATTCATACTTCATAAAAAGACAGAAGTTAAACATTTTGGCAGAAATACTATATAGATGGTGTTGTACATGTCTCATTCCGTCACTTCAGGAGACACGTCAGTTTGACCCATTACAGGTAATGCTAACTTTGATCACATGGATAAGGGTATGGACTGCCAGATCTCTCCACTATGAAAACATATCTTTCTTTTTGCAATTCATAAATAATTGGTAGGGTGACATCTTGAGACCATGTAAATATCCTCTTCACCTACAATCTTTCACTCAATGGTTTTAATGTCCAATGATGATCCTTGCCTCACTCAATTATCAGCACAAATCATTATTGCTCTACATGTTTAGCCATCCTTCTGCTGTAAAGGACAACTTTATATTCTGTCTCTCTCCCTTGTCTTTTCTTTGTATTGGAGCAGGGGTTTTTGGTAAGTATCATTATGGACTAACATATCTTTTCACTCAATGTGTTGTAATTCAATACGATCATTTTTCTTTTTGATATCAAATTGTCCCAAATTTGGCCTGTGAGAACCCTTCATTCAGGTGGGCTGCTAGGTCTTTTGACATGTCCCCATCCATTTCTGAGCTCTTCTTGCTTTCTGGTATAAAATGTTCTAGGATCTTACTGCCCCATGTTCTGGAATCAGGAATTTCTCTAAGGAGGATTGGCTCCTTTTAGTAAGAAATAGTGTTTGGAAACCAAACTTTGGGCACTGAGTATGTTCATTCTTATTAGGGCATCATTGCTTCTAAGGCCTTTCCATGGACTGAGATAGAAAGTACATTTTAAAAATCTGTGAGTTCATATTTATACCTCCAATTCAAATTCAAAACCATGCTGCACTTCTCAATTTTCCCCTACTCCATATTTATATCTCCTTAGAACACTGGCTCCCCAAAATCCAACATAGTTACTCATTTGTTCTGTTCTATATTACACACAGAATAACTTCAGAATTACTATACAAGCAACACTAACAACAGCAAATTGCTAAGTATAAAGATCTCTTTGTAGGTTATGATTCTTAGAATATTACCCCCCCAGTCTGTGCAGTCAAAATAATGAATTTGTTAGGTTCATTTGTTTCTATTTGTATTCAAAATTAGGGTTTGTTTTTAATCATGTTTTACATAATTTTGTTGTTTGAATATGTGAAATATTTGCATAGTTCAAAAGTCACAACTAAATAAAAACATATCCTCAGAGAAGTCTAACTTCCATCCTTATCCTCCCCACACTGTCCTTACAGATAATTATTTCATTGGTCTCTGGGTTAATCCTTCCTGTGTTTCTCTTTTGCAAAAGTAAGCTTTATTTTTTTCCCTTCTTTATTACGAAAAATGGACCATAATTACCACACAGGCCTACCTCATTGTATTGTGCTTCACTTTACTGCACTTTACAGACAGTGCATTTTTTTACAAGTTGAAGGTTTCTGGCAACCCTGCATCAAACAAGGCTATTCGTGCCATTTTTCCAACAGCATTTGCTCGCTTTGTATCTCTGTGTCAAACTTGGTAATTCTCACAAGATTTCACACTTTTTCGTTATTATTCTATTTGTTATGGTGATCTATGATCAGGGATCTTCGGCGTCACTACCGCAGTTGTTCCGGAGTGCCACAAACTGCACCCGCGGAAGACCGCAAACCTCATCACTACATGTCCTGCATCTGACTTCTCCACCAACCAGACATTCCCCTGGCTCCCTCCTACTCCTCAGATCTATTCCCTGAGACCCAAAGATATTGAAATTAGGCCAATTAATAACCCTACAGTGGCCTCTAAGTGTTCAAGAGAAAGAAAGATTCACACATCTCTCACTTTAAATCAAAAGCTAGAAATGATTAAGCTTAGTGAGGAAGGCACGTTGAAAGTAGAGACAGGCCAAAAGCTAGGCCTCTTGTACCAGTTAGCCAAGCTGTGAATG
Source organism: Ursus maritimus (assembly GCF_017311325.1). NCBI lineage: Eukaryota > Metazoa > Chordata > Mammalia > Carnivora > Ursidae > Ursus > Ursus maritimus. Next base: position 56,195,203 of record NW_024423343.1, on the reverse strand, counting down.
CAAAAGAAAAATTCTTGAAAGAAATTAAAAGGACAATAGGGGGAGGGGGGACCGAATGGGAAGAAATCAGAGAGGGAGACAAATCATATAAGACTCTTGACTCTGGGAAATAAACTGAGGGTTGTGGAAAGGGAGGTGGCTGGGGGGATGGGGTAACTGGGTGATGGACGTTAAAGGGAGCACGTGATATGATGAGCACTGGGTGATACATTCAACTAATGAATCACTGAACATTATACCAAAAACTAATGATGTACTATACCTTGGCTAATTAAATTTAAATTTAAAAAATGGTTGTAATAGTAAAGTTTATGCCACATGTATTTTGCCACAAAAATTAGAATCATGTAAAAAAAAAAAGTGCTACTCCAGCGAACACATGAATGATAAGAAAGCAAAACAACCTTATTGCTGATAATGGAGAAAGTTTTAGTGGTCTGGATAGAAAGATCAAACCAGCTACCACATCCCCTTAAGCTAAAGCCTAATCCAGAACCAGGCCCCAGCTCTCAATTCTCTGAAGGCTGAGAGAGGTGAGGAAACTGCAGAAGAAGAGTTGGAAGCTAGCAGAGTTGGTTCCTGAGGTTTAAGGAAAGAAGCCATGTCCACAGCATAGAAGTGCAAGGGGAAGCAGCAAGTGCTGACGTAGAAGCCGCAGCGAGTTCTCCAGAAGGATCTAGCCAGGATCATTCATGAAGGTGGCTGCACTACCCAGCAGATATTCAGTGTAGACGAAACAGACTTCTATTAAATGAAACAAGACGAAACCAGAGAGGGAGACAAACCATAAGAGACTCTTAATCTTAGGAAACAAACTGAGGGTTGCTGGAGTGGAGGGGGGGGGGGATGGGTGGCTAGGTGATGGACATTGGGGAGGGTATATGTTGTGATAAGCGCTGTGTATCATGTAAGACTGATGAATCACAGACCTGTAGCCCTGAAACAAATAATACATTATATGTTAATAATAAATAAAAATTTTTAAAAAAAGAAGATGACATCTAGGACTTTCAGAGCTAGAGAGAAGTCAATGCCTGGTTTCAAAGCTTCAGAAAACAAGCTGACTCTTATTAGGGGCTAATGTAGCTGGTAACTTTAAGTTGAAGCCAATGATCACTGACCACTCCAAAAATCCTAGGGCCCTTAAGAATTACACTCAATCTACTCTGCTTGTGCCCTATAAATGGAACCATAAAGTCTGGATGCCAGCACAGCTGTTTACAACTTGAATTACGGAATATTTTAAGCCCACTGCTGAGACCTACTGCCCAGAAAAAAAGATTCCTTTCAATATTACTGCTCAGTGACAATGCCTTCGGTCACCCAAGAGCTCTGATGGAGATGGACAATGAGATTAATGTTGTTTTCATGCCTGCTAACTCAACATCCATTCTACAGCCCATGAGTCAAGGAATAATTTTGACTTTCAAGTCTTATTACTTAAGAAATAATTTTGGAAGGCTATAGCTGCCATAGATAGTGATTCCTCTGACAGACAGCTGAAAACCTTCAGGTAAGGATTCACCATTCTAGATGTCATTAAAAACATTCATGATTCCTAAGAGGTCAAAATATCAACATTAAATATAGGAGTTTGGAAGAACCTGATTCCAACCGTCACGGATGACTTTGAGGGGTTCAAGACTTCCGTGGAGGAAGTAACTACAGATGTGGTGGAAACACCAAGAGAACTGGATTAGAAGTGGAGCCCAAAGATGTGACTCACCCGCTACAATCTCATGATAAAATATGAGCAAATGAGGAGCTGCTTCTTACGAATGAACAAAGAAAAGTGGTCTCTTGAGACGGAATCTACTCCTGATATGGACGCTGTGAAGACTGTGGAAATGACCACAAAGGATTTGGAGTATGATGTAAACTTAGTGGACAAAATGGCAGCAGGGTTTGAGAGCACTGAGTCCGATTTTGAAAGAAGTTCTGCTGTGGGTAAAATGCTATCAAACAGCATCACATGCTGCCAAGAAACTCTTCATGAAAGGATGTGGCAAATTTCATTGTTCTCTTATTTGAAGACATTGCTACAGCCACCCCCACCTTCAGCAATCATAACCGAGTCCTCAGCACCGAGGCATGGACCTCCGCCAGCGGAGATTACAACTCACTGAAAGCTCCGACGACAGCATTTGTAGCCCTACAGATTTTTAAATTAAGGTGTGTACACTGTGTTTTTAGACACAATGCTACTGATGCTCAGTAGCCTGCAGTATAATGTGAACGTAACTTTTATATGCACTAGAAAACAAAGAAACTCATTTGACTCTACTGTTAGTGGGTCTAACCGAAATTATCAAATCTCCAATGACTGTATATATATTTTTTCTATCTGGAAATCATTCCATATCAACCCACAGAAATCTTCCTTATTCTTTTTAATATCACAGTTTATTCAATCAGTCTCCCACGAACAGACATTTAGGTTTTTTTCTAATTTTGGGCTGTTACAAATAATCCTGTAATAAACAACTTCGGGCACCTGTAATTCCCTGTTTGTACAGGTAACGCACCAGGGTAAATCACTGGAACTTGGACTGGGAGGTAAACGCAGGCAGTTTCGTTAGGTGTTACAAAACTCTCGTAAGATTGTAGCACTTCGCATTCCTATCAGCCGTATATGAGCGTGTTTGTTTCTTCACGGACTTACCAGCTAAGCATATTCTAATCTTTTGAACTTTTGCCAATTTGAAAAGGTGACGATGGTCTCTCCGTATATTTTAATTTGCATTTCCCTTATTGTTCATGAAGTTGAACATCAATGTATATATTTTGATAAGTCATACCTTTTTTTGGTGAACTGTTCATGTCTTCTGCTCATTTTCAAAAATCACAATTTAAATCATTTCTTAATGAAAAAGTTACTTCAATAATGCCTTCAAACTTTGTTTCAAAAAGAATAAAAAATAAAAATTAGAAGAAGAATGTATGACTTAACCGAGAAGAATACTAAATATTACTTAAAATTATAGTCACATTCTAAATACTGTGTTCTGAACAGTTCATTCAAAAGTGGTAGTTCTTTCAATTGAGAAGAATGCTAAGAAAAATGCATTCAAGTACAATTTCTTGATGCTAACTAACGTTAACTGGCTAACCCCACAGATAACCAAGCTACTGAGGAAGGTCAAAGTTCAGGGAACAGATGACTGAGAGATGTCTGTTGTAACAATTCTGTCACACCTACCTCATTAGTACAGGTAATTCTTCGAGGATGAGGGGCTTCCTGTTGTAACTGATACACTGTAAAGACAGAAAGTAAATCATTCCTTATGAGCTCACAGAATTTGTCCTTATTCTTTTAAGTGTTACAGTTTATTTAATCAGTCTCCTATGGACATTCAGGTTTTTTCTAATATTCTGCTATTACGAATAGTCCTAAATTTCCCTTTTGTAGAAACTTCAAATACATTAGGAATCACAAACTGGCTGCTTTTTCACATTCCCAAGAAAACTGTGGTACAGTCCTATTTGCTATTAAATTAAACTTTATTAAGAGCAATGCAAAGAAAGTAAAACAAACTAAACTTAGTGAAAGCCCAAAAGCAAGCATAAATAGAAAAATCATAAACCCTACAAATGTCTTTTTACCTTGTAACAAATCAGTACTGGGATTCTGGCTGTGTTCTCCATAATCTGGTCTTTTATTTTTCCCAATTCTTGGTGGATGTATTTGCATAAAGCATGTCTCTCATAATAAGCCAATAATGGTTATATATTCTTAAAGCACATTATTACATGTCAAACTTGAAACTAAAATTAGGATTTACGTTAGAAGTAACAGATGTGCTGCTTTTCTCCCCTATTTATACTGCAAACATCTATCTTCAAAGATAATCTCCCCTAAAAACAACATTTCTGAGCCAAAGTTACCACCATTTCTTCAACTACAGCAAGTGCAGCACAAGAAAGAATTCAGGTACTAAAGTAACTTGCCAAGGAGAGGATAATTTTTAGGGTATCTGAAAATGAATCCATGAAAACAACACCAATACTAATTCTAGCCTCACTTCAGGCTTTCTGATTTGTAATGAAGAAATAAAGAACAGAAAGTGGTAGTCATCAGAGAGAGTATGTTTACATATATCTAAGTTTATCTCTTGGAAGGAATTTTTCTTCTATTTCTACATATATAATATCATATAACTGAATGTAAGTTAATAATGTATTTAAATACTTAGACATTTTGTTACCATAACATCAAACTAACCAGACTTCTGCAATTGTCAGATAATGAATGACTTAAATTTCAACTGGACATCATTATATAGACTCCACTTCTGATCATATTCTTTCATATTTATCATAGGGACATATGGAAATACATTTAATTACACTATACGTATATATACGCACATATATAATTAGACTATATACATGTATATGTATGTGTATACACAAAATATACACTGAGCACATATATAGACACACTTGACTGTTCTGTATTGCTTTGTAAAGGGAATATATACCATGGCAGTTAAGAATCTGGAATCTTGAAACAGATCACCTGGGGCTTGAACACTGGGGCTCTACCACTAACCCTGCACACTGTGCCTCGGTTCCCCTCATTTGTAAAACAGAGATAATAATAGTTTCTACTTCACAGATTACTGAAAGAATTAAATAAGTTATTATATGTAGGAGACGAAAAATAGTTGCTAACACCTAGAAAACACTCAATAAAGATTAGCTACTATTATACATAGATGACTGATATTAATACATACAATTTTTTACATTAATATTTTGATTGCTAGGATCCATCTTGAATTCATCACCAAAACCAGGGGAATGTTATAATTTAAAAGGTACCAAGAAGACACAGCTTTCCTACTTAAAAATTAAAAAACAAAGCCCACTCCTTCATTTAGTAATGTTTGAAATTCTACTGATAGAAATGAACTCCTTTGCCTTTTCCTCCTGGTTGCAAAGATGCCTGAGATGTCATATATTAAAAATAGTTTTAGATATCCATATTTTATTGTGAAAGTCAGTTTTTCAAAAAGATTCCTGCGAATACATTGTATGGATAAAGAGATGATATGGAGGGAGTTGTTCTGAAATCTCAGAGAAGGGAAGAAAGAACACAGGGACCAAGTCTGTTCAGCCCTGAGAGCAACAAAACACACGCAGCACCCAGCTACACCCAGAAAAATCTCCATCCTCCTAAGAGAAGCCAACACATGATCTGCACAGAGGGAGGATTCTTCAGGTCCGCTCCTCCGTATTGGTAACTACTCCATGTGAAAATTCAGTTCAAAGCAGTAATCCTCAAAAGATCAGGTGTTTTCCTTTGTCAACTCAATTATGAGAACTGAATGGTAGTCAAGAAGGACATAAAAGTTACTAAAGAACATAAAACATTGATTTTGACTCAAAGCACAAATACTGAAGTATATGGTTATCACAAGTAATGGATTTACCTATTCACTAAGCAAACATTAAAATAAGCCAGTTTGAAGAAAGGAGTGACAATATCCTCACATGAGAATTTCAGCCTTTGTTTTCATCAGCATTTCAAAGGGTATAGCTCTGCTTCATGAAGAGGAGTAATTTTTACACAAATGCTTCCTCATTTGCTACCAACGGTTAGTCTACCTTTAAGACTCATTTTTTAAAAATAATACAGAAGGGGGGCCTTCAGATATTGTAGAACTGAATGTAACTATATGAATTCAAGAAATACCTATCAAAAAGATCATTAAAAAGATACCATAATAAAGACTAATTAATTCAGGCTCTTCTCAATTTAGAAGTCTTGGTAATTTAAACTGGAACTCAGCTGAAATTTAAATTGCACAATCATTAAATGATTCACCAAAAATTAATTGCTAAATTCAAGATGAGAAGATATATGATTAAAACACTTAACATTTTCAGTCGCCTTATACGTGTCAATGCTTACATACTTACTAATGAATTTCTCAGTACCTGGAGACAGTAACAAACATTGTTAATCAAGTTCAGAGATCACGAATAGGTAGCTTGAGGTCAAAACTGGCTCACATGTTTGGTTTGCTGTTTTCTAAATTTAAATTTGTTTTTAACATTTAAAAATTAAGAGATTTAACAGTAACAACAAAGGTAAAAGAGAATTCCACTTCTGAAAAATCAGAAGCTGTAACAACATCAGAGCAAGCACTCAATAAAGGAGAGCTGATTATGAGCCACTCCCTGCAAACAGGGCGTCCATGCTCTACTTTCCTCCGTTGCCACTTGGCTCGCTTTCACTTATTACAGGTTAGGGCCCTGGTTTAAGTCAAGCAGTTCTTATCAAAAAGCAACAAAACTAGGGGCGCCTGGGTGGCTCAGTTAAGTGTCTGACTCTTGATTTCCACTCAGTTCACAATGTCAGGGCTGTGAGATCCAGCCCCACGTGGGGCTCCGCGTTCAGCGGGGTGTCTGCTCCGAGGTTTCTCTCCCTCTCTGTCCCTCCTCCTGCTCACGCTCTCTAAATAAATAAATAAAATCTTTTTTAAAAAGGCAATAAAATTGTATTTATTTAAAAAGAGTCCTCAAACTTAGACATCTTTCTAGTTCTATTTTCTTACTGATTCGTATTTGTAAGTTTTCAGAATTATGTTGGGTGGAGCTCAGGCATTGAGATTACTAAAAGAAACCATAAAATTCAGTAGCAGAATTTCACCAAAAAAAAAAAAAAACACATTTTTAAAAACGTGATAGCTACTGTAAGACATGTAGAGATACAGAAAATACAAATCCCCTATACGTTTGGTGCTCAATACTCTTCAAGGGGAAAAAAATCGCCACCATGATTCACTAACAGTGTGAGGCTTCACAGATGCTCTTACACCAAAAATGTGCAAGGTCCAAGCCAGAGCAAAGGGAACAAAGGTAAACTGAAAACCAGAAAATGCAGGCAAGAATTTTAAATGGGCTTCTGCCAATGAGATTATGAGATAAAATCTTTAAGAAGTAAAGAACATTAGTCATTTTTATACATTCTTTGAACTGTACTCCCCAGAAATAAAAAGGCACCAGCAGGGATGGGGGCAAAAGCCTCTATGCCAATATTTTTGGAGACTGTTCATATTTTGCTTACTATAATTAGCCCAGAGCAGCAACCTATTAAAATAAAACTATCTGTTGTTCTGGGAACATAAAACCAAGAATCTGACTTGCTGCTCCTTCAGTCAGCAAATTTCAGCAACTTACAAATATCAAATTTAAGATACCTCAACATTTACAAAGATGTTTAAAATGGATATTTAAAATACAGGTTTCTTAGGCTGCTTATCCAACTGCATAGATAAAAACATCCAGGACTGGGGCGCCTGGGTGGCACAGCGGTTAAACGCCTGCCTTCGGCTCAGGGCGTGATCCCGGCGTTATGGGATCGAGCCCCACATCAGGCTCCTCTGCTATGAGCCTGCTTCTTCCTCTCCCACTCCCCCTGCTTGTGTTCCCTCTCTCGCTGGCTGTCTCTATCTCTGTCAAATAAATAAATAAAATCTTTAAAAAAAAAAAAAAAAAACATCCAGGACTGGTATCTGCAGTAGTGCATTCACGGATTTATTTTTAAAGCTACTCTGATTATATTAATCCTATTTCCACTTTTTAAAAATCTGAAATATCTTTTACTTGAAGAAATAATATTCTCTAGGAAACAAGGAAGGGGAAAAAAGGGCTAAGAACTTAGACTCGTTTGAAAAGGTTTTTATTCTAATGTAAAGTTTAAAGAGCAATATAGAATCCAATTTTCTCTCTTTTGTATTCGGGAAAGCAATTCCTAAGAAACCAAACACACACAAAAACCCACTTTTCTTTTGCCTCTTTTCACCCACTCATTCAATCAAGATAGCCTTCTGACTTATCACTTATATAGTCCTTTTTCGCACAAAGAATTAGGATTTGAGAATAACCACATTGCTTGAATTCTTAGTTAGCCTCTCCTTGCAGTAGTTTTTATCAGCCAATGTCAACAGCGGCCTCAATTTCAGTATGGAATCCCACACAAACTCAGAGGGATGGCGTGCGTTCCAGACACGCAAACCTTAGAGACAGACCTTATGGAAACACTCCTGTTTTCCCACAATTACTTCTACGCTATTCCCAAATCCTGCTGTAAATTAATTCTTCAATAATGGGTATACAATGAAATGAATCTTCTTATCTAATGATCTTATTTCTCTATCACTTATTAAGCACTATAACCCACCCGATTTAAAATTATTTGTATACTTACAGTAAGATTTCCAAACAGGAGGTCTATATTCATCTGTATCTGGAAGAATAAACACCAAATTAACATTACTGAATATTTATATTTTAATCACAGATATTTAATGTAATTAAGTTATATTAATATATATTTAATCATATAGTTAATATATATTTGTTGCGGTCTACGTGTCCTAGGCATTGTGTTAGACTCAAAAGGGCATTCGGAAGTTTTTTAGTCTTGGTCCTTACTTTCTTAGAGTACAGTTTCACAAAGATGTTCAAAGAAAATTACTATATTTATTAAACTGGTTATCACGTAAAAACACCAAGGTTAATTTTTACAGCAGGCACTCATTTCTCACAGTCACTAATAGTCAATAAAGTCTTTGTATCTTTGGGCATAACTCTACCAACTATTTCACTGAAAGATCCCTGAAGTCATTGGAATTTTTCTTTTTCAGTACTATTGACCAGGTAACACTTTCAATCCTCAGAAATGTACCTCCCCCATCACATTTGGGGGATTCCAGTGTAAATGGTTTTATTAACATCAGGAGAGAAAAGCAGCAAGGTACTTCTTCATACATCATGGACAATCAAAACCAAGAAATGAGAAACACTCCATTGGAAGACAGTGCATCCAGGGAACCACAGGGACATGAGGTGAACAACTGCTCTTCAGTCCATTTCCCCTCACTCTGCTTGAATGAGACAGTATAAAGAGGAGGTGGAAAGAGATGGAAATACAAACACATGAGGGAGATGGGGGGAATCAAAAAAAGGAGAGGCACCGGTGTGGTCTGGCATCTCATTGGTAAAGCACAGCTCAGTAATGATTCTGCTGGTCAAAAGTTCTGCCTGCAAGACCACGTAGCTAAATTGGCAGACACGGCAGCTTGGTGTGGGACTATGTGGCCAGATACATCACCTGGTTCTGCTGGTACCCAACATAAACCCATTAAGGAATCTGGTCCAAAAAACCTGGTCACCAAGGAGGCAAGAAAATTTCTGGAAAGTTTATTGAGAAGGCTGAATCTAGCATATGCAGATTAAGTAAAAATGATAATAGACTCATCATTCCCCTCAACCTTTAAAATGCTAACACTTCACTTATAAACCACACAAATATTTGGAGCCAGAGGGCTACAGCAAGACTACTAATGATACGCATAAGAACACAAAAAGAAAATTCTAAGTCATGTAGAAATTGCTTGGCACTCAGTAGGAGTGCTCAAATATGTTTTTTAATGAACAAAGAAAAGATTATATGAATTACTGAGTGATGAAGTAATGCAGCAAACACAGCTGACTCTCATTATTCGTCATAGTTATATTCTACGGAGTCACTCGAACACTGAATAAGTGAACACTGAGCCGCTGCTTCTAAGGGAAAACACAAGATGAGGTTCCTGTACGCCTCTGGTCACGACACTCTCATCAGCCCATCAATACACAACCTTGTTTTATTTGTGTTTCTGTTTAAAGACACCTTATTTAATAAACACTGTGACTCATTAACACTGAACTCACAGCCAACAGCACTATAACTCGTGCCTCAGGGAAGCTCATCTAACACACGTATCTTTCTCCAGAAGACACATCGCAGCCTTCTTGAGCTTAGCAACCCCAGACATCACTTCAGTGCTATGTGTGGGGGCTGTTTTAAACAGAGAGGACAACAGAAGCGCCACATTTTATACTTCTCCTGGACCCTACCTTATGTGCTTCTTCCCTTGGCTGATTTCAATTTGCACCTTTCCCTGTAATAGATCATGACTGCATTAACAGCGATTAGTGAGTTCTAGGAGTCCTTCCAGTGAATTACCAAGCCTGAGGGGAGTTTGAGAGAACCCCCTCCAACTTGCAGTTGGTGTCAGAATTTTTGGACTGTGCCCTCTAACTTTGTGATTGGCCCTAATTCCTCACAAACCCTATGCAAAACCTGTACCAAAGCAGTGAGAGCCTTCTGTAGATTGCTTTGACTTTGGAGAAGGTGAGAAAGAGGCTAATTCTCAAAATCCTGCCTCTGGGGAATGGTGTATCTAGTCCTGATTGGGCGGAGCATCAACTTTTACTTAAAGCTGTGTGTGTGACTTAAGGAAATTGACTACCTCTCTGAATCTTATTATCTATAGAGTAACACCATCATCTAAAATGGGAGTCGTAACAACACAGGTCTGTTGTGAGGATCAAACTATGTGTCATACATAAAGCACCCTGCACTTAGGAGACCTTTAGGAAATGAGTACCCCCTCCTGCCCTCACCTAAGGTAAATTTAAAAACACAGTGACGTATTACCATATTAGCCTCAGGCCACTGTCAATGATTTCAGCTGTGCATTTTCTTCTTCTTATTTGGTCTTCCCTGTATATTTACTGCATCACAGAAGGCATTATTCAAGATGCTACAGATCACTATTTTGTGGCCAAATAAAATGAGCATTTAGCAAATAACCAAGAAATAGTGGGAGAAAAGTTTGAGTTTCCCTTAATATTAAAACAATTCTAACGATTAGTGACCTTTAACGGTGAAGTTTGGGTTTTAAGTGTCTTTTCCTAGCAATCTATTTTTTGCTGACGGGAGCGGGCAGCCTCTCTGGAGTGCAATTAGCAATACAAACCCTAAGCCTTCGTAAGTGTTTAACGGGCATCTGTTGCGGCAGAGCTCAAATAAGATGCTCTTTGAAGGAAAACACTTAAAAATTATGATGATCTTTCTTATTTCTAGGGGTAGCAACCTTAGGTCACCTTGGTCTTTTTGTTGACCAAGTTAGGCAATGGGTAAGCGCCACTGTCCTCAGAACTCAGGGGAAAGGAGCCCAAGGAGGGAGCACGGTTAGATAGTTCAGAAAAACATGCCCCAGCCTCTTGGTGAGCAGAATTAGTTGCTCGAGTTGGGGAGACTGATTTGCCAGGACCCTACGTTCTTCTGGAAGGGAAGAAACAATAACACAATCTCTGATGCCTCAGACTCAAAATTAAGTTCTATTATAGAAGAAACTCATAGCCCAAACCAAGTCCACTGGCAAGGAAAGACAAGGACACTCCTGAAATAAAATGACCTTGGAAATGGAATAACTGCAACTGGTGATGTAGGGCCACCCAAAGGGCTTATGGGTTTATTAGGGAAGACAGATTCTGACCCAGCATGGGGCTGATGAGAGAAGTGTCCTCAACCTCCCCGGCAATGAATTGTTGAGTATGAGAACACGAACTAACGAACTGCAATCTGGACCTCCAAGTGGGGTCACAACTGTGACCTGGGCCAATTCTGACCAGAAACCGCATCCAAGCAGCAAGACAAGCAACTAACACCAAGCAATATGGGGTTGGTCTTAAACACTGACAGAAAGTGATAACGATAAGGAAGACAGACGGTGTGCTATTATAGCGCAGCTCTCTTTCTGGCATTTGGAAGAGGATGGGACCACTGTGGGACTGAGTAAGACTCCTGGGGCTCAAACTTGCAGGAGGAGGAGGCTGCCTAAAGAGGAAGGCACTGAACTTCCCGCTAACTGGGGCACTAATTAACAACAACAACAACAAACAGGCAGCATATTTGGCCTCTGAATTTATATAACAAGTCATGCCAGTTCCTTCTGCATACCTTTTGACCCAGCAGTTCTGTTGTCTTTCTAGGAATTTATTGTAAAACAATTAGGGATGTTTGGAAAATGGCAATATAGAAGAATATCACTGCAATATTACTTTTTAAAAAAAGATGTTATTTATTCTTTTAGAGAGGGAGAGAGAGTGCAAGTGGAGGGAGGAGCAGAGGGAGGGGCAGAGAGAGAATTCCAAGCAGACTCCGTGCTGAGGGCGGAGCCTGACACAAGGCTCGATCTCTTGACCCTGAGATCCTGACCTGAGCCAAAATCAAGAGTCACCGCTTGATGGACTGCATCACCCAGGCATCCCTGCAATTTTACTTTTAAGACCAAAAAACTGGGGGGCACCTCAGTGGCACAGTCTGTTAGGCCTCAAACTCTTGGTTTCGGCTCAGGTCGCGATCTCAGGGTCATGAGATCGAGCCCCATATTGGGCTGCTTGGCACAGAGTCTGCCTGAGATTCTCTCTTCTTCTCCCTCTGCCCCTCCTGCTCTTGCTCACTTTCTCTCTCTCAAATAAATGAATAAATCTTTAAAAAAAAAAAAAAAAAAAAAGACCAAAAACCTGTATTCAACCTAAACACCCAGCAACTGGAAACCAATATGATCAATTATTATATATTCCAGTTTGAAGACACCTTGACTACATCAAAAGGACTTCATCTTGTAATCTGTTAAAAGTCTGTTCTCTTTTAAATATTTTACATCTTTTAAACCAGTGGTTCTCAAACTTTTGGTTTCAAAAACCTGGATTCTAAAGAGCTTTTAATACCTACTCATATTAACCATATTAGAAATTAAAACTGACACGTTTGAATTTGTTTTCATTTGTTTTAACAAATTTTTACTTGTTAATTTGTTAAATAATAAGGTCACTATATTTTAACACTTTTATAAAAGATAACTTTATTTCTCAAAATAAAAAATGAGTTATACATTTTGCAAATCTCTTTAATGTCTGCTCTAATTGAAGACAGATTCTCATATCTGCCTCTGTGTTTAATCTATTGTGATATCACTTGCCATGTACCTTCTGGAAGATTCAACTAGACACTTGTGAGAGAATGAGAATGAAAAAGGCAAATAATATTGTCTCATTATTCTGTTTTGACTTTGTGGAAACTCAGAAAAAAACTTGGGGACCCCCAAAGGTCCCCCAACCACACTTTGAGAATAACTGTTTTAAACCATGATTTCCTTGGCATATCAAGGATATGGGGTATGGTGGGCTAAGATACATTTCATCTAAGAGAGAAATACAAAAGTTAACAAAGAAGAGAAAAGAGAAGAAATTATGTGGTCTTTTAGCAGTTTATGGTCCTTTCAGCTTATTCAAAGGAAGTTATGGGCCAATAAGCACCAAATGTCTGTGATCTGCCTTCATCTGGAAGTTTCAAGGACCCCCTCACCTCGTTTTGATTCTGTCAGAAAAACTATCCACACCAAGCATACAAACATGACAGACTTCCATCACTAGAGCAAGACTGAGAATGACAGCCAGACAACCTATGATTCAAGGACAGCTCACCTTAAAACCATCTTTAAAAACTCAGGGACAGCTGCTTAAAATAACCTTAGCATGGTATGGATGAGTCTTTAAATTAAGTACCTACCTACAAAATCCATTAAAAGATTTTCTCCCTTGCCTGTGTCAGTAATACTTCTGTATCTACACAAAAGATGATTTTATTAAAAAAAAAAAAAAAGTCACGCTGGTGTACTCAAAATAATCAGAAACTTTCATTCATTCAAGAAATATGTATTAAACACTTTCTGTGGGTAAAAAATGTCAGTTACGAGGTGGGTACAGATGTAATTTATGCCTTCAAGGGAAGTAAGGAAAATAAGATGGATATTATTATACAAACAAGGTAATATAATAAAAGTAACATATAAGAGTATAATAAGAATAATACATAATACTCTTAAACATAAGAATTTTACAGACCATCATTTGGTCAAAATGCCTGGCAAGAACAGGTCCCCAGTATTTGCTGAACTGATGAAAGAATAGAAGGAAAGAAGGAATCACTTTTTTTTTTTTAAGATTTTATCTATTCGTTAGAAAGAGAGAACGTGAGAGAGAGCACAAGCAGGCGGAGTGGCAGGCAGTGGGGGAAGCAGGCTCCCCGCTGAGCAGGGAGTCCGACATGGGGCTCGATCCCAGGATCCCGGGATCGTGACCTGAGCCAAAGGCAGACACTTAACTGACTGAGCCACCCAGGCGCCCCAAGAAGGAATCACTTTAAGCCAGAGTGCCAAAAAAGAAAAAACAGAGGTGGCATCCTCTGATGAGGGCTTTGAAAGACAGATGATTTTTAAAGTCAAGGGGCTAAGGGAAGGAGTTGGAAGTAAGAGGGAGAACAGAACAGCATTCTGAACAGAGGAACACAGTGAGTAGAGGCACAGAAACAAGAGAGTTCAGGAAGTGTTTGAGGAACCGCAAAATAATGCAGACTGGTTGAAATAAAAGACATGTTGAGGAAGGCTTGAGACTCAGGCACTGGAGGGATCTTGGGCTGAGTTGTCCAGGAAGCGTCTATACGTAATGAAATGTGTTTTCTTCCGCCTGGTACTTACTTTCCACTAAATACCCCGATGTCTACAGGGAGAGGGGTACTGTAGTCAAGCCCAGACCAATTCTCATGAGTTAGAGAAAACAACGCAAGCCGCAGGAAGGCCAAAGGTAGAAGAAACAGCCAGTAAAACAGATGGAGCAAAGACTCAGAGGAGGTGGGGAGTAATGAGCTCAGAGGTCACAGGTGGATGGCACCGTGTCGAAGCAAGTGGGAAAGTAAAAAGACAGGTCCTGTTGCAGACATATTCCTCTGTGACTGTAAGCAAAATCTAAACAAATAAATGCAGGAAAACAAAGGAAAAAAGGAGACCAGTAAACTGTATGGAAACTGAAGACCAAGTTGATTAGTACATACAGTCTGATCGCACTTTTAGAAATGAAAGAAAAGATTTATGTGTGTGTATATATGGGGGCAGAGGGCCAACGAGAGAGAATATGAAAGATCTAGAATAGCATACACTCATTTAAGTAACAGTCGTGATCTCTAGATCAGCCTTTCTTATCCAGGTTCCTCATTCAACCCAGAGAGCACAGAAAATGCTGTGAGTGACTATTTTCTCTGTTCTCCCGTGGATGGGTGTCTCTCTAGAAGCACAGGAGAGAAGTTCACGTACTACATACAATGGACCCCCTAGGCCACTGGGCATTATTTTTTCCCAGAACCACGAGGAGTAAGGCTTCTCTAGATGGTGACGTGACCTATCTTATACATCTATGTGGTTTTTAAAAAATTATACAATCAATATATTACATTTGTAAGGAGGGAAAAAACTATTAAAAACTCCTAAGGAGGGAAAAAAAAACTATTAGAAACAAAAAGTTTCTATCTCTATCTCTAAGAACAGAAAATGGGGAAAATGATTCAGATAGAGAAAAGTCCCATTTAGCCAATTCCACGGGCTAATTTTTTGAGTGGGCTCTTGAAATGAATACAGTACCTGGGAAATCATCTTCCCAGTCTGAGAGGCTGGAAATCAGATACAAGCTTTGTGGCAACTTGACACATCATAAGGCACCTTCCTCCTAGACAGTCTTTGAATTCCCCTCAGAACCTCTATGCAGGCCTTCATTTCCCTCTTCGCCCTGTTCTAATTGAATCTGTTGAATAGCAGGCATTCATTAAGGAAAAGAGAACAGTTTCATAATGAAATTTTCTTTTACTTTCGATTAATTGCTGGAATTGTGAGTCAAGGAGATCTTACTTTTACGTATTTTATCATGTCTATGAAAAATTATTCCAACTTTTTTCTCGCTTTTCAAAACTCAAAGATTCAGAGTTTAAGCAAGTTCTAGTGTTGAACTTGCTTTTGCCTATAATTTTCTTCTGTGCTGCCTTTTTCTCTAAATATTAATATTTTCAAGACATTCACTTTTTTCCTTTAATATTAAAAATTTCAAAATGCCCATCTGTATCTTTAAGCAACGATTTCAAAATCTTAGTAAAATATACCTAGGATAATATCTTTGATAGGATATATTATAACTCACAATATTAGGGCTATTTGGGAGGTACTCAAAGTGTTCATTTATTGACTGACAAGATTAAATGTATTTATAAATACCCTAGTATTCTGCATTTTTATATTACACCTAAAACACTGTGTGATTGAATAAATCTTTGTGCTCTCTCCAGCTGGATCCTATTTACATCCAGTATATCTACGGATGTTGTTGAAAATGACTTTAGAAAACAAACAAAATTTCATTCTTTTTATCACATAGTTCGTATATCATTATATAGCTATATGAATTCTTTGGTTTAGAACAACATTCTTCTGGTTAAGTTTAAATCTGCTTAGCTTTTTATTCTAAAAAATAAACAGTTCATTGTAGAACAGACCAAAATGTTAAATTTAAGCTGTTTATTGTTTTAGACTCAAACCAAAAGACTTTTGCAACTTTTTAACAATATGATGGATTTTTCTCAAAAAGGACTATGTTGCATTTTAAATGAGGTTTACGCTAATGAGGCATGAACTCTCAAAAACTGTGATTCATGCTTTAAAGCACATTTGTTTCGGATTGCCTTCAGTTTGAAAATTAACAATTTTGATTTCTGTAAAAAGAATGACATTTGTTGACAAGAAAAAGAGCCTTTCTTCTCTTCAAATGAAGACTCACCTTTCAACCAACTGGCAAGAGATTCCCTGTCCTGCTTTAATCAGAAAATGAAAGGCATTAATGACACGTTGCTATTCTGTTTCTGTACCAAATTTTGGCCTACTAAGATAATGAGACG
Source organism: Ursus maritimus (assembly GCF_017311325.1). Classification (NCBI taxonomy): domain Eukaryota; kingdom Metazoa; phylum Chordata; class Mammalia; order Carnivora; family Ursidae; genus Ursus; species Ursus maritimus. The sequence goes on along the minus strand of NW_024423343.1, from coordinate 56,178,582 downwards.
CTTGCGATCACGAAACTCTATTTTACTATAAACTGACCTTTTTAAAAGAACAAGGGCATAAAATTCACAATAAATAAATAATTCTATTGTTATCATTTGAGAGAGTCACAAAAGAAAACAATGAAACTTCTTAGTCTAAAAGAAATATATTTCAGGGGGGGAATAAAAATAAATAAAAGAAATATATTTCTTGGAATACAAAAGTTCAGAGTAAAATTGGAAGGCTCATAATAACATAAAATTTTAAACAAATGAGGAAACAAATAAAAAAGTGCTTCACTATGTTTCTAGGTATCTCATATCCTGACTAAACTTCTTTCCTAGAAAATGCTTCAAAACATTGGAAGTAAGCATTTCAACTAAGATAATTAAAATTCACTCTGCAAAGTCATGGCCAAATCAGGTCAGTTAAATTCACCCTTAGAAGAAATAGTTATTTAAAACGGTTCCAAGTTGAAAACTGATGTGTCATGATACAATTCGGACAGAAATAAACTATTTTTAAAACCAAAGATAATTGTTTTTAATCCTTCAGAGACTAATGACCCAGAACCACTACTACATGGAAGAAAATTTCTGACTACAACTACAGTCCTCACAGGTAGCTTCACCAAAGATCTCCAAAAACAAACATTTTGTCAATGCAGTGCTCATCTCCCCACCATGACCCATAGCTTGGGCCAACAAAGCCTCCTGAATGAAATGTGAACCAAACTTGGAAACCTCTCCTTTTTTTAAAACTCAAGGTTGGCCTTTTATTAAAGACTTAAGCAATGTTTCCTCTAACCAACTTGGCAGACCTACCAAACAGACTACACAAACGAAGTCTTTCTGCTGACTCAAACTTTTCACTATAGACTGGGAAACAAAAAGCGATACACAGGAACTGGGTCATTCAACTCAATTCAAAGGTAAAGGTTGTCATTTTCCAACCTACTATTTCTTCTAGACGGCAAGTCCTATCCCTCTGAGGTCTTCTCTTCAAAGAATCTGATTATTTCTGATACTGTCTATCCTAGCGAGCTGGCGCAGTAACAGAAAGTCCTCAGATGTGCCCACTTAACCACAAGGTTTCTAACAGACAACTTCAAGAGGAGATTTAACTCCTGCCAAGCCTCCCAGTAACATCTGAACATTCTTTTTTTTTTTTTTTTTTTAATAATGATTTTTTATTATATTATGTTAGTCACCATACAGTACATCCCCGGTTTCCGATGTAAGGCTCGATGATTCATTAGTTGTGTATAACACCCAGTGCACCATGCAATTTGCCCTCCTTACTACCCATCACCGGTCTATCCCATTCCCCCACCCCCTCCCCTCTGAGGCCCTCAGTTTGTTTCTCATAGTCCATAGTCTCTCATGTTTCATTCCCCTTCTGATTACCCCCTTTCTTTATCCCTTTCTTCCCCTACTGATCATTCTAGTTCTTATGTTCCATAGATGAGAGAAATCATATGATAGTTGTCTTTCTCTGCTTGACTTATTTCACTAAAAGCATTATCTCCTCCAGTGCCGTCCATGTTGTAGCAAATGTTGAGAACTCGTTCTTTCTGATAGCTGAGTAATATTCCATTGTATATAGGACCACAACTTTTAATCCAGTCATCTGTTGAAGGGCATCTCGGCTCCTTCCACGATTTAGCTATTGTGGACATTGCTGCTATGAACATTGGGGTGCATATGGCCCTTCTCTTCACTACGTCTGTATCTTTGGGGTAAACACCCAGTAGCGCAATGGCTGGATCATAGGGTAGCTCAATTTTTAACTTTTAAGGCCTCCACACTGTTTTCCAGAGTGGCTGTACCAACTTTCATTCCCACCAACAATGTAGGAGGGATCCCCTTTCTCCACATCCTCTCCAACAATTGTTGTTTCTTGCCTTGTCTATTTTTGCCATTCTAACTGGCGTAAGGTGGTATCTCAGTGTGGTTTTGATTTGAATTTCCTTGATGGCTAATGATTTTGAACATTTTTTCATGTGTCTGTTAGCCATTTGTATGTCTTCATTGGAAAAGTGTCTGTTCATATCTTCTGCCCATTTTTTGATTTGTTTATTTGTTTCTCGTGTATTGAGTTTGAGAAGTTCTTTGTAGATCTTGGATACCAGTCCTTTATCTGTAGTGTCATTTGCAAATATCTTCTCCCATTCCGTGGGCTGCCTCTTAGTTTTTCTGACTGTTTCCTTGGCTGTGCAGAAACTTTTAATCTTGATGAAGTCCCATAAATTCATTTTATCTTTTGTTTCTCTTGCCTTTGGGGATGTATCATGAAAAAGGTTGCTTTGGCCGATGTCGTAGAGGTTGCTGCCTATGTTCTCCTCTAGAATTTTGATGGATTCCTGTCTCACATCGAGGTCTTTCATCCATTTGGAGTTTATTTTTGTGTATGGTGTGAGATAGTGGTCAAGTTTCATTCTTTTGCATGTAGCTGTCCAATTTTCCCAGCACCATTTATTGAAGAGACTGTCTTTTTCCCATCGGATGTTTTTTCCTGCTTTATCAAATATTAGTTGCCCAAAGAGCTGAGGGTCCATTTCTGGGCTCTCTATTCTGTTCCATTGGTCTATGTGTCTGTTTTTGTGCCAGTACCATGCTGTCTTTGTGATCACAGCTTTGTAGTACAGCTCGAAATCCGGCATTGTGATGCCCCCAGCTTTGTTTTTCCTTTTCAACAGTTCCTTGGAGATTCGGGGTCTTTTCTGGTTCCATACAAATTTAAGGACTATTTGTTCCAGTTCTTTGAAAAACGTTCTCGGTATTTTTGATCGGAATAGCATTGAAAGTGTAGATTGCTCTGGGTACATCTGAACATTCTTGAATGGCTTTTGTTTGGATTTTATTAGGTAAGTAAAAAAATTCACCTCTAACAACATGACACATTGCCTAACCCTCTACCACAAAAAAACAGAATACACAAAACTCAACAACAGCAAAAATATATATATATCTTTCCACTTGATTTTTCGATAGCTCACACTTCTAAAATCAGACTGCGATGAGTTAACTCTTGATGAGGTCCTTGTAATTCCTCCTACCACATGGTACAGACATTTCACCACACACACAAAAAGAATATACCTGATTAGCACTTTTCCACACCCAACAACTTAGACTTTTAACCATCCAGAGCACTTGAAGTTACAGATGTCAAAAATGTAATCACATGAAAACTCTTGGCAGAATGTTTGCTTTTTATAAATAGAAGTTCGGGAAAATAACCAACTAAAACTCCACTTTTAGTGGGGAGCTTCCTAGATGGTCATCTAAGAACCATAAGTCTGTTGTCTCAAACGCCCTCATTTCCCTCAGCAGAAACAGTGCACAGCTGACCCCTGAGCTACATGTGTTTGAACTGTGCAGGTCCACGCGTATGTGGATTTTTTTTTTTTTAATAAATACAGTAGAGTACTGTAAATGTATTTTCTCTCCCTTACGATTTTCTCAATAACATTTTATTTTCTCTAGCTTACTTTCTTGTAAGAATACAATATATAATGCATATAACATACAAAATATTTCTTAGTCGACTACGTTATTAGTAAGGCTTCGTAGTTAAGTTTTGGGGGAGTCAAAAGTTGTATTCGGATTATCAACTGTGTGGGGAGGTGGGCACCCCTAACCCCACAACATCTAAGAATCTACTGTATATCCTCCTTGTTCTTTTCTTACAGGAAAGTTACAAACAATATTTTTCCCTTTGCTGTTATTCATCCTTTGAGACAATTATTCCTAACCCACACATTTTCCATAAACCAACATAGTTTTGTAGCAAAAGGAATCTACTGTCATATTCTCAGGCTTAGAAGTTGCACTAGAATGTGTTTATTAAAATGCGCATTATTTTGGGGGCGCCCGGGTGGCTCGGCCGGTTAAGCATCTGCCTTCAGCTCAGGTCATGATGGGATAGAGCCCCGCATTGGGCTCTCTGCTCAGCGGGGAGCCTGCTTCTCCCTTGCCCTCTGTCTCCATCTCCCTCTGTCTCTGTCTCCCTCTGCTCCCCTCTCCCTCTCCCTGCTGCTCCCCCTGCTTGTACGAGCTCTCTCTGTCAAATAAACACATAAAATCTTAAAAATAAATAAATAAAATGTGCATTATGTTTTGACACAGATTCATAAAATAGTTAGGATTCCCCAATGATGAGAGTCAACATGTCATTTTGGCAGCAAGCATTAAAACAGCAACCTTTCAAAGTCTTGCCTTACATCAATGTTTTCAAGCTTTATCAAGAGGACAGGTACTCAGAATAGAGGATATACTAACCCTTAAATGAAACCCTATGGGGAAAAGAGAGGTAATGCTTCCATTATCAATACTTTAACATCACAGATAACTGTGATGGGAAAAGATCACAACATATCTCATCTTATCACTGATAATTTGCTAATGCACTTCTTTTAAACTGGACTTCTCTGGGAAAACCAATTAGTCACTTAAAAAAAAAAGTGGATTGTGAAGAACACAGAGAAGTTTGCTTTAGATGACAAGATGTGGAGCCAAATATGGAATAAGGCAGCTCAAAGCTGTAGGAAAGAAAGCTGAGTGAGATGTGGAAGTAATACCGTGTTAACCACAAATGAATAGAGCTGGATCATTCTAAGCACATGCTAACTGTCCCAAGGCATAATAAAATGCTCAGCATGTTTTAATTAAATGTGCCTCGATGCACACATGACAGTAGAGGCTGCCAAGATGCAAAAAAACCTCTTTGGAAATGAGAACTTGTGTTCCAAATTGATAGGTACCTATTTTTCTTCCTTTGAGAGCGGGACCCAGGTATGAAAGCTCTCTCTTGTCGACAGCTGCATCCAATGAGGCCTAAAATGAACATGTAATGGACTTGTCTTAAAAGTTCCTGCAGTGTGGGGATATGAAGAGCGACTGCCTGAAAGTATAGTAGCAACAAAGGCCAACCTTTTCTCAATTCTAAAATCCAAATGCTTTGAAAAGTAAAAATATTTTTATAACTCATTTGGCAATACACACTGGTCTGACTTGAACCTAAAAGTATTTTCATAATTTCTTATAACTCATTTGATGGCAAAAGCCTCACCTGAATGGATATAAGAATATTTATAGTCCTTACTTACTCCATTGAGTGTGCTACTCATTCGTTTCATTGCAGAAATATGCATGTGTGATGACAGAGTGCTCTCTCAGACAATGCTAGGGTGTTATAAAATATATATATGAAACATATTACCTTTCTAAAATCTGAAAAATTCGACATTCTAACACACATCTGTAACCAGAGGTTTTGGATAAGGCATTACAGATCCACTACTGTTATTAATATTTATAGCTGACCATGTGAACGCACAAGTCAGAAAATGACACTGTTCTGCTGGATTCTCTCCAATGGCTTCCTGTGTCACTCAGACTAAAAGCTGAACTCTTTACCACTGCCTGCAAGATTGCTACTCAAAGAGAACCACAACATTGACATCCGCTGGTATCTGTTAGAAATGCAGGTCTGCAGGACCCGATTCCCTTCTGTGAATCAGAAACTGCACTGTCACAAGCCCCCAGCTGATGTGCATGCCCGTGATTCGGAAGCCCTGACCTCCTAGACCCTAGAGGACCTGTCCTTACCTTGCAGGGCTCACCTCCTACTTCTCCCCCCTCCACACACACACACTCCTCTCCAGTCTCTGGTTTCCTTGCCACTTGTCAAACATACAAGAAACACTTCCAGCTAGCTGCTTCCTCGGACTGGAATGTTCTTCCTGCACGTATCTCTCCTGACTTGCTCCCTCATCTGTTTCAGTTCTTTACTCGAAAGTCATCTTCTAAATGAGGTCTTCCCCGTCATCCTATCTAAAATGTTCAAAATCCCCTGGCAATTTATATTCTTCTGTTTTCATTAGTTGTCATAGTTTTTCTCTTTAGTACCTATCACTATCTAAAATAGGAACATTTAACCAAATTGTGTTGGTTTTTATTCGTCTCCTCCCATTGGATGTAATAAGCTTCACGAGTGCAAAGATTCTGGTCTGTTTTTCACACTGCCTGGAACAGCAATTCTCCATGTGGTCTGTGGACCCCTGTGGATCACTCAGACTCTTTCAGGGGGATGCACACGATCAAAACTCTTTTCATAATTACACTAAGAAGTTATTTGCTTTTCTGACTATCAGTGCAAAAGCTGGGGAGGGTAAAACCACTGGGCTTCAGCACAAACAATGCAGGGCACCAAACTGTATCAGTTGTCACTGTATTCCTCACTGCCACACACGCTCATGGCTTAAAAGCAAATTCAGCTTCATTTAAAAATTCCTTGATGAAGCAGTTGAAAAAGAATTAATTTTATTAAATCTTGACCCTTGAGCATGTGTCTTTTAAATATTCTGTGTGATAAAATGGAAAGTGTGCAAAAGGCATAGCTACAGCATGATGTTATCTTGGGAAAAAATATATGCGATCATTCAAGTTGTGAGCTAGACTAGCTGCAATTTTCATAAGCACTGTTTCACTGGAGAGAATGACTGACAAACTACGTCTACTCAGACTTGGATATCTGGTAGATATTTAATGAAAATGAACAAAGTTACCTTGTCACTTCAAGGACAATAACTGACAATATTTACTGTCAGCCATAAATCCAAGCTTTCAAGTGAACATTAGAATTTGGAGAAAAGTGTATCCACTATCATGAGCTTGACAGTTTGTTAATATTTAAAGACTTTTCTAAGATTGATAGTGATATTAAAGAATGTAATGTGTTAATATACTGTATAGTGAAATGTGCTAACATCTGTAAAATCTGCATAACTCGATGAGCTAATATTTTTGAAATGACAAATTATAGTACATTGAAATGACAATTATAGTACAAATTCGTGCATGGGTCAAAGATCCAGTCAAAGTACAAGGTAGACCAATGGATTTTAATGTAACAGCATGAAATACTCACTGATATGGTTTCAGAGTCTACATTGCAACTAACCTTGAAGAAAATACCACTTGTCAAGTTTTAGTGTAGTATCAAAGAGTAAACGCAACTATTTTAAAAAATTACTAAAATACTTCCCTTTTTTCCAACCATATACCTTATAAGGCCAGATTTTCTTCATATACTCCAATCAAAACATTACGACAAATGATTACAGATATGAGTTTTCATCTTTTAAGCCGGACATTAAAGAGTTTGTAAAAATGTAAAAGAATGCCACTCTTCTACTTTAAAAATAGTTATTTTCATAAAATATGTTATTTATGCTAACATGTAATAGGTTTATTATCAGTTTTAAAACGCTAACTTTTTTTTAGTTTCTCAATTTTATTTTCAAATACAGTAAACAGCAATACATATAACCCACATAAACAAATGCTTTTTAGGTTCCTCAATAATGTTTAAGAGAGTAAATGGGTCCTGAGATTAAAAAATTTGAGAATCACTGGCCTAAGGCAATAACTACTAGATAAAGTAAACTTTGTTGCACGAAACACTTACTGTGCTCGGCTCTCGTTAAATGCTTTGACACTATTTTGTTTATGCCTCAAAAACAACTTTATAAAGTATTGTTACTATCACCATTTTATAGGTAAGAAAACCAGTGCCTGAGAGAGAGGAACGCATTTGCTTAAAGTTGCCCTAAGCAGGGCCAGCACTTGAGCTGGGATTGTGTGACCCCGGATCACATGCTTCTAGCCACTACTGTCACTGTAACAAAGGCATGCTATGTTAGAAACAAAACCAACAGTGCAAAGCCAGGTGACTGCACTTAAAAATATCAAGGCACTAAGAAGGAGCCAAAAAAAAAAAAGTGAAATGCATTGGGGATTGAAGGGAGACAATCTAAGGAGGTTCACGTGGGCAGAAGAAAAGCCAGGACAACTTCTCAGAGGCAGAATGCAAATGTTTCAGGAAATATTTCGACTGCAGCCTACAAGGGTTCAACAGCTATGACAAGCTGAGGAATGAACAATAAAAACACTGAGATGTCTATTTTGCTTCAAGACCGGATTTCAAGGATAATAAATCCCTTATGGTCAGATTCATTCCTGACACTACTGAAGTCCTCTTACTGCTGTTGGTTTCCCTGTAGCTCAAGCTTGAGTATAACCTTCAATGAAACGTTCAAGATATTCTTTGGTTGCCACAGCCAAAGACAGTGTCCATCTATCAACTTTGGTTTCCACCTATCAAAGAGTTAAATCAGGGCACCTGGCTGGCTCAGTAGGCGCAGCACGGACTCTTGATCTCAGGGTTGTAGGTTCAGGCCCCATGTTGGGCATGGAGATTAAAAATACTTAAAACTTAAAAATAAAATCTTAAAATAAAAAGTTAAATCTATCAACTCCAAGAAGTGCCTCCTCTCAGTCCTACAGTAAGTAGGGTGATATCCTAAGGTTCTGATACCCTGATTGGATTAGTGACACAAAGGGCACTTAATGTCTGTGTTTTATGAAGGAGTCTTCTAAGGTCAAGAGCAGTAATTCTTTCCCAGCTTCGAATTTTCCTAAGCTAAAAATTCCTGCTAGAATATGCAGATATACTTCCTACAATTTTGAAATTTCTACTTCCTGTAATATTCAAACCATGAATCACTTTTGCTAGGGATGATTTAAAAATGAGTGATCCCGGATGGGGCAGGAAAACAGAAGATGAAGTGGGTGGTGACAGAGTAGTAGTCATGGTTTAGCAATGCAACATGCAGACCAATAGCGGGAGTTAGGACAAAGAAAACAGAGGGAAATCTTGGAACTGCTCTCCTCACTCTATTGGGGGGAAGGTCGTAAAGTCAGGTTAGAGTGTTCGTCCTATGTGTTAACGTGTTCAGTAGAGAGGAGGTTTGAAAAATTCTGACTCAGACGAGCATATGGAAGACCTGACATAGAAAAATAGAACCTCTTAGTATGCACAATGTGTACAACAATGGGGGAAAATGAACTTGCAGGCATATTCTCAAAATTCTGGGAGATCCTGAAACGTTCCTAGGATATAAGCATAAACAATAACTGATACTCTCTTTCTCTAGTCTTCTATCTTCATATTATTTCAGGGGCTACAAAAAGAACATTAAGAGGGCTTCCAAAGCTTCACTAGTGATCTAGGATTATCCTAACACTGGAACCCTTCAGTTCCTCAATCACAAATTCTTGTACGTGGGACCATCAGACTAAAAGTCTAAGGTCAGAAAGAGAATACTGGAAAACAGTGATTATGCTCACTGGTATTTTCCAGAGTTGAGTGGGAGGCTGTCCAACGATCATGCCTCCTTCTACCACGGCCTATGCTTCAACATATGGTTTACAGAACTGTAGTGATTCAACATTTTGCTGGATCATAAAACAGAAAATATGTATATGAAACACAGTTATTAGTATTTTAAGAGTCTACAGAGCACTGCAGTCTTGCTGCATGACAGCAATGGGCCAACTTAGGCCGCTCAAAGCCCCGTCCCAAAACACAATTGTCTTAGGAAGGGCAGAAACCAGGAGCAGAAGCTGACAATACACCCACCAGTGTCTGGAAAATTGACGAATGAAACAAAGTTACAGGATATTCCTCTATAAATATCTCAAACACTCAAAAGAACCAGGATGGCTGGGCTCTTCATCCTTGGGTAATCGGGAAGAAGAGGAATGGATACATTGTCTGCCAGGCAAGTGTTAAGTTTCAGAAGGGACAATGCCAGTACTGGTTACAAGGTGGGCTCCGGGTGCTTGGAAACCTGCCTCTTTTACTAGTACTTACTAATTGTGAGTCTCACCCTGGGCACATGAATACTGATTCCTGAGGTAACTGACATTAAGGAAAT